>NW_022196912.1:124539759-124570040 GCF_008632895.1 Mastomys coucha | reverse complement strand
CATGACTGCTCACAGTAGCTGACCGTCAGTCCCCCATGACTGCTCACAGTAGCTGACCGTCAGTCCCCTATGACTGCTCACAGTAGCTGACCGTCAGTCCCCTATGACTGCTCATACTGCCCAGGTGCCGTCCTTTTTTTTTTTTTAGATTCATTTATTTTATGTATATGAATGCTGTAGCTACATGTACACCTGTGTGCAAGAAGAGGGCATCAGACCCCATTACAGATGGTTGTGAACCACCATGTAGTTGCTGGGATTTGAACTCAGGACCTCTGGAAGAGCAGTCAGTGATCCTAACTTCTGAGCCATCCCTCCAGCCTAGGTGCTATTCTTAATATTTATAGAAATGTATTAATCTACCCAGTGTCTCCTACTCCTAGGCCTGATGTTCATATCTCACTTTAAAAATGAGGAAATCAAAGTCCATAGGAAGAAGCAACTTGCCCAAGGCTATCCACCTTAAGTGGTAGAACTCATTGGAACTAAGCTGGGCGCCAGAGTCCGTGTTCTCAAGCACGGGCAGGCTGCTGCTGAGGGACAAACTGCCACTAGCCCTGCTCGTGTCCTCTCCCCAGATGAGCTAACCGAGGACTGAGATAGGTGTAATCCAGGGTGAAGCTCTTCAGGTAGGACAGAGCTGCACTGATGTCAAGTCTGTGAATCCTTCACTCTACTCCTGGCATGACTAGGGCTTCCAGTGAGTACCCCTCTCTCTCCAGACTGTTCTTATGACAACGCAGACCCACAAAGAGTTCTCAGTCTCTAAAGCTTTCACTATGAACAACAGGTCACATGACTTCAGTAACCGAGCACCTAGTAGCCCTGTCACACACTGAAGAACAAACAGCTAAGGGCCACAATCATCTGGCTTTAGTGAGTTGCCACTCACATGTACCATGAGTGAGGTCTGGGATGGGCGTGACTCTGAGAAGGTGGGGCCTTAGCATCGTAGGTGTGGTTTTTGACATTCAAGATGCATGTAGTCTATTACAGACATCACTAGAAGAAACGGTCCTGTGGCTGTTTTCCCTTGTCCAGCAGGCATCGGGGAAGACAGGGCAGATGAGACCTGGAGACTCCAGGCTTACCTGGACCTGTGGCACCTAAGACATCCTAAGTCCTGCCATGGCTGTTGTAGAGGTGGCAGCAGTGGGTACAGGATGGCCCTGAGTGGAGATGGCACCCTGGTGATGAGAGGCAGCCTTGGGGAAGAAGTCCAGGCAGGGCTCTGGGAAGCAGAGCCAAGGACGCTGGCTACTGAGGCTGTGCCCCTGCCTGTACAGTCGTTGCTCCTAGCCTGTCCCCTCCCTCCTTTTGAATGCTTAGTCTCCTAAACCCTGAGACCCTCCAGTGACAGCAGCCTGTGTTTACCTTATTCCAAGAGGAAGAGGTGGCTCAGAACACCATTTAGAAGACCAGCTGCCTGTCCTTGGTTAGGGGCAGGGCTGTGTCACTTCTGGGTTGTAGCTTTCAGAGGCTGTGTGGGTGAATCAGACATCCTAAAAGCAGCCCATGATATTGGGAGAATGAAACAAGGTAAGAACAAGCAGAGTTGGCCTGACTGAGGTCACACTGCACCGTCTTCATGGTAGCCGGTGGCTGTGGCTCAACAGCATGAAGCAGAGCTATAGTGCACATTGCTGTACCTAGTGAGTGCATGCTTCATCAGGTGGTCCCCAAGGACCAACAAAGAGGAGATGTCGCCAGTTCAGGTCCAATATTTACACGTTTAATTTTACCTTTATTAAGAGGACCGACCCTTCAGTTTTCCCGTATCACTCCTGGACATATGTAAGAAGGAAAAACATGTTACCTATGGTTTTTATTTAACACTTCTTTTGTGCTAGGTAGTGGTGGCTTACACCTTTGATTCCAGCACTCAGAAGGCAGAGGCAAGTAGGTCTCTGTGAGCTTGAGGCCAGACTGGTCTACAGAGCTAGTTCTAGGACAGCCACGGCTACACAGAGAAACCTTGTGTCAACTGCCCCCCCCACACACATACACAACACAACAACTACTTTGCATTTTAAATTATTTTTTCCTCTATGTCTGTTTGTGTGTGTGTGTGTGTACACATGAGCCACGTGTATGAAGAGGAAGGCATCTGATCCCCTGGAGTGGAGATGAAGTTTCAGACTGTTGTGAGCACCTGACCTACGTGCTGGGAATGAACTCTGGTCCTCTGCACAGGTCGATACTTCAGTCCTGCTGGCTGTCTTTGTTATAGCATTACTAGTAGTTTTCTTTTGAATGTCTGACTCAGAATGACTGACATCTTTGTTTCCCTGACTGTCAGGGTCTGCCTGCCATTCAGAATGTGTGTGAGGCAGCACTTGTCACTGGAGTATTTCTTTCTGAAATGATGATATCATCCTACTAGGGGTTTGTGGTGTTTTATGGACCTATATTAAACTATACATGCTGGTGGGTTTCATCTGACCTTTTCATCCATGTCTATAATAAGTTTTGATCTTATCTGCCCTTTCTAACATTTGTCTCTCTCCTGCTAATCCCATTCCTTATCCAACTCGCCCACTTCCTCTTTCACATCTTTTAAGAAAGCTTTTGGGTTGCCTTGTGTCTGAGTGTTTGTTTGCATGCATGCATGTGTACAGTGGGTGAGCTTATTTCTTTTGGGTTGCCTTCTGTGTCTGCGTGCTTGCTTGCATGCATGCATGTGTACAGTGGGTGTGCTTATTTCTTTCTGTGTCGGAGACCCAGTGAGCTTAGGGTTGCTCATAGGAGCACAAGTGAGGGGCTAGCTACAGGAACATGGGCCCTTACCAGAAGATCTGCCTGCCACTAAGGAAAATGTCTCCAGTAACTGCCTGGAGATCCTGAGGGAGGGATGGGGCCCTATGCGGTCCATTTCCCTCTGTTATGGAATGTTGATGGGCTGGCTTGTGGAAGTCTTGTCAGGTGACCACAGCTGCTGCGGGTTCAGCAATGCAGTACATGTCACGCCTGAAAGACAGCACTCCATGACACTCTACCACACCCTCTGGCTCCTCATCCTCCCCTTGACCCTCCTGCAGCATCCCCTGAGCATTAGAGGTTGGTTTTTGTGTCTGAGTCTAGCAGTTGCGTATTCTCAGCACTTCACCATTTGGGAGTTTGCAGCCCTGCTGTTGGTTAGGACTCCTGGAAAGTGTGGTTCAGATCTCCTATGTTATGATATGGCATGTGCTCAGCTGCCTGCTTCTGATATCCTCATGAGAGCTTGTAGTGTCTGCCTCTGGTGTAAAGTTTGGAGAGCCGTGCCCGCCCACGTCTCCATCTCCAGCCCTGTCACCCAGTTTACAGTGTGTGGTGGTAGAGTTGGTGAGCAATCAGTGTCCCAGTATGCAGTGTGCTTCTGCCTTTCATCTCTATCCAGTGAGCAAGCCCTGTTAGAGAGGTGAAGAAATTGAATTTCAAACAAAAATGAAACTTTTCCATTTTCAGTTGCCTAAGACAGTGGACTTTGAAAGCACAGAGCTGGAAGGAGTCTGTCTTTGAGTTTGTGATGACTGATAAAGTTGATACAAGGTTTCTCTGTGTAGCCCAAGATCATTGGGTTGATCTTCTCCCCTCTGGTCACTGGTCTCTGGTCTCATGGCTCTCTGGCTTTTCTTTCAGAGCCTTTTGTGAGATACAAGGTGCTCCTCGGATCACACAGAGGCATGCTTGTATACACATGCAGCGGGCAAGACCTTTGGGCCTCCAATACGGAGGCTGCGCTATGCTGAGACCAGCATGCGACCAGAAAGCCAGACTTTTGTTGAAGACAGGGCTTTTATGGGAGTGTATGTGCTGGATAGTCTGTCGTAATGCAGGCCGGTCCTCCTTCCCACGCCCTGACTCACAGTGTGAGTGTGAGTGTGAGTGTATCACTGCTTGCTTAAGCTGTACATCTGTGAGGCTCCAGGTGACACTCCGTGGAGCTTCCTAGTGACTGCTCACTGAGGATTTCCTTGCAGAAGGCTCCAGTTACACAGACGAGGGAAGTAGCTTTGCGTTTGTCATTTGTCGCTGCCCAGCAGACTGCAGTTCTAATTGCCCTTCTTTTCTTTCTGTTTGTTCTAGACTGTTTGAAAAGAAGAAACTGGTAGGAACCAGACATACACTGGACCTGGAGGGTTGGGATGTGTTGGGGATGACTGGGTAGTGAGCCCATTCCTTTTCCAGGGTGTGGACTCTCACTGTCTATTGCACTGTTCCCCTGGTGCCTCGCTCTCATGAGGACACCCTAGGGATAGAAGGGAAGAGAGTTGGCCACAGTAGCCTGGGCTGGGGTGAAGGAGACCAAGGAAGAGAGGAGGATGGGTAGCTGCTCAGACTCACGCTGGGCCAGGGAAGCTAAGAGATCTGATGCCTGGAGCCTGGGCCCATGCTTAGGACTTCCTAGACCTGAGTGTGGATCTTAGCATCCACTTGCTAGCAGATCACCAGATGTTAGGGTGGATAGCAGAGACTTTCTTACCACTTCACTCCTGAGGTCAAGTTGAGATGCTAATGCCAAGCTCTGGCTGTGGGGCTGGTGAGATGGCTTAACAGGTAAAGGCGCTTGTGGCCAGTCCCGTGGACCTACCTGTGTGGGAGCTTTTCAAGTTGTCCTCTGACCTCCACATACACTTGTGGCACGTGTGGACACACACATGTACACATTCATACACATTAATAAATAAATGTGAATTAAAAAAAAAGAATTGGCCAGATGTGGTGGCCTAAGCTCATGGGAGGTAGAGGCCTGGACTATGTATTGAGTTCTAGGCCAGCAGGGGTAGTACACAGAGGGACCCTGTCTCAAAAATACCCCAAAATAACAACAATAAAAAACCCACTTGTAAAAGATCTGGATATATGGACATGATGGCAGAGTGCACTCCCGTAATTGGGACAGTATGAAGGCAGGTGTGAACCAGGGACTCTAGAGATGCGAAGGATGAGGGGCATTGTGAGGAGAGGTCAGGACCAATTCGTGATCCCAGGCAAGCCTGATTAGAGCCAGCGCCAGCCTCTGTGAGCAAGATGGAAGGTTCCTGCTCAGGCCACCCTGAAGCATGGAGTCTCGCTGCCTTATCCCTCCCCAGTGCTGGGGCTGCACATTTGTGTCATTATACTTGGATCTCTACTTTCTATACAGAGAAAAAAAGTTGTTGACACAGGGTCTGATTTTGCAGTCTGAGCTGGTGGCAGACTAAGGGGGATCCTCTTGCCTTAGCTTCCCAAGTGCTGCAATTAAAGACACTGTTATGCTTAGCTCTGCATGCATGTGTGCACGCGTGCGTGTGTGTGTGAGTGTGTGAGTGCATGTGTGTGCATGTGAGTGTGAGTGCATGTGTGTGTGCGTGTATGTGAGTGCACGTGTGCCTGTGTGTGTGCATAGGAGTACATGTGTGAGTGTGTGTGTGTGAATGTGCGTGCGTATGTGTGTGAGTGAGTGTGCGCATGTGTGTGCATGTGAGTGTATGGGGGTGAGTGTGCATGTGAGTGTGTGTGAGTGTGTGTGAGTGCATGTGTGTGAGAATGTGTGAGTGTGTGTGAGCATGTGTGTGCACGTGTGAGTATGTGTGACTGTGTGAGAGTGTGATTGTATGTGTGTGTGAGTTTGTATGTGTGTGTGCGCATGTGTGCGTGAGAGTGTATACATGTGTGTGTGTGTGCATGCGTGTGTGTCTGAATGAATGAATGTATCTGGCCTGCAGAGCCCAGAGTTGAGAGTCCCCTGCAACAACTGACCAATGGAGTGCAAGAGCAGGAAGTGCTCTCAGTTGCTGAGCCATCTCTCTGGCCCTGATTGTTTTGTAATTCTAGGGATGTCATGTGAAACAGTACAATAAAAGATTATGGTACTGAATGAAGAGTTAATTGTACTTAGAGATCTTAAAACTAAATTATTTTCTGCTCTTGTTTTGAGACAGTGCTTCTATATAGCCCAGGCTGGCTTGGGACTACTTGTATAGTGTAGGCTAGCCTTGAACTTGTGGCAACCATGTCTCTACCACCTGTGCTCTGCAATTACAACTACCATCTTCTGCTGACTTACACTATCTTCTGATTTGTTTGTTTGTTTGGCATTGTTGTTTTTGAGACAGGGTTTTATTAGCTTAGGCTCTCCTCAGTTCACTGTGTAGCCCAGGCTGGCTCTGGAATCTGATTTTGTGCCTCTACCTCGAGAGTACTGGGTTACGGGCCTGGGATTGACTGTAACTATTTTCTTTTTGTTTGTTTTTTGTTTTTTTGCTTTTTCAAGACAGGGTTTCTCTGTGTAGCCCTGGCTGTCTTAGAACTTGCTCTGTAGACAAGGCTGGCCTTGAACTCAAAGATCTGCCTGCCTCTGGCTCCCAAGTGCTGGGACTAAAGGCGTGCACCACCACCACCACCCTGCTATTTTCTATTTACATATCATATATATCCTTGTTTAGCAGTTCAAAGAAAAAGAATAAATTTATTTACTAAAAAATTGTTACACACTTCAAACTAACAATGTCAAACAAATAGGGAGAGAGTGAATGAACCATGGGAATTTTAAAGAGTTGAAACTTAGTGTAAAAACATTCACCTTTCAAACTGAAATCAAGAAAGTTTTGTGACCCCTTTGAAAAACAGTAGAGTGCAGTGCTGGCAGTTGAGTGCTGTGACTGAGAATTTGGACTGGGGAGGGAGCTTCTGAGGCTAAGAGCTTGTGCTGCTCATCCATTCTCAGCACTCAACACTGGGCAGCTCACAACTGCCTGTAATTCCAACTTTAGGATATCCAGTGCCCACTCCTATGCACATGCCATACGCACACACAAACATTATGTATGTATGTATGTATGTATGTATGTATGTGTATATCATGGTGCATGCCTGTCTTCTTAGCCGAGGCAGGAGGATTGCTTGAGCTCAGAAGCTAGAGATTAGCCTGGGCAACATAGAGACATCTCATCTCAAAATATGTAACGACTCCCATGTAGACACAAAGCCTAGGAATATAGGAGGATTTCAAATGAGTCCTCATGATTTCAAGAGCAACACAGACTTTAGAGGAATGTTCTGGAAGGCTCCAGTCAGACTGTGGTGTCTTGAGGGGCACTCAGTATTATTCTCACTAGAGTAAAAATGTATGCTTTGTGTGGCATTAGTTGAAATTGTGCCAGTGTATAAGATTTTAAATGGCAGGCTGGTGAGACAGCTCAGCAGGTGAAGGTGCTCATCACCAAACCCCACAATATGAATCCAGGTCTGGGAGCCATGTGATGGAAGGGGAGAACCGGCTCCCGCAGGCTGTCCTCAGACCATGCCAGGCCTGTGCTCTTCTCTAACTAATAAATGAAGGGTTAAAAAGTAAATGAGGTGTTTACACCATATTTCCTAAAAGTACTTCAAGTTACTCTTCTCTGGGGAGCCTAACTTGTCACAGTTAATTTTTGTCTTTAGAGAGGAAGGACTCTCTTTGAGCTAAGGCCTGTATAATTCAGGCTAGCATGAAATCCTGATCCTCTGGCTTCTGGCTTCTGAAGGTTGGGTTTACAGGAGTGTGTTGCTACCCCCAGCCAGCTCTCAGACACTGTTAAAGTCAAACGCTTGTGTTTAGTTTATATAGGTGTGTGTGTGTGTGTGTGTGTGTGTGTGTGTGTGTGTAGCGTTGGTAAACATATTGGCCCATTTCCTTGACTGCACAGGGAGAAGACATCCATTATCAGAGAAAAAGATCATGCATTACATGTATCAACTGTGCAAATCGCTGGACCACATGCACAGGTAGCTGGGAGGGGGCGGCTCCCCAGCCGCGCGCAGGGACATGGCTCTAGGCGGAGACTCTGGAACAGGAGGTGCAAGTCATTCTCTTCATTCTGTCTTTAATACTCAATGCAGAAACGGGATTTTTCACAGAGATGTAAAACCAGAAAATATACTAGTAAAGGTAAAAACTTTTATATAGAAAAGTTTTATTTTGATATCAAAATAAAGGTATACTATAAAGTTTTAAATGTTTTATTTTTTCTAGGTTTATATTTTATTTTTAATTAAATATATGTGTTTGTCTGAGTGCGGGTAGGTACAGAAGTTTAGGTGCCCATAGAAAAGGGTAGACTTGTGAGAGCCCTGGAGCTGGAGTTACAGGGTTGTGAGCTGCTCTGGATGCTGGGAACTGAACCTGAGTCCTTGGCCAGAGCAGCACACATTCTTAAACACTGAGCCATCTTTCCAGACTCAGAATATAAAATTTGATTCACTGGATACATCTTCTATCCAGATAGCTAGAAATAAAATGGTTTTGGTCTGAGTTTTTTGTTTTGTTTTAAGATTTATTTTATTATTTCTTTTATGTATGTGAGTATACAGTCACTTTCTTCAGACACACCAGAAGAGGGCATTGGATCCCCTTACAGATGGTTGTGAGCCACCATGTGGTTGCTGGGAATTGAACTCAAGACCTCTGGAAGAGCAGTCAGTGCTCTTAACCACTGAGCCATCTCTCTAGCCCTTGGTCTGAGTAGAACCCAAGGCCCCGTTCATGCTAGGCAGACTGTGTGCCCAGGGCCCCGTTCATGCTAGGCATACTCTGTGCTCTGGGCCCTGTGCATGCTAGACAGATTCTATGCCCTGGGCCCCCTGCATGCTAGGCAGACTGTGCGCTGGCCTGGGTTCTCAGTCTTCATTCTCCACGTTTGTAAAAGAAGGCTCGCTTTAGCAAATGCTGTCAACACTATTGATTTCTCTCCTGAAGGATGCAATAGAAGGAGTCAGTCCTTCTTAGCAGACAGACAGCTACTCCCTGCAAACAGCCATTCTCCTGGATGACTGTCAATGTGGGAGAAGGAGAGTTTGGAGGCCTCCAACTTTGAAATTTCTTAAACTTGAGGTTTCTGCAGAAGTCGCCTGTGCTACCCAAGCTTAAAGTGTACACGTATGGATTCTCTATTTGACTTGCCGTCAGAAGAGTCTCCTTGAGCCACAAGGCTGTAGGAAGCCTGTGTGCAGTGAGGCTAGAACCGAACCACCTGGAACAGACCAGCCTTGGGTGCTGCCGTAGGAGGCCATCTGTGATTGGTGCTTTGCTTAGCCACCTTCAGCATGAGGAAGTTTGTAAATGTTTTCTGTTTTTCCACTAGAGATACTTTAAAGTGCACACTCGCACAGCCCACACATTGTGTTCCGAGTTGCTTAGCTGCTGGGATTTTCCTGTATTTGTACATTAGAAATGGTCCGTGTGGTAGTGGCTCCAGACTGAGACAGCCAACCCTACCCTCTCTCCTTTGCAGCACGATGTCCTGAAACTAGGGGACTTTGGGTCGTGCCGGAGTGTCTATTCCAAGCAGCCCTACACAGAGTACATCTCTACCCGGTGGTACCGGGCCCCAGAGTGTCTCCTCACCGACGGGTTCTACACATACAAGATGGACCTGTGGAGCGCGGGTTGCGTGTTCTACGAGATTGCCAGGTAGAGCTGGGCCAGCCTGATGGACCTCCAAGGGTGATGTGGGCAGGTCACAGGTGAGGCTGGGTGAGGCACTTGGCAGCTCCTTTCTTTAAGCTCCAAGGCTGTGGTCGTTCTGGTTTCTGCTTGGTTTCCACTGCCCAGCTTTCCTTCATCTCACTTATTGCCAAGTACTTGCCCTTGCTTGCATCCCCTGGGCAGCAGCTGCAGCAGGTCCATGACAGGGTGGGGTTAGGAGTGGGGCTTGATCAGCCAGGCAAGGCACCATCGCTTTTGATCACCTTGGGGAAGTGTGAGCAGCTAGTCAGTGTGAGGCTCTGGCATCACTGGGCTTTCTAGAAAGCCCGTTCTCCCTCTGACCTTTGACACCAGTCCTTGGAAGGACAGTGGCTGAGAACAGCCTGAAGGTTTGTTGCATTCAAAAGTGAGTTCTGTCCCCCTTAAACAGGCCAGGGAAGGGGAGGGGATGACAGCCGTTGCTCAGAGTAGATCTTCAGTAGAAGTGACAACACAGGAGGGGACCCAGGGGCCACCCATTCCCACCTGCTCTAATGACTGCTGTGGAACAGGGTGTGGCCAACGCGCTTCAGACCTTCTTTGCCACTAGTGCTTGGGTACTAGTGATGTCGTTGGGAAAGCCCAATCAACAGTGACTTTACTGAGGCTGTAAATGACAACAGACAATTCTGTCATGTGCTGAGTCATGAGTTAATTTAGAAGGATGTTAAAGGACGAACAGGCAAGAGCACAGCAGCCAATGTTGTCTGAGCACAAGGCCAGCCAGCGTCAGGCGAGCAAGCTGCCCGCTAGGAAACCTGCTGGGCTCTGCACACTGTCCTCTCCCCAGGGCTGGTCTTACCCTCTCATTGCATCCCCTCTGGTCAGGAAGCTAAAGAGTCCTACAGCCAGAGTTGTAGTTGAAGTTTTGTTGTGGCCCAGAACATAGGTTGGGTTATTCACATAGGTCTAATTTTTGTTTCCAATACAGGGGTCTCTGTGTGGCTCTGACTGTTGACTGTCTCTTAAGAAATCCTTAGAGCACTGGCTGCTCTCCCAAAGCACCCACATGATGGCTCACAACCACCCATAATTCCAGCTAAATCCGAGGGCTTTGATGTCCTCTTCAGGGTCGCCCTGTGCATCCATAATTTAAAAAATGATAAAACATTTAAGGTTAAACACATCTTTTAAAAAAGAAAGAAAAGAAGTACTCAAGGCCACAGGGAAACCCCAGGCCAAATAAAGAGCAACAGCAGTCTCCAGGCCAGAGGCCTGCTCTGTGTATCAGGCCTCTTTCTATGGGTTGAGGCCGTGGGGGAGGCCTGCCTGGAGGGCAGCCCATGCTGGCCCCACTGTAGCACTGTGCCCTTCTTTCTATGGTTGAGGCCGTGGGGAGGCCTGCCTGGAGGGCAGCCCATGCTGGCCTCACTGCAGCACTGCGCCCTTGCAGCCTGCAGCCCCTCTTTCCTGGTGTGAATGAACTGGACCAGATCTCAAAAATCCATGACGTCATCGGCACACCTTGTCAGAAGACCCTCACCAAGTTCAAACAGTAAGTGAGGACACAGAAGTGTCCTGGAGGCCGGGGTAGACTCAGTGTCTTGGGCCCAGCCTTTCTACAGTGGGGCCAGGGCTAGGACAGAGAAACTGTCTCCATGACCCCGTGACCCCCGTGGCATTTTCTGGGCCGCTTCCCCACTTGGGCTTCTGCGAAAGGGAAGCCAACCCATCTCTTTGTGGGGGCGTTCAGAGGGGTGCCTCACCCTTGAGTCACAAAAGCTCCCATAGTCTCTTGGAAGGCTTGGTGCTGGGTTTGTCCCCAGAGCATTTATGTGGACTTCGGTCTGCTTGGGTCAGAAAGGCTGTCCACGATGACTTCCTGGGCTGCCAGTCAGCAGTCAGGGTGACAGTGATGTCCAGCCCTTGCAGCCCTGTTATAGTTCGTTTTGATGATAGGTGAAGCGGAGGCCTGCAGGGAGTGGGGACTTGGTGGGTGAGATCTCCCAGAAGCCCCTGGTCTATGGAAGGTCAGCAGAGAAGCCTCTGCCTCATTTTCTCCTCTAGTCACCCAGAAAGGTGAGGTTTCTGCTATCACAGGCAAGGAAGTGTTCGTACACTTACAGCATACACATCCCTGCTTACTAGATTGTTTTTGGAGTAGTTTTAGTGTACACCAAAATTGAAGAGGAACTGCAGAAATCCATTCCTTGCTCAGCTTTCCCATTGGCTCACAGCCGTGTGTTTTAGCTAGCAGTTGGACCTGTGCTTATGACTGGGATCTCCCAGAGCCATTGGTATTGGAGGATCCTCTCTTGGAGCTCAGGAATTGCATGTTCTCTTATCCCTCCCCCCAACTCCTTTTGAAGCCTAGGTTGTCTCAGACACTGTGTAGCCTAGGCTGGCCTGGCATACCTGATTCTTACCTCTATATCACAAGTGATTGGAGGCTTGTACCACCACACCAGCCTGATTACTCCTTTTCGGGCTATAAACTCTGACCTTCAGTGTGGGTCCCTTAGAGTTAGGGTGACCACCCGTACTCTTAATGGCATGATGATTTATTATCATTGGGCTTTCAATACAGGTCGAGAGCTATGAGTTTTGATTTTCCTTTTAAAAAGGGATCAGGAATACCTCTACTGACAACCAATTTGTCCCCACAATGCCTCTCCCTCCTGCATGCAATGGTGGCTTATGACCCTGATGACCGAATCGCGGCTCACCAAGCTCTTCAGCACCCCTATTTCCAGATGCAGAGGTAGGATTTGTAGTAGATTGCCTAGTGATGAGTGGGAAGTCTTGGTTTATGAGACCCATGAGACAAGGAACTGGCCTGGAACAGCTCTGTCCTAACAGTAATCATTGCCTTTTGGGACATTCTCTGTGATGTGGCCACCTCCGCTAATGACCTTTCCAAATGAAGCAGCTAGCCACTTCCTGCCCAGGGAGAAAGGGCTACGTGGCTGCTGTTGCTCAGTGACAAGTCTCTAGTAGGTAAGCTCCCTAGGGAGCCTGGCCCAGATGGACAGCAAAGGATTGTCAAGCACATGTATACCACCTAGCTCGGTGGGAGGTGCTTACCAAGGGCATCCAACTGCACACATTGACACACTCCTAACATGGACTGTTTGGTCCTAGGAAGGCACGTAAAATACTGCATGTTAAGATGCCCCGTGCTCCCAGCCCAGACGGTGTTGGATGGTTACAGGAAGGGAAGAGAGGCTACTTCTAGCTCATGAGGAAGGAAGCATGAATGGCTACTCTAATGGCAGATTGTAGATGAAGGAAGCCATCAGTGGAGGTGGCCACGTTCTTTTCCTCCCCTGCAGGGCAGCTGAGACACAGACCCTGGCCAAGCACAGAAGAGCTTTCTGCCCCAAGTATTCCATGGTGCCAGAATCATCCAGTCACAACTGGTCATTCTCAAAGGAGGGCAGAAAGCAGGTATGAGCAGAAATGAGTGAGCTGGGTGGAGACTGGAAGCCTTCAGGTACTTATGTCTGAGAAGGCCACCACAAGGTTGTCCCAGAGGGCATAGTGTCGGCTGAGGCCTGAACACCATGCTACTATGGTCTTGGCTTAGGAATGGTTTGGTTGCCCTATGGAACCTGGATCTAACTACCCAGGTCCTTTACTGCCTTGCTAGCTATAGCTATACATGTGAGCCAGCCCAGAGAGGGGACCCTTTCACGATATCTGACCTGATGACCCTGTGCAGGTACCTGTTCTGGGCCAAAACCTTTTGTGGTAATACCTGCCTGTATCTTGAGAACGAGCCTGTCAGGAGACACTGAGAAGCCTCAGTAGCTGCTAGCCATAGTTGGTGAGCATGGTGGGCAAGGGCCCACAGCATGGCCAGCAGGGACTGCATGCTTCCTGTCAGACATGGCAGCTTCACTGTGCAGTTCCTCCATCTCTACACCTGTCCTCTTGCATCCTGACATGTGGTACCCATTAGCTTAGTTCTGCCAGTGTACAGCTTTGGACTAGCACCCATACTCTGCCTGTATATTGGTCATTTCTTTTAGCCACCTACGAGCCACTTGCTCCTCTCACCTTTACTGACTCTCTGTCCGTGGCAGCAGCTGATCCCATGGACGCATTGCAGCCAGTGTCTGCCAGAGCTTTGCCTACCCTGTCTGATGCAGACCAAGGCAGGCACACTTGTGTAGTGCCATCTCCCACTCTCCTCCAGGCTTTCGCTCCCAGGGGGCCTCCAGACTCCCCTCTCAGCCACACCACTCTCTGCCCTCAAACTTGTCTGCTGGTCCCCTCCATGGTGCCCTGCCCCCAAAGTGCAGTCATGTCCAAGGTGGGCCTGTCTCCTAGCTGTGGTATGTGCCACACCTTCGATGAGGGCACTTAAGGTGGTAGAGCCTTGTTCCAGGAAGCTGCACACCAACTATGTGTTCCACATTCTCTTCACATGCTAGGAATGTGGAGGAATTTTTTTCTATACTTAAAAAATGCAGAAACTGTTGGGCATGATGGTTTAGTTCATCCAGCACGCAGGAGGCAGAAGCGGGGAGAGCCTGGTCTACATGGCGAGCTTCATGCCAGCCAGGGCTACATAGTGAGACCGTATCTCAAACACAAACGCAGAAACCAGTTTTACCCTGAAGCTGAACAAAAAGCCTGCTGGGGTAAATGGGCTGGAAAGCCCAGTTAGAGCTTCGGCAGCTGACAGTTGGTGATGGGGAGTGCATGCTTAAGGCAGCCCTGGTGCATGCCTTAAGCATGCACTCCCCATCACCAACCACACTGTGTGTTGGCCGGAGCTCAGCTGTAAAGCTGCATTGAGGCCAGCACTTGGTAAGGTCTGTACAGTACAGGAGGCGTCATGGGAGGCCTGCTTTTGTTTGTGGGTTGTGGGGAGGCTGCCACCACACTCAGCTGTCACCCAAGTTTGATCAGGCAAAAGAGCTTCCCTTGCTTGCCCTGACTCCTGAAGGGCAACTGATCAGTGTTCTGTTTCAAGAAACAGTCCCTGCGGCAAGAGGAGGGCCATGCCAGACGACAAGGCCCGACCAGCTTGATGGAGCTTCCCAAACTGAGGCTGTCCGGAATGAGCAAAATGTCATCATGTTCCAGCCCTGCACTGCGGTCAGTGTTGGGCACTGGAGCAAATGGCAGAGTCCCTGTGTTGAGACCCCTGAAGTGTGCTGCAGCGAACAAGAAGGTAGTGCGTTCCTCTAGCTTCTCTGTGGGGCAGCTCTCAGGCCTGGCCTTGGCCTCCACTCAGTGTCTGTGGCTCTTCTTCACCAGACAGACACACAGAAGGACATCAAACCTCACCTGAAACACTACCACCTGCCCACGATCAACAGGAAAGGGGGGCAGTACTGAAGAGCACGCCTGGTCATCTACTTGGGAGCAAGGGCTGGCAGCATGGCAGGCGGAGGCATGGTGGCTGAGTGGATGGGCCAGAGGGTGCCCCGTGTGTGTTCCTCACAATGCTTGGTAGCCCAGGACATGCTGCTTTACAGCCCATCTCTATCCACAACCTGGAGCCTCATGTGTTTGCAACTCCAAAGCAGCTGTACTGAATGTTTCAGTTTAATATATTTGTAAAACCACCTCGTTCAAGGGTTTATTTCATTTTCTTAATGTAAGGATCTGAGGTGACTTTATATGAATGAATACATAAGATGGGCTGTGGTAGCTCATGCCTATAATTCTAGCACTGGGGAGGCAGAGGAGGAAGAGCCCAGCCTGGGCTACATAGTGAGAATCCCTGCCTCAAAAAAAACCAAAAGATAGACCAAAATCAGTGATGACTGACATAGGCTTGGTTGACAGGTGGCTGTGCACATTGCACCTTAGTGTTTTCCTGACAGGACTGGCAGGTATCCAGGTGTTGTGGCCGTGGCACCTCATAGGAATGCTGTTGGAGACTGACTTCTACTAAATAAGGTAGTCACAGTATCTCATCAGAACATTCTCCGTTTAGATGTGTTTTGAGCCACTCCTTTGTGTTCACTTTCCTGAGCTGCAGATGGGAGGGCTGATCTCCAAGGGCCAGCTTCAAGTGGTGGCCATGTTGTCTTGGCTGCCAGTGCCTAAGCTCCTTTAGAGATGTGTACCCAGTTGTCTGATTGCCAGTGTTGCTTGGAGCAAGTAAGAAAGTTGGGGTACCTTGTGCCCTGGAAAAAGCACTGGGCAAGGGAGATAGGGTACGGGTGAGATGCTTGCTGCATCAGACGACCTGAATCAGGGTCCGTGGAGTCCATGTAACATCCCTGTAAGCCCATCACTGGAATGGGACAGTACAGGATGGGAAAAGGACAGGAGGGTCTCGGGGCTTTCTGGCCCCCTAAAGCTTGCTGTACCAAAACCCAGCAAGCTCCAGGTTCAGTAAGAGACTCTATCCTATGGAAATCAATGTCAGAAAACAGTAAATGGCACACTAGGTAGCCTTCTCGGGCTTCTGCGCATGGGTGCACACACTAGTGCACTCATGCTCTCTCGCTCAAGCTCTCTCTCCCTACCCCCTCTCCCCCTCCCCCTTTCTCTCTCTCTTCCTCCTTCCTCCCTCCCTCCTTCCCTCTCTCTTCCCCCTCTCTCCCCCTCTCCCTCTCTCTCCCTTCCTCTCCCTTCCTCTCTCTTCCTCCCTCCCTCCCTCCCCCCTCCCTCCCTCTCTGTCTCTCTCTGTCTGTCTCTCTCTTTCTCTCTCTCTCTCTCTGGCTGTCTCACTACAGAGAAGGGTTGGAAACACTATAAAAATGGCACTGAGTGGACACAGGGCAAAAGCACTCATCAGACAGCTGGACAAGATCCTCCCAAGCTCCTTAGGGTTTGTCTTTGCTTTGCCGTGTTGAGGGTAGAATCCGGAGCCCCATGCCCTCTGGGTAAGCAGTCTTAGCAGTAGCCTCCGCCCAGCCCCTGGGAACAAAGAGTATGCCTTTTTAATTTTATTTTATTATTATTATTTTTTTTTTTTTTTGGCTTTTCAAGACAGGGTTTCTCTGTGTAGCCCTGGCTGTCCTGGAACTCATTTTGTAGACCAGGCTGGCCTCAAACTCAGAAATCCACCTGCCTCTGCCTCCCAGGTGCTGGGATTGAAGGTGCCATCACTGCCCGCCCTTCTTTTTTTCTTTTTCTCTTTTTCTTTTCAAATTTACACCATTTATAAAGCAAAACTTAATAGGGAAGTGAGTCTCAAATCTCTGACCCCTTCCTTAAGGACTCTACTGACCTAAGCTTCAGGCCACCAGACAGGTGGGTGGGTTGGGGCAGTGACACCTTAGGACAATGAGGGACAGCAGAGGGCAGTGTGGGTGTCCGGCACAGGCTGGTTCTGGGCTGGAGATGAGGCAGAGCCAGGGTCTGGTGTGGGTGTCCTCTGTATTCATATGACAGTCTCGTGTACCCTGGCATGGAGGAGAGTGTCTGCAGGGAAGGGCTGTCCTGCCTTCGCTGTTGGTTTAGGACTCTCAGTCCAGTAGCATTAACCAGGCTCACAGCCACGCCAGCACAGAAGGGGCCCAACGATGGCGAGCGAGCAGAGTGGACCTGACAGGATGGCCCAAAGGAGGAGCTGCATGGCTGGCAAGCTGGGCTGAGCCTGGGGAGGGGGTTAGGGCAGAGGAGCAGCCTCTGGGGGGGCTGCAGCAGGACCCGAGAGTCAACCTCCTGTGCGCCTGGCACACCTGCCCAATACACCAACTTCTGCCTGTGAATCGGCACCACAGCATTCTGAGTGGAAAGGCCAACAAGTCTCACCATTCTCTGACTCGTGGCTAACATGATTGTAGACACTAGGGTGCGGCGTTCCTGCAACCTCAGACCCTGAGAGTGGCATCTGTTATGTCCTACAGTACCAGCTAAGTGAGCCGACTATCGCTTCCTGTGGCTCCAGGACCTGCTGCATGCTGGGTATCTGTAGTGTTAGGATAGCTGTAGAACCATATGAAAGGCATCTTAGACCACATGGCTAGGCGCTAATCTTAGAAACATCCAGAAAATTTGTTACAGGCCCAGAGTCATCCAAGGTTAACAGGGACACAATGGTGACACAGACTGGCTGAGGCAGGGACCAAGGCCCCCCGCGTGGTGGTCAGCGAGAGCTGTGGGATACAACTGGAGCATCTCTTCAAACGATGCTCAAGTTTCCCACAAGTACTTGCTGCCCTGGTGTCTGCCTGGTGTCCTCCTGTCACTTCCTACAGATGGGGGCACCTAGGACAGAGCTACTCTGGCAGGTCACTAGGCTCTGTGCTTGGGCTTGGGTTTCAAGGGCAGTTCATAATCACTTTTTTGTGGGTGTTTTGGATTCAAAGGGATGAGTTTCTCTGTGTGATCAGTGCTCCAAGATGACAGGAACACTAAACTGCAGAATGTGCCAACACTTTCCTCTAATATGATCGGAGTATGTGATTTATAAATTGTTTTACTTACACAATGAGCAGGCTCAATGCCACCAACCCTCATGACCTAACTTGATCACCAGAACCCACATAGTAGAAGGAAAGAAAGGCCTCCCTGAGTGTCCTCTAACTTCCACACACACACACTGAGTCTTCAATGAGGCCCAGTGGTATATGTCTGTAATCCATGCCCTGAGACTTGGAAGGCAGGAGGGTGACTGCTTCCATTTTGAAGTAATCTAAGCTACACTGTGAGTTCCAAGCTAGCCAAGGCCTGTCAAAATGGAATACAACAGAACAGGAAAGAAGAAAGTGTGAGTCTCAGCATCCTATGTTGCACCTTTCCAAGGCTGAGGCAGGCTAGAGAGGCCTTGCAGGCATCAGTAAGTGGCTTCCCCAGCCTGGGAGCCAGGAACCTACAGTGAATGAAGACAAACTTGGGCTTTCCATTGTGAACTGTGCAGTAGCATCATCCTGTGGCAGCCAGAGCCACTAAAAGTTCAGCCAACCTAGCAAGAGCCCCACACCCCTTCCACACCCCTCAGCTTAATGTGCTCATTTGGGAAATGTTTCAGGTGTCTTGTGGCTGGCTCTCACCCACATAAAACCTTCAAGGGCCCAGCTGTGTATGATTCTTTAAAAGCTGAAGAAGGTCCTCCTGCTTGGAAATCCGGGCTTTGTCTCGATCACCTGCAGCACTCCAGGTGAGCAGGAATTCAACCTGAGCAGGAAGACCACCATGCCTGCTGATGCCAACCCTCTGGAAGCCCCATGTGACTGATGTCTGAGCTGACTTAGTGTTGGTGCTGCTGCTGAAGCTGTGGAAACAGTGTGTGGTCTCAGCTTTCAAGGCAGCAGGTGGACTCTAAGCGTAAGGGAAAGGCCACGTGCCTACGCCACAGTCCCCAGGCCCAGGCAGCGCCACGGTGTGTGGACGTGGCCCACATCCAAGAATTCTCCAACAAGACGTGTCCTTACCAGTCAGACTGACAGGAGGGACCAGGGAATGTGATCCACAAAGAATGAAGAACTTCAATACCAACCAAGGAGTGAGGCCAAAACAAAAAGAACCATACAATTTAAAAAAAGATAAACAAACAGTATATTCAAGATAATTTTAATATTAATTTTGTGAATTAGAAATATCACTCTTAAATGATGAAAATTACTAGTGGGGATGACTATTTCCCCCATTTCAGAATTACATTATTTACACATATAATACAGACTTGATTGCATCGGAAACAACAGTACTAAAATAAATGTTAACAGATAAAAAGGGCGTCCACTCCATATTGTGGAGGCTGGGAGCCCACTACCCCATTTCAAAGTCATTTTCTATTAGCATTAAACTATTTTAAGTGCAAACAATGTTTTAAGTCTATGACTGCAGCATCTGTCTGTCCACAGCACGTGTTTAAGTTAGAGGTGACAACTGTCTCCATGAGTGCATCCCAGGCTGTCTAATGACCACCTAAAGTATAAAACACATCAGTGCAAAACCAGAGCCAAGTGCTATTTACTACAGCTCCATTTAAGGTTCCTGTTCAAGAAACATTTTACTTTACACTATGTATATATGTATATGTATATATATTATATATATATATATGGATTTAGTTACATTGAATTTTAGAGTAAAAAGCAAGAAAACTCCATTTCTCAGTTTTTACTGCAGCCCCAACAGTCTGACTTAAAAATGGAAACAACTCTTTGGGTTTAGCAGCTCCACACAGCCCTGCAGGCCGCTGCTGCCTGCTGCCTGCCGCCTGCCTGTGGCTCCAGCGCAGCTCATGGCTCCGTTGTCGTCTGTCACTCCCTCAGTCCACGCATGTCGGGGGAGCCTGGGAGCAGCAGTGCACCTGCTACACTACAGTCCCACCTGGAGAACTGGCCTGGTTTGGGGATGACAACAAGCCCTGTGAACAAAGCAGTTTACATTATTCCAGCAAGACACAGGGCAGCGCAGAGAGCCCGGCGCTCACCCTTGCCAGCATTCTCGCAGGCTCGCATGCTTTTCCAAGGGCTGGAAGCCAGGCTTTAACACACTCCCTGTTCCACCTGGCTAACTCTCAGAGCACTGTACTGTGCCCGGATTGAGATTTTGCCTCGACCGCAAAGAAGGAAGGTGGAGGTGTTTACTGGGGACTGTCAGAGCCTTTGGGAGAGGGTGTGACTCAGACAATGTAGCTGAGGACAGGGTCACCAGCTCCACCTCAAGCTTGCCAAGTTCAGAGCAGGCTCTCAGAGCCAGGTGGTCCCCCAAGGACAGTCTAGTGGCACTTTAAAAAAGGCATCTCCTCCTGGGGTGCACTTGCTTTCTTGTTGAGGGTGCTGAGGCAGCACCCCAAGATTTAGTTTGGCCAGTAGATAGGCGCTGCAGGTGATTCCTGCAGCTGTGATGGGTAACTGGAGGAGCTACCCACACTGGCTACCACAGCGAGCCTAAAGGACCTCAGAGCCAAGGGCACTCATCCCTGGGCTGTGTGCAGTTCGTTACATCAGCGTGTGGTGCTCATTTCTTAGCAATGTGAAGGTTACAGTAGTATAGCACTAGAACTAAAAACTGGGTTTCGTGGACTTATTAATTAAACATCTTTTAGCTGTCCCAAAGAATTATTTACTTGTTGTTTACAAATGACAACATTTAATGCTAGGTAAACACTGCTACATTTTCATAGACTTTTAGTGCAGAAATGAGGGCTGACAGTTGTGAATGGGTCATCAGCTTCACCCCAAGCTCTGTTGGGAGGGGTTAGGGAAAAGCTGGCCCACTGCAAGCCATTTGGCCTGCAGTTTCTTACATCAGGCTGGAATCTATTTATTAGTCTAGACAAAATCAAGAGGCAAGAACAGATGGAATGCAGCATGGGCCCCTGCTCTGCATCTGTAGGAGCTCTTATCCTCAGACCCCGGTCCAGATAATGCATCGAAGAGCCACGCCCCCACACCCGCTGCAAACCTCCCAAGTCAGTGAGGGAGGGCTGGTGCGCACAGCACAGGACCCAGCAGCTCTGGCCTGACCAGCCCCAGGTTGAATATGTAACCAGCCTTCTGTGCCCAAGTGGCACTGCAGACACAGGCAGCCTGCCCAGTCACTGTGGGTGTGGCCTCTGGCCATAGCCAGCCAATGGAAGAATGCTGCCAGCCAAATGGGATATACACAATCTTTAAACGATAATTAATGACTTAGAATCCAGGTGAAATAAATTTTAACCGAATACACCTTAATTTATAGTATATAATCAATCAAACTAAAAATTGATTTTTTAAAGGCAAGTGTATAAAAGCCTTTGCAGCATAGCACATTTCAGCTTGGACAGGCCATTGGTACTCAGTGGCCAAGTAACCCATAATTGCCATGGGAATCAACAAGAGTCTGACAGTCCCCTGCCTCTCCCTGCTGAATATGCCCACCCTGTGGTCTCTGCAACCCCTTTCCTTGCAGTTCTGAGGGTGAGGGGTTTCCAAACATAGGCAACCAGGACCCCAGGCTTCTAGGACCCAGTGACAGTGGTACATACTGCTTTCACTCAGTCTGTCTTGTTAAGTCACCCATCTGTGGGCTGTAGAGCACCACAACTCCCAGCCAGAGTCAACACGTGCCCAAGGCTCAAGGCTCTAGCTGTCTGTGGTGGTGGTCAGGAGCCAAGGAGAACCAGTCCAAGTTCTCCACCATATGCACTGTCCTGGCCACCAAGCCAAGGTGAACGTAGAGCTCCTAGACCAAGAAATTACATCTACCTCCCTTTCACCTTCTACATTCCTACTCAGATGTCAGGAATTTGAGTTCTGGTCAATGGGGTTTCACTTCTGCAATGTCAACTCCAGCCATGGAGCAAGGGACTAGGACCTGGGACCCTCCACCATAGAGAGGAACAAACTCTTGGTTACTGGAAAAGTGAAACAAGAACCAGACAGACCAGGCCTCCAGTTCCTGGCCCTGTGGTCACAGGCTCCTGACAGGCCTACTGGGGCCTGGGGCAGCAGGGACACTGCAGATGCTTCACACATCCAGAAGAGCAGTGAAGTTAGCACAGGCCAGAAACTAAGAAAATGTGTGGAATGGGGAAGGCTCTCAGCAGGGTCAGACTGGGTGGAGTCAGGTGAAAACTGCCCAGCTTTGTTATTAAACATTAGAATAGTAACCACAACACTTGCTTACTTCTTAGAGAAGCAGCTTTGCAGAATGAACTGGAGGCACTGGGACTTAGGGATTATATTCATAAGAAAATGTGAGACTGGGTGTGGTGGTACAGGCCTATAATCCCACCACTGGGGACATGAAGGAGGATGATCAGGAGTCCAAGGTTGGAGCTGCAGAGATGGCAGTGGTTAAAAGCACTGACTGCTCTTCCAGAGGTCCTGAGTTCAAATCCCAGCAGCCACATGGTGGCTCACAACCATCTGTAATGGGATCTGATGCCCTCTTCTGGTGTGGCTGAAGTCAGTGACAGTGAACTCACATTTACTTAATAGATAGATAGATAGATAGATAGATAGATAGATAGATAGATAGGGTGCCAGGTCATCTTCAGCCATGGAGGAAATCTGAGCCAGCCAAGGAGGGCTGTAGGAGACCCTGTATGAAACCTCAGCATCCCTAGAGAGAGACAGTGTAAAATACGCCTCTTCAGGGGTATAGTTGGGTTCCACTGAGCCCATTAGTGTAAGACAGTTTGGAAGGTGGAAGAGGCAGAGGAACCACTTTTGTCCTGAAGCATGGAGGTGTTTTACTTCGTCATCCTGATTCCTTTGCATGGGGACAGATGAGTCAAGATGAGGGCCTGGACTCGGAGACCAGCACATAGGAGAATGTGTGTGCCTGTCGGGTGTGTGCACCAAACCAGCACAGTACCTACAAGGGCCCACAAAAAGCAAGCAAAAGTCTCTGCAACAAAGACAACGCCTAAACCTAATGGTTAACAAGGCCTTGTGGTCTCACCAAAGCTGCCAACACTGCTGGATATTTCAGTGCAAAACTACACGACAAAATACTCCAGGTCTTGATTTTAGGTTGGATTCTAATTTATAATAAATACAAAGCCAATAGAATTAAGCCTATTCAACCAGGATATACAAGAAAAACAAAGACTTATAAACCACTACAACCAAAGAACATGTCCATTTTTCTTCCCTGGAGGACACTGCTGAGATGGATCATAACTAACTAGACACTATACTAGACTATGCAAGGTAGAGCTAAGACAGGTCCCTGTAGTTCTGTTGGGCCCAGATCGGCCTCCAGCTCTGGCTGTGGGAAAGCTGCCCTTTCCGTATTTGACCTCAGCAACCTTTGGCCATAAACATCTGACAGTACCTCAAAGAAACAGTGTAGGCAGAGGCAGATGGATTTCTGAGTTTGAGGCCAGTCTGGTCTACAGAGTGAGTTCCAGGACAGCCAGAGTTATACAGAGAAACCCTGTCTCAAAAAGCCAAAAAAAAAAAAAAAAAAAAAATCCATTAATTTATTATATTCACTCCTAAACACCAGAGAGAACCTGAACAGAAAGCCACAGTTCTGTGTAAGGTCCATGGCGTGTCCAGACTCAATGAGATAGTTTAGGAAGCTCACAGTGTCTGTGTCCATCCCTGCCTCACAGCCCAATGGCCTGGGACTCTGGCTCTTGCTGGCTTCTAGGTCTTGTCCCTTGACCTGCCGTGACCTACCACTGACAGGCACTGAAAGCACATAGGGGCTACACAACCTGGTCTCTGATGAGGAAAGGGTTAATAGTTACTCTTCAGAGACATCTAGGGAAAGACAGAGAAAATAAAAGATTCAAACAGCTGAAGGGTCCTTAGAGGTTGTACACTTAGAAAAATGTCTGCCAGCTAAGGCCCTCATCCTGTGACCTGCTGGGCCCTGAGTCTACCATGGAGGAAAAGAGGGTCCGAAACCCTCCAAAGCTAGCCCCCCCAAGGGAGGGGCTGCCCAGAGCCCGCCCTAAAGGAGGGGCTGGTTCAGAGCCGCAGCCCCAAGACAGAGGCGCTGCTCCAGACTCACTAACTGGAACAGACCACGGATGTCCACAGGTAGCCCGACATGGAGGGACAAGGATGACATCACCTTTTCTCCACATACATACTAGAAGTGGTATTATTTTTTTTTAAAATCACGTTATGATTTCCTTTAAACAAAACTGAAAATGCTATTAACCTATCTTTTAGGACTTTAAAGCTATTTAGTGCTGAGAAAAAGCCCTGTGCTGCTCCTGTGGTGGGAAATTGGAAGGTCACTTTAAACTACAGGTTTGACCATCTCTCCTGCTTTGCAGTACTCACAGCCAAACCAACCTGCACCCACTGAGTCAGGCAGTGAGGAAATCCTGGAACCATGAGGGCTGAGAGGCAGACCAGAGAGCTTGGCAGGCCACCAGCCTAGGGGACAGGCAGCTAAGCAAAAGCCCAGTGTCTGAGGGAACAAGAGCCGACAGGTGAGTGGGGCAGCATGGGCCAGCTCACTCTCACCTTGTCGCTTAGGCAGGGACCTGTGGGTTTACACCGTCCGTCTGCAATTCCTGCACGGAAGTGTTTGGAGACAGAGGACGACACTCATGGCCGATGCTCCTATCCAGTGTAGTCACCCACTGCTCTTGCTGCACTGGGCTCAAGGTGATCAGAGCAGCCATCCTCCAGCACAGAAACCCAGCAGGGGTGAGGTGGGAACTTGGCTGAGAGAGGGAAGAGCTCCTACAGAGGCCCACAGTGCCCTTGGCTCACCAGGCTGGCTAGGTGACTGCAGAGCCAGCTGGTAGACCAGCTACCTTCAGAGGTAACACAGCATTACATTAAAACCTTTTCATACTCAGAATCCCAGTGCCTCATTCACAGCAGCTCGCACACGACAGAATCTTTGATGCTCGGAGTCAGCATTTGATCTAGTAAGCTGAGAGACACACGTCCACAGGAAGAGAGTCTTCCATGGTTGTTGTAGAAACATTAACAAGGCTCTTATTAATTTTACAGCATTTAACAGATTTTCTTTTTTGGCTCACTGAGATTCCTTTTATGAAGCTTAGATGTGAAAATAACTTAAAATTTATCTACATTTACAATGCATTCACACGTTTATTCAATGTCAATATACAGAGGACAGCCTCCAGTACTTCAGAAGTCAAAGACGTGGTCTTTTGTTGTGACAGGGACAAGGGAACAGCTAAAAGACAAAGCAATCAAACACAAACATGGTTCTCAGAAAATGAATAACAATACTGATATTCAAGCTTCGTTAGTTATTGCGACATTAGGAGCTTGGTTTCCTGGTAGTTCATAGCAGCAGGGCTCTTCATGAAATGTATTCAAGTTGTGAAGAGATCAGATGGAAACGTGAGAAAGGAATACATGTTTACCTTGACTTTCACTGAAGAGAAATATACCCGTACAACTTACACAACGTCACCTAATAACAATCTTTAAAACCTAAGTACACAAGTTAAAATGTAGAATGTTCATACTTTTACCTCAAGAGCCAGGAACTGAACCATGACACAAGGATAATGTAATAATTGCAGCATGAGTGAAAACCTCAGCATCATGGGACAGTTGCTCCGTGAGGAGAGAGCACTCTTACAGTTGAATCTGGGATCTGAGTGTCAAGGTGACAGCTGAACTCAAGTGCTTTTTCCACAGAGCCACAGGCTTTACCAGGGCCACACTGACTGCTCTCCTCTCCCTGGGACAGCCACCACAGAGCACTTTGATGAGCACCTTGTTAACCTAAGCCAGCTTGTGGTGGTCCAGTCAGCCCAAGGCAAGCAGCATGTTCTGACATAAACAGGGCATGGTGGGTGTGGTGGCTCCCCAATGCATTTCCAGGATAGAGACCAGTTCAGCCTTAGAAACCAAACCCAAGCCAGAGGCCATGCCTTCAAGTCAGTATCAAGGCCTACCCAGAGAAGTGCATGGAGGTTCCACGGATAAGGGAGGGGACATCAACAGTGGACACACATGCCTCAGTGGTACAACTGGCCCTGAGCCAAGACGCATAAGGGACCATTTAGCCTTCAGCCTAACTGCCCATAGCATAGCCTGCACTCCAAGATCAGCCACTGGAAAAGCCACCACTAAGCTCTACCCCTAGTTTTCCCTCAGGTGGTATTCTGTTTCCACAGGATCCTTCCTGGTCCTCAATGTCTTGTGTCTTGTTACTCCTCACACTTCTGAGTTTGCTCAAAGGAAACATCTCCCTCCAGCAAGAGATGAGAGGACCTTGCACACAGGTGCACACATGTGCTAAGGCAGGCTCGCTAATTTTAGCACAAATTCAGTAATGTTAGAATTTTTTGAATATTCAGAAAGCATCACAGGATGGGGAGGAATGGCTGTGCCCTGGGTGTTGAAGACAAACACTAGAATTAACTACTGGCCACTACCTGGGGTGAGCTGTGTGCACACATCCCCAGGAACCGCAGTTCTGTAGCCCTTGTCCCACCTAATTTAAGAGTGCCTTTGAGACAGTGGCTGCTCTTCTCTCCGACTCCGGCTTGTCTAAAAGCACTCACCCTGCATCCGACCTCAGAGGCTCTCAGAGCACTTCTAAACGCAACCATCAGGACAGACTTCATGCCTTTACCCTGTGTAGGCTCATTTGGAGGTGGAAACTCCTAGCTGCAGGTGTCACCCAATCTCTCTGGAGCATTTGCTTTTAAAAGGTACAACTTCTGAGCCTCTCCGGGGGCTGGGATGTGGCTCAAAAGTGCGGCCATGTTTGGCAGGGGTTGAGTCCTTTGGCATAATCCCTGGCACCACACGCACAGAGAAGGAAAACGGGGGAAGCTGGGGGCCGACTCACCGTAACCACTGGAAAGCTGCTTTCTGGAATCACCAGAAAGGTTGCCTGTGGTGGGCAAGCAGGACAGACAGGAGGTTCCACCTGTCCAGTGGCCCTGACTGAGCCCGCAGGACTCTGGGCTGCAGCATGCAGACTGGACCTCTGCCTGTAAGAACCTCTTGCCAGGAGCTGTTTTCATCCAGGAGCTAGTTACCAAAGACACTCTTGCTCAGGAAAATGCTCGGGGGAGTTGGGATGAGGATGCTGTCTCTGGGTGGCTACTGGAGAAGCACAGTGGCCCTACTTCTCATTCTCTGGAGACCAGGAACCACCATGACAATCGCTGCAACCCCATGACACCCACCACCTGTCTGCAGGGCACAGGAGGAAGGGAGCCCCGCCCTCCAGCACCAGCACTCTCTTCTGGAGCTGCCGCACCTTTAGT
Organism: Mastomys coucha; assembly: GCF_008632895.1. Lineage (NCBI taxonomy): Eukaryota > Metazoa > Chordata > Mammalia > Rodentia > Muridae > Mastomys > Mastomys coucha. Next base: position 124,543,044 of record NW_022196912.1, on the reverse strand, counting down.
TCTGGTCTTGGAGAACACCTTGCACTCTGTCCTCCTGCCTGCAGAACTGCTCTGCCGGCTGTCAAAGAAAGGGGGGCAGGAGTCAGTCAGGGGGGCAGAGTGGGCCTGGAACTGCACCATGCCCTCCATGCAGTGGCCAGCCTGGCCAGGTCATGCAGCTAAGACAGCCCTCTAGAGCTGGCCTGGGCCCTTACCAGACCCTGAACCTAGCAGGAAGCCCAGGAGGGTAGGACACACACACACCGCAAAGGACCCCAAACAGGGTTTCTAGGTTAATCACTTAGCAGCAGAAGTTGGAAGAGACTGTGACTAACCCCCAAGTCACAAACTGTGACATTTTTATGGGGATGCAGAAGAGAATGCACAGTTCTCCATCCGAAAACATCGGCGGGGCCTTTTTTTTCCCCCTTTAAAGAAAGTAGCACCCACCCTGTTCTGCCTCCCCCTTGATCCGAGCAGTGAGTGAGTCCAGTCACTCTGTCAGCACCCTAGCAATTTCCCCTTGATCCCAGCTCACAGGGGTGGGAATGCTACCAGGGCAGGGAGTCTGTAAGCGCCCGTTATCTGTGCGGGGTCCACAGATACACATGCAATGGCCCCCTGCCAGCAAAGATACCCTCAGACTGAGAGCTCACCATAGGCTTCACCATAAACGTTACTTACCTATGACTGGCCACTCTTTGTTGAGGCCAAACACAAAGTCTTGAATTTGGAAACTGCATACTCAATGACTCAGAAGCATTTGAAAGTGAATTTCAGAAACTGCACATGGAGTGTTTCATTTCTAGCCTGCCCACCCAGCAGCTCAATTTGACCTCTGATATCCTGAAAGTCTATATGGCAGCAGTCTTTGCTACTTCAGATCACAACCCTAGAACAAAGGAGTCAATTTCCAGGGCAGATGGGACATGAGCACCCTTGTGAAGAGTTAGTTGCTCAGGGACATGGAATGCCTTGGCACTCAAGTGAAATGCACTGGAGACTGCCATCATCTCTTAGGCAGGTTTCCATGGCTACCACATTAAACAGCAGCCACTTCCAAGGAGGAAGAGGAGGATAGGGATGGGGTCGGATCCACCATGAACATGTACGAGCTAGGGAAGGGGCCTGGGCCAGCCTGGGTTTCTGGGAAGGGAAGCCAGGAGCTGACCACTGTCTCCCACAGTCTTGATGCCTCGGAGACATAAAAGCTTTGCCAAGGCTTCACTACTGAGCTCTGTTCACTGCTAGAGCCAATACAAACCATCACTACTGCTATATTTAATTACAACACAGAAAAATAATCCTAAATGTTCTAAATTAAGAAATAAAATAACTATCATTTTGACACAAAATACCTAGCTCAATGAACTATCCACCACTGTGAAAACTAGTGTTTGAAAAGAAATCCCTTGAGCAGCTGAGCAGAATCTATGGAGCTGAAAGCAAACTGCCACTTTTTCTGCTACAGGGTCAGTTGACACAGCACTGCTCCTGAGGACACAGGCCAAGGGAGGGATGGTACTCAGGGTAGGATCTGAGCCCTACAGCAGGGCCTCTCTTCAAGAGTCCTGGACTCATAGCTGCTGTACTAACATGGCAGGTGTGTGTGTGCTTTTGTGCTTCCCCTGGAGACCTGAACCCCAAACCCCAGGTCAGGAGATACACTGTAGCCTGGGCCTAACATCCTGTCCTCGACCTCCAGCGGACTTCCTGACCCTCCCCCTCCACAACAAGACAGACAGAACCTCCTTTCTGCTGCTAGGGAAAAACTAAGCTATGTGCATCTAACATGTGAGTCTTAGCTCATGTTCTCATGTTGCAAGAGGCCTTCTGAAAGCCGTGGCTGCTGTCCTTGGCCACAGAGCATCTTAACTGCCCAGGCTCGGGAACACGTGGAGATTTTAGTCACAATTTCAATCAGAGTTCTACAAACTGCTTCTTTGAAAAAACATGTTTATTAAACAATTTTAATTGTCATAAAATGACTAAAATGGGTTTTAAAAATTAAGGCTCTTCTCTTTCTGTGGATTGCCAGACAATGTAAAAATAATATCAATCAACCCTGATGAATGCTTCGTTCCTAAGTTAAATTTCATAAATTCCTAAGTATTTTATAATTTAAGGTAAAAAGTTGGACTATAAATGATAATTAATACCCATCTGTACTGGCATACACTGACCAGGTATACAACAATCTAATTGAGTAGTTACGCAAAAAATATCCCAGTTAAAGCATAAATTTTGACTTTAGCATTTTAATGTCATTATTTCTCCACACTGTCATGATTCCCCTAAAGCTGAACTAGCCTGATACAGGAACACTAATTTTGGGACTCTATATATCCAGAGGTATGACTGACTTGGCTGGCAATTAGTCTGATTATATATTTTTTAAATGCTCTAAGGTGAATTATCAAATGATTCAGAATTACGTGGCATGCAGTATCCAAAATTATGGCTCTGATGCATTTAGATTTACATTAAGAAGTGTCATTCACATTCATTGTACATCCCACCCCTCCCACAAGAAATAAAAATCACTACCTAGTCAAGTTCTAGATCTGGTGCAGCATTAAGGATTAAAACTTACCACTTTACCAGGCCTTGCCCATGTGCAAATAAATCCCTCCTGACAAGCAGTGACTATACAGTCTTCAAGAAAAACCAATACGGTCAGTCTCTCATGAGCTATCTTTTTACAGATCAGTGGCTCTAACAAGGGGACATCTTCCATCCGAGGACACAGGGATGTCCCCAGAGTTTTAGCTGGGTCCGTTTTAGCTTTAGTAACTAGGTTCAGTTTATCACTGCTCTTGCTGGAAATGTGTCCCATACTATGATTTCGTTTATGGTCTTTCTCGTGGTGTCTCTCCTTCCGGTCATGTAGCGACAGAGTTGCAAACTTGCTGACCCCAGAGGCAATGGCTCCGTCCATGACGCTGCTTTTGCTACCAGCATTGGAAACTGCTGAGTGTGGAAGGCTATTGGACCGTGGCAATGGAGGGGGCACGGAGTTCCCAGGTGTAGTCACACTGTTCCCATTGCTTCCCGCAGGCGGACTTGTGGCATTCATAACGTTTGTATGTGTCCTTGCTCTTGAGAGGGGCTGGTGAGGAAAAAGGATGTCTTCCGTAAGGTCCCATAAACACAGCTGTGTATCCTGGCCCACTGAACCAAACCGATACGTAACACTTACAGGGCGGCTGTCTGTAGAGTTCCGTTTGGATAGCCTAGACTGTGTACTGTTCGCTCGATCTCTGCCAAAATGAAGAAGGTCCTGGAAGTCCTCGTCACTGCCACTAA
>NW_022196912.1:124529836-124539075 GCF_008632895.1 Mastomys coucha | reverse complement strand
GGGCTACTAGGAAAAGGCTTTCCGAACCAGGAACCCATTTGACACAGGTTACGCGTGACTTGTCTATTAGTCTCTGTGAAGACAAAGAGAACACGTTATCACAATGGAGAAGTTACGGTCTACTTTTCCCGAAAAACCTCTCTGCTTCTCAGTAAGAAGGTAATGGTCCATCCAGGCACTCCACACTTATCCTCTGTCAGCTAGGCCAGTGTGGTGCAGGAGGCCGTCCCAGAGCTGCAATTGGGTGTCAGTCATTTGATAACTACCTGCTGAGAGCCTACTGTGTGCCAGGTATCAGGCCCCGGGGAACACTGGGGGGGACAGCCCTTGGCCCCTTGGGGCAGCGGTATGCTTTGTTTCAACTACAGCAGCTTCCTCTGATGAGGACTCACAGCACAAGTTTCAGTCCTCACAGCTTCCTTTGCCTTTGTCACTGCGGCCATGGGCTGACTCCATTGTCCCTTTTTGTGGCTGCTCAAGGGCAGGGAGTCACCTGCAGCCTGTGACCAGCAGAACACAGGACTTGACAGCATACTTCCTGGGTGGGCAGGACGCAGCTCTGGACTCACTGTGGCTTTCCTCAATCCAGACGATGGCCTGTGAGGATCTTACCCACATCTCCTCCACCTCTCTGGAACAGGATGGAGGTTAGCTCGGGGTCTGCTCTACCCCTACCATTGTGTTCCATCTCACCTCTGGTCCACTGACCTAGCTGCCTCTTTAGCTGCTTGTATCAGTGTCTTGTCTTTAAAACTAAACTAATGAAAGCAAGACACAAATGCCACTCAAGATATACAGAAGGAGGGCCTCCTTGTGCAGACCCTGCTATCGGCTGTCTAGGACACACATCCTCCACAGGCTGTAGTCTAGAAATTACATTACCAGAAATAACCACAAGTTCCCAATCCTGCCACAGAACTGCCAAAAAGTCTCTTTACTGGGTCAGCCCCAAGGGCTTAAGCACTTCCATTTTACCTAATTGGCTGGGGTTCCCCAACATGAATCTCAGGGCACACTGGTATGGACTGGAGCTACAGCCATCTGCCCAATTGGTCTGGTGACCATGTTTCAGCAATGTGTGTTGCTTTTACAAAAAAATGATAGAAATGAAATGATGTGATTTTTTTAAAAGAAAGAACGGGGAAGCTGGGTGCTACATGCAGGAGGATCTGGGACTCAGACACAGCACTAGAAGCAATAGCAGTAAGAACAAAGGTAAGAGACAGGACAGAAAAGAAATGCAAGCTCATGCAAAAAGGGAAGACCTTATAAGAAATGGGCTGCTATTAAATCATTGGCAGGGAACCGTGGGCCCAAATGTCCACACACAGCATGGAGCCCTGGAGCCCTAAGTTCTTATGTTAGGCCAAGACTGTCAGCTACCACTGCTCACTGGCACCTTAGACCAGTAAGGACTGCCTTTGGGGATACTGTCACCGTTTTCTATTGTTGTTGTTGTTGTTTTTGTTCTATGATGCCTATTTGTTGATGACCTGCCTATCAAAGGCGCCCACCTTATGCTAACGTCAGCAGCCTAAACACCTAACACTACTGCGCAGGATTCCATTAGACCATCGTAATTTCTTAGCAAGGGTCAGGTAATTTTCACGGCTAGACCACACATAGCCTTTAGGGAAAGAGGATTTAGGAGGGTGCAGAGAGGAAGAGACCGCCAGCTCCCCAGAGCCTCAAGACTCAAGGTCAGGCTGCCCCAGCACTCCTCACACTGAGCCTGGGCACACAACTCTGCCAGGTGGGCATGTTCTCAGGGTGTGGATTCCCTGTGAAGGGCTTTGTCACGGAGCTCAGGGTTAGAGCCACACTGCTGGCCTGATCCTAGTCCACTTTCCCCAATCACTATTACTCCATTACATGTGGAAAATTTTAAGGTCAGGAAAGCTTCTAGCAGTAAGATTAGGAGTAAATTTTTAACTACAGCCTTAAAGTACAATGGAAAAATTCCACTATAACTCAAAAAAATGTAATCCTGGTAAGAAAGTCCAGCCAAAAGTGTGCTAGAGAGGTAAGACAGCAGCAATGGTGCCTCTCCTGGAGCTACCGCGGTGACCAGATGCATTACAAAGAAATTCCACTCACAAACCAAAAGTGTACACTCCGATCACCCTATGCCAATTTGTGCATGTAAATGACAGAGGAAATTTGCGCTCCCTCCCATGTGCTACAGTATGCAGCTCTCACTGCTACCCTCTGGCCCTGAGGACTAGGCACACCAGTGTGAGCAGTGACAGACCAAACCCCAAAGGGCTCCAAACAACCCTCGACAGTGAAGACACTGATAACTCATGTGCATGACTAGAGCAGAAAGCCTCTCCTGGACTCTTTCCTGCACTCAGGACCAACTGCCTCCCATCACTGGGCTAGCTCGTCTATCCAGAGTGCGTGCCCTTACAACTGCCTCCCATCACTGGGCTAGCTCGTCTATCCAGAGTGCGTGCCCTTATAACTGCCAGATACAGCACAACTCTCACCTCTGCTTTCCCATTCAGTGACACAACCTGTAATTTCAGAAATTCTTCTGAGATTACAAATCACATGGACATTCAGCTGATGCTGGAAGCCACCACTGTTGACCTTGAGCCCAGGGCAGTTTGCACAAGTATTAGTACACATACAGGTTATAAACTTTAGGGGGGCAGCCTAACTACCTCCCTCGAAGACTATAACAAATTATGTTCCCACCAGTGCCTACTTTCTCTATCAAAAGGTATAGCCCATGAAGAAACAGAAATTCAGAGGTCAGCAATCCATTCATATCCTCTCTCAGCACTGACTGTACCCCATATGTAAGACATTCATACAGCATCAATTAAAACTGCCATCCCTTTTCACATAGCAGATTCGAGGTGATGATACGGCTGGATGGAGGACAGCTAAGAGACGCCTCTTAATCTGGTGGGAGTCAGTGGACAAAACAGGGAGGCTGTTGAAAGGTATGCTGACAAGACCTGGGACTGGTGGTAAGGGGACAGATGCAGGAGCTCAAGGGGCTCCTACACAGCAGTGTGCTTCTCAGAGGGACTCCAGCATGGCTAGCTGTACTCTGTCCCATGGCAAATGTTAGCTGGCCTCAAGCCCAGCCTGCAGTGGTTACCAGCATAAGTTCCCTGCAACAGAGTGTCAGCCTAGCCTACACCACACCCCAGTGAGACATGCAGTCCCCTTCACCACAGTCACTGATTCCAACTGTTCTAGGTTATTATTACTTTGAGTGTAACAAAGAGAACAGAAAGTGCCCTATGCCCAGCTTTCAAATAAATAAGCAAAACACCTGAAATAGCTTATTCTATAAATGTCAGAATTAAATTTTCACAGAGAGAACGTGGGCATGGTGGCCAGGCTCCACAGGGAGCCACAGGCCAGCTAGGAGAACTTGGCAAGACTGTCTCAAAAACAAAACAAAATAAAATTTTACACAGCCCAGCCTTTATACCAAAAAGGTCATGTTTTTTTTTTTTTTTTTTTTTTGAGACAGGGTTTCTCTGTGTAACCCTGGCTGTCCTGGAACTCATTCTGTAGACCAGGCTGGCCTTAAACTCAGAAATCCACCTGCCTCTGCCTCCCAAGTGCTGGGATTAAAGGCATGCACCACCACCGCCCGGCTGCAAAAACACTTTCAAAATTCCTTTAAGTCACCATTCTGTGGATATATCCCAAATCAGAACTTTTACAAAGAAAAATTTGGTTATTATAATATAACAAGTGTCCCTTTGTAATACTTTTTTCCCAATATATAACCAGTAGTTACATAAACAAACTGTTGGGTGCTCCATCAAGTCAGAAACATTGACCACAATGTCTGGGTAGACACCACCATCTTGTTGATGAACCATGTGGCAAAATACATACAAGAAACAATAAACAGAAACCTCAGATCTACTTTAAGAAACTAGAAAAGGGAGAGGCAGGAAGGAGCTGAGGACTTTACTTCCCAGAAGAGTCTAGAAGAGTCTAGAAGGACTGGGTACTCCCTTCCTTCTGGTCAGAAGCACGCAGAACTGCATGAGTCTGCAGTGTTTGGGAATAGGCCCAACACTAGGAACAGGACAGTGCCAGGGGCTCCCCTCTGTTCAGTCCTAGAGTGACCAGGGCAAACTCAAGGGCAGCAGGCATCTCTACGGGAAAGTATGAATCCTCCAGCTATTATCCCATTAGGAAAGGTAGGAAGAAGCCAAGTAAGGTACTGCGCACGCCTTTAGTCCCAGCACTTGTGAGCCAGAGGCAGGCGGATCTCTGAGTTCTAGGCCAGCCTGGTCTATAGAGTGAGTTCCAGAACAGTCAGGGCTGTCTCAGAAAAACAAACAAACAAAACAACCATCTGTCCCTACCCCCGTCCCTGTCCCCACCCCCAAAGAAAAAAGAAAAAAAGGGGATGGGGAGAGAAAAAGAGGGAGAAGAAGGGAAAGAGAGGGGAGGGAAGGAGGAGAAAGGGGAGGGGAGAGGACAGGAGGGGAGGGGAGGGAGGGAGGCTACAATGATTAACAATAAGCACTAGGATTTATAAGTGATGTTTTCTTGGCTTTTTGTTTTCTATTTTCCAGTTTTTCTATAAACAAGCACCTAAAATTCCTATAGTTCTAATTTGCAGGCAAAAAAAATTACCTTTGAAAATATACTTGTTTTCAGATATAAAAATGTTACCTATTTTTATCTCCAGTACATATGAAGAACTTAAAATTCCATTTTCTTCACACATCTGAAAGTTTTATGTACCAGTACCAGACATCAGAACTGAGGGCATGCAACTACGTACTCATGAATGCAGCAGGTAGGCAAGGGAAGGAATCCCGTGAGGGAGACACAGAGAGACCACATGGCTTTGACAAGCAGGCCCACTCTGCCTTACAAATGGTAAGTCTCTACCCTACAAAACTTTTTTAAAAAAGTTTATCCTTCCAATTCATTCTACAACATCTGCTGCAGTACTCTTCTACATCTTCTACATGCAGCGCTTTCCCCATCTGCCAGCTGAAGAGCAGTGAGTTACAGACCCACAGCATGCAAGCAGAGTGCTGTTCTGAACCCTCGTCTGTTTGCAGGTGTGGGTCTGAGTTTAGGTACTACTGAATTCTGTTGGTGTGGGGGCTTTAACCGGTTATTTGGTGTTCTGAGGAATGGCATGAGAGGGCTACAGTCCTGGAGTATGGCCAGCTCAATCCCAAGTACTTTTTAGTTCTAGCATACTCTCTCCAAAGACCCTTGCATGGAATCTCAGAGCTGTAATCACATGCTGGCAACTCAAATTTTTATCCCTTCTTAAATTTCGTTACATTTATGTATCTATGTGTTTTGTGTGTGCATGTGTCAGAATATGAGCTGGCTCTCCTTTTACAACATGCGTTCCAGGGATGGAACTCAAGTCAGCTAACGTGGCAACTGTACACGTTGAGTCACCTTGCCCATCTATTTCCCCACTTAGCAAACCAACCAACCAACCAACCAACCAACCAACCAACCAACAGAAAGCCTGTCCTTAAGATCCATACTTGAAGTATCTGCAGGTTTCTTAAACAAACCAAGTAGACAATGCAGCCTTGTCCTCCCTGCGGATTCTGGCTCCGTTTCCAGCCTCACTCAATGCAGTGACAGCCAGAACCTTATTAATACCTCCCTCCAACTCAGTCTCTAAGAAGAAACCAGAGTAAGTTTCCTAAACATCTTGAAACTGGAAAATAAGCTCAGTGGCTTGCCAGCACCCACATCAGCTCTCAACTGCCTGTAACTCCATCTTCAGGGAGTTTGATGCCCTCTTCTGGCCTCCTCAGGCACTGACTACACAGAGACAAAGGGGGCAGGGGAGGGGGAGAGGGAGGGAAGGAGGGAGAGAAGGATCTTTAAAAATAACCCCTGACAATCCGACTGTCTTTCCATCCCCATTGATCCAGGCTTCTTTAAGCAACTCTGCCTGGACCAGGCCCTGCATGCTCACTCCTCACCTCATACTGCTGTGCCTGCAAGCTCTTGTCTTGGCTCCCTGATTCTGTGTTGTTTCCTATCCCAAATGGTTTACCTGCCACCCCTGCAGCAGGAATGGCCTGTGTCTAGATCCTTATGTGTGTGGCCTCCCTCTCCTCCTGAGAGACTCACCCTGAAACACATCACTTGTTCTGACAAAACTTCTCACCTGCCAGCTTACAGCACCTCCTCCTACACCACAATGGGTCACCCTCTTTAGCCAGCAGTGTGTGAGAGCTGCTGCTATTTATACCTCTCCCCCCCAAGAGGGAGGACAAAGGGCAGTTAGATCTGCTGCTGCAGGGTCAGGGTCTGCTGAATGAGTAGAGAACTGTCAAGTCTATTCAAGCCCCTGCTCTCTCCTGGACACTCACTAGAACCTCTTCTCTGGGCTTGCTACCTTCATGGTCTCTTCCTTCTCCAATCCACCTTCTAAAAGTGAGAAGAGATCTAAAAGCCACATTTGAACCTTGATCAAAAGCTCCCCCCCATAAGTCCAAATCCGCTGGCAGGACAGGAGTAATTTAGCAGTAACTCCTCTTTCTGGTGACCGCTGCCACACCACCCAGTAGCTTCACTCTACTGTCATTTCATGTTCTATTAAATGACAATCACAGAGAAGCTCTGTTTTTGTTCTGGTTTGTTTGTTTAGACAGGGCCTTGTTCTGAAGTCCAGGCTGGGATTCAGGCACACAACACCATGCCTGGCTCACCCTGCTTTCTTCAGTCTGCAGGGTACCCTGGCCTTCTTCCTGTCCTCACAAGTGCCCCTACCCAGAGCAGCATTATATTCCACAAGAACCTCTCAGACCCCTACTTTTTTCTAGATAGAGGATCTCTGCGCAGCCCAGACTGGCCTCAAATTAGTGATCCTTCTACCTCAGCCCTCGGCCTCACAATGAACTACCCCATGCTACCAGCCTAATGGGGGGTAGGAGGGGCTGGAAAAATGCCTCAGTAGCTAAAAGCTTGCAAAGGACCAGTTGGATTCCCACCACCCATATGGTGGCTAATAACAACTGTCTGTAACTTCATTCCAGGGGATCTGACTCCTCTTCTGATGCCCTCAGCACCAGGCATGAATGTGGCATACAGACATAAATGTAGGCAAAGCACTCATGGACAGAAAATAAATAAGGTTAAAAACAGTCTTTATTTGACACATATTTAAAGAATACATGTGCTGGGTGTGGTGGCACACATCGTTGATGCCAGCCCTTGGGAAGCAGAGGAAAGGAAGGAGCACAGCAGTCCCTAGGGCACCAGTCTCTTCCTGCGGTGGCAGGGACAAGCCTACAGTCTCCCCGATCATCCTGACTGACTGAGCTGCTGAGAAGGCCAGGCTGAGAGTTTCTGGAGTTAATTTCTGATTCCAGCTCTATCATGATAGTTCTATGAACTTGTCACCTGATGTGCTCAAGGCACTCAGCACCTCTTTGAAGATTTCTTCATCTGTGAAGTGAAGACCATTCCCCTCCTGTGTACCCATCCCAGAACCTCCATCTCACACGCTGATGCTAAGTGTAGCTGAGCAGACACAGGGACACCTTTTCCCAGCATTCCTGCCACTCTGAGAAACTTGGGCAGCCCTTGTGCCTAAGAAATGGACTCATACCACCAAGACTTGTAAAGACAATTCACTTTTCAATTTTGAGCTCCAAATGCCAGCCTAGCATTAACGCATAAACAGTAGTCCTAGCACTCTGAATAGCCATTTCCAACTGCAATCAAAGAGTAGACAAGAGCTTGTGCTTCCATCATGAAGAGGGAGGAGCCGCCTTCTGTCCTGCAGCTCCATCACTGATGTGGCCATGTGGGCTCCAGCCTCCAACCCTCCCCCCCAGCACAGCACACAATCCTTTCTTGTTCTCTAAGTGGCATTCTGTGCCATCCTCGGTCAGAACTGCCTCTGGGTCTTGTTTACCAACAACTTGGCACAGGGTTCAATCCGTTCCCACTCCATCACACGCTCTTCTACCCAAACACAAAGTCCCACAATGACTCCAACTCTAGCTTCTATTAAGAGTGCAGAGGAAAGCGGCTCTGTACCTCCTCCCTCAAGTCCCCACAAAAATAAAAAATAAAAAACGAAATCACTCAGCTACTTAAAAATCAGATGACATCAGTAAAAATACCTGGGTAAACAGATTCTTTTCTGATTAAGTTTTTTTTTCTTCTTTTTTTTTCTTTAAAGGGAAAATAGGGTTAAATGGTTTTTCTCTTCAGCTGTCAATTCAAAGGGCAAGTTTATTCCCAGTCAACCTAGAAGGACCCAGGATGACACTGGACACGCAGACAGCATCTGCCATGAGGACTACAAAGAGTCAGAGCTGTGACTGCTGTGTATCAAGTTCAGGGCTATTCTTCTCCTTCCAAAAATTACTTCTTACAAACTAGAATTGAGAGCACATTCCCGCTCCATGTACATGATATTGAAACCAAGCAGCAGGGCAAAGCACACATCCTTCGACATGAAACCCATGTAATACAATCTTTCCTAAAAGGCTGAGTAACAAGGTGGAGATTAGAATCCAGAGTGTCCACCTCAGCAAGGGTACTGCACCTCTGCCACTTCCTAGGAAAGCCATACTGGAACAGAAGAGGAAAAGGACCAAGTACACGCTACTACTTGGAACTGAAAAGCCACTGTAACAGCGTGACTAAATACAATCTATTTGCAAACTTCTGTCTGGTATGTAAAAGTCCTGACATATTATTAACGGGTAAAACAGACAGCTCAAGTTCCCCTCTGAACAGAACTGACAGATGTGCCCGAGACCCTAGTGCATACAACACTGCAAAACCTGTGTCTCTTGATTCACTTTTAACCAAGTCAAAGGTACCTGTATAAGAAATAGTTTCAAGAGCATGAAAGCTACCCCTTAGCCAAATGCCTGTCAAATACACACACACACAGAAGCTTTAGCTGTAATTGGAGTAGCCTGAGGGCATGTCACCACCACATCATTCCATCTGTAGGAAACTGACCAATGATGTGAACAATGTCTGGGATTCTGTATTTTCTTGTTTAAAATATACATGTTAAAAGCTGGATGTTGGTGGTGCATGTCTTTAATCCCAGAACTTGAGAGGCAATGGCAGAAGGATCTCTGTGTCTGTGAGTTCCTGGTCATCCTGGTCTTCATAATGAGTTCTGGGCCAGTCAGGGGTACACAGCAAAGCCCAGTCACAAAACAAAACAACAACAAAAAATAAATCAAAAATCACATCTTTTTTTTTTTTTTTTTTTTTTTTTTTTTTTTTTT
>NW_022196912.1:124522457-124529744 GCF_008632895.1 Mastomys coucha | reverse complement strand
TCGAACTCAGAAATCCGACTGCCTCTGCCTCCCAAGTGCTGGGATTAAAGGCATGCGCCACCACCGCCTGGCCAAAAACCACATCTTAAGTTATCACTGTGCTTGTCCCCATTATACAAGTGATGCATGTGCATGTATACATATATGCACAGATGCATGTGCATGTACACATATATCTGTGGAGACCAGAGGTCAACATGCTGCAGCTTCCTCTACTATTATATGTCTTTTTAAAAAAAAACAAAAAATAAATAAATAAATAAAAACAAAAACAAAAACAAAAAAAGAAAGAAACCAAAACCAGGGTCTCTTCACTGAAACTTGGAGCTCCCTGGACACATCCAGATTAGCTGATCCCAAGGATCCTTCAGTCTCCACTTCCCAGGGCTGGAATGAAAGAGACAGGTGGCCATGCCTGGCTATCTATGTAGGTGCTGGAAATCCAAAATAACACTTTCCCACTGGGCTCCTCCCAACCCCAGTACAGAGGGTTTGAAATCACCTGCTGTAGACAGCTGATCATTCTCTGTACAAATACACAAAACAGTTACTCCACAGAAAAACACGTTTAGAATATTAATCTACCACATTTAAACTTGCACAATACTAGGTAAAGACAGCTGAGCAAATGAAAACTGGGGTTAACCTAAACTGTGAAAAGGCCTGCTCCCTTTGAGTAAGAACACCGAGACTCTTCCAGGGCTTCTCCACAGCTGAGGTGGGGCGCTACTTACTTCCTCATTAAATAGCTTGCTGGTTTCTTTCTTGATTGGGTCTATAAGCTGGACTTGGCCTGCCGAGAAGCCCACTAGGAGAGAGACGCTCTCTGCTGTGGCTGTTAGGTGGTTGAAGTCATGGCAAGTAGGCTGCGTTCCTTTGTATATCCTTTTATCTATTGGTTTACTCAAGTCAGCAGCCTGGAGGGAGAGAGAAAAATAATACAATAAACAGCACACTAAGGTGAGAAGGCGAAGTTAAACTACTTTAGATCCCACTATGAACTACAATTTTTTTTAAACAAAGTTATTTAAAATACTGCTTCAATTGTGACTTAACATTCACTGCATATTTTACGGAAACAATTTCACACATGTAGCCAATTAGATATTGTTAGACTAACTATAACTGTCATTTCCACAACTTTTCCTCCTTAAAATACATGTAGCATTGTCTCCTGAATTTCAGAAGGCAAAGTTCTTTGATCCTAAATTCCACATTTCCAAATGCATTCCAAGAATTCTAACACAGTAGGTCTATCCACGGTAAGCTCGGCACGTCTACTGCACCTGAACGCCCACACCTCAGTAACCTAGAGCTTACTCAAGTGTGGTCTACAGACTGCCAGGCAACTCACTATGCAAACTCTCGAGACCCGCTGCAGGTCCTGCCCTAGGAATGATGGGAGTAGCCAGAGTTGTAGTTTGACAAGCCCCTCAGGTGATCCGATGCCCCAATATCTGAGAAGCACTGCTGAAGTCAGTCAGGCAAGGCTTCCATCTCTGCTGCCACCACCTTTAAGTCATCATTCTACCTAGCAAATGTCAGAGCTGGATTTGGAACCCAGATCTGCTGACCATAAGCAGATAGGGAGAAAATACATCTAATACATTTCAAGGTCAAAAGCAGTCTGGCTCCAGTTAAAAGTGACTTTTCAATGGGTCCCCAATTCCCCCCATTACATTTTTTTTTCTTGGCCGGGCAGTAGTGGCACAGGCCTTTAATCCCAGCACTTGGGAGGCAGAGGCAGGCGGATTTCTGAGTTCGAGGCCAGCCTGGTCTACAGAGTGAGTTCCAGGGCAGCCAGGGGTATATAGAGAAACCCTGTCTCGAAAAACCAAAAAAAAAAAAAAAAATAAAATTTTTTTCTTTTTGAAACAAGTTTTCTGTGTTGGCCTGGCTGTCCTAGAACTCAGTCTGTAGACCAGGCTGGCCTTGTACTCACAGAGGTCCACCTGCCTCTGCCTCCTGACCTGATACTGGAATGAAGTGTGTGCGCTTTTTCCTTTCCTATGTGTACACCCCAGGAGACATGGAGCCCTGGAGGCTGGCAGACAAGTTATACACGTCAGGGCTCTGCCTCTGCTTCTACTACCTGGGTACAGGGACTGAACACAGATTGGCATGTTTCCTTTCTTTTGCAAAAAGCATATTTTCTTCAAGAAGTGTTCCATGCAAGCTCAATATGCTGGGTTGACTCTCTCAAATCAGCAAGCCATACCCCTTATGTTTGAAAATCATAGGTGGAGGGCTAGCAAGATGGCTCAGTGGGTACGGGTGCTTGCTGCCCAAGCCTAAGGAGACTTTACATACCTACACAGACACAGACACATTTAAAGTAAGAAACTAAAAAGGGAAAGACAAAAGCACAAATGGAGACACAGTCTCTCTCATTTCCTCTTCGTCCAGGCAGCACTGCAAGCCCACAGGCCCCAGTACCCTCTTTTCTTCCAAAAAGGCCCGTATGTGACACGATAAGTGACACTATATGACTTATTGTGTTTGACTCCCAAATAACAAATACTTACTAGAAAACAGGACTTCAGAATTTTAACTATGAGCAAGCTGGAAACTGAGGATTTCATAGTTATGACACAAGAGGGACCTGCTGTCCCGGAAGCCAAGCATAAAGGAGGCAGGCTATCTTCCCAGCTCTCCTCCACTAAGGCACAGATGGGGTGCATGCCCTCACACCCAGCATTTGAGAGGCAAAGGTCAGCAAGATCTCAGAGTTCAGGGCCACACAGTGAGATCTTCCCTCAATACAGAAACCAACCAAAAACACAGTGAAACTTTCTGTCCCACCAACGGTGGCCTCAGAGTAGAGCACAGAACATGGAAAGCGCACAGGGGACAACACTGATTCAAACAAAAGGGAGGATGGAAGGCAGACACCGGAAGACACCGGCCAGCACAGGGCAGCGGGACAGAGTCTGAGGATCTGCACAGGAAGCACCTAAGGGACGCATAGCTTGAGGGATGAAGACTCCCACTGAGCCCCAGAGGCTGGGCAGTAACATTCCAGACTGAGGGACTGCCAGAGCAAGCCATCCCACAACAATGAAGGCAGCAGCACACGGAAACATGGACGAAATAATACAACTGGCAGCTAAAGAAGAAAACTCAAACCACTCAATTACTGTTTTTAGAAAATATTTTATGTAAGAGTTTGTCTCATACATGTCTCATATATATCACATGCATGCCTGAGAAGGCCAGAAGAGGACATTAGATCCACTGGAACTGGAATTAGATGGTTGTGTGCCCCAGGGTGGGTGCTGGGAATCAAATCAAAGTCCTCTGGAAGAGCCTCTGAGCCATCTCTCCAGTCCAGTTGTGGGTGTGTGTTTGTTTGTTTATTGACTCTTTGAGACAAGGTTTCTCTGTGGACTAGGCTGGCCTAACAAATTTTTTTTTAACTAACAACTCGAGTCAGGCAGTGGTGGCACACCTGTAATAATCCTAGCAGCTGGGAGACAGAAGCAGGCGATCTCAAAATTCCAGGCCAGGCTGGTCTACAGAGCAATTCCAGGATAGTCAGGACTACATTTTGCGATCCCTGTCACAGGGCTGGGCAGTGGTGGCACAAGCCTTTAATCCCATCGCTTGGGAGGCAGAGGCAGGTGGATTTCTGAGTTTGAGGCCAGCCTGGTCTATAGAATAAGTTCCAGGATAGCCAGGGCTACACAGAGAAACCCTGTCTCGAAAAAACAAAAAACAAAAAACAAAAGCAAGAACCTGCAGTCACCCCTACCCCAAAAAACTAGAAAGAAAGATGGATGAGAAAGAGTTTTTTTTTTTTTTTTAAAGATTTATTTAATGTATTGGAATGCTCTATCTGCATGTACACCTGTGTGCCACAAGAGAGCATCCGATTCCATTCTAGATGGTTGTGCGCCACCATGTGGTTGCTGGGAATTGAACTCAGGACCACACTGCTGGCCCCTAGGACACTTGCTTTCTCCTGCCTCAGGCTACTGTTCTGTGCAAGCTCCTCTCCACTAAAGGCATACCAGGCACAGTGCTACCTACCCCAAGCAGAATTACCGTGAAGCCTGAAGTGACTCCCCACGCACAAAAATTACTTTTCTTTTTTTTTTTAAAGATTTATTTATTTATTATATGTAAATACACTGTAGCTGTCTTCAGTCGCACCAGAATAAGCCATCAGATCTCATTACAAGTGGTTGTGAGCCACCATGTGGTTGCTGGGATTTGAACTCATGACCTTCCGAAGAGCAGTCAGTGCTCTTCCCCGCTGAGCCATCTCACCAGCCCCCCAAAATTACTTTTCTAATACTTCATGGACTCTACTGTTGGTACTCAAGATCTCTAGCCTAGGCAGAAGAGAAGGCTACCACACATTCTGTCAGTTCAAACAGCACACTGTCTCCCAGATTGTCTCCTCTCAACGGCCAATCACCTAGCTCTGTGTATTTCTGTCCTACTTCCTCTCCACTGTGTGTGTGACACTACTTGGGGCTAACAGCAGATGTCAATTCCTGAGCCAGCATCTGCCCCTCTTCAAGGGGTCATTACTCCCTGGTAGATGGCTTCCCTGCTCCAGGACCATCTGGCAAAAGGGGAAAGTTTAGACTTTCAAACTTGCAAAGTTAAGTGCAAACTTAGCTTTAAATCCAACCTTCCCCCCTGACAGCTAGCTTTCCCTGTAACTAATTTAAGCATAAAACCTCCCTGTTTGCCACACCCCCCCTTCTTTCACAAATAGTAGTTGTCTTCACTGAGCACTTCCTACAGAGCAGCCCCACACTAGGAACTTGACACCATTAGCCCATTGCATGTCTGAGAAGAAACTGTGGATGGCTGCAGGGTCATGGATGGCCCAGTGCTCTCCTCTACCTTCAGTTATTCTGTGCCAAACCTCGGTGGACAGAGCCTCTTTCTGCAGCTTTCCTGTGCCATGCCCTCAGCTACAGTAGTCTCCATGGTCACCTTCAGGAATCCTACCAGTCACTTTTAAGACCCAATGGTTCTCTTGGCTACTACTCTGTGCTCCTCAGTTTATCCAAGCTCCCAAGCATTTCAATAATCCCACAAAGTCTAAATGCTTAAGCACTTGCAGGGCTTCAGAATTTTTAGTTCTTTAAGATTTATTTTTAGTTTATGTATACAGGTGATTTGCCTGTGTGCACACCTGTGCCCCATGTGTATACAATAGCTGTCAAGGCCAGAGTGTGTCAGATCCACTGGGACTAGAGCACACATCACTGTGACCTCCAATCAGCGAGCCAGGTCCTCTGAAAGGCCATACACGCTCTTACCCCTTGAGCCTTATCTTTAGCCCCAGAATTACTTTTATATGTTATCATGACCTAGGGTTCAGCTGTGTTTCTGTATGTCCCAAGAGTGGTATAGGACCAACTTTAAAACTTTCTCATCCAAAGCTGGAGAGACTGCTCAGCGGTGAAGAGCACTGGCTGCTGTCCTAAAGGTCCTGAGTTCAATCCCCAGTAACCACATGGTGGCTCACAACCATCTGTAATGGGATCTGATGCCCTCTTCTGGCACTCAGGTGTACATGCATGTACAATAACAACTCCCTTAAGGAATAGAACTTCTAAGGTACACTATACTGGTCTACAAATTCACATTTGGCTTTCAGCTTCCTAATGGCTTCTACATGCTTTGCATCAGAACTGTCAATCATCTGACCTCTTTTAAACATGAATTTGTAACAGAGCCAGTTTCTTTAGACTTCTTAGCAGTTTTAAAAATGAGGTTTCTAGCCTCAATAGAGCCTCCCATAAACACTCAATATTTACTGAGAGAAATACTTAAGAAACTACATTTATTATTCTTGATTGTTTTCAATGTTAAAAGTGTGTATGAGTTCAGAGTTCTACATATGGAGTTATTAATGCCATCATACTCATTAGTCCTCAACTTAGTAAACATTTTAAGTAATGCTTTAAAAATGCATACTTGCCAGGCATGCCAGGCCAGAGATCCTAGCGCTTGATAGTGTAGGCAAGAAGAGCAGAGAGTCAAGGTTATCCTTGGTTATAAAATGAGTTGGAGGTCAGCCTGGATAAAGTGAGATCCTGTCACAAAACAACAACAAAATTCAAAGCCAGAGGCTAACTTATGCCATGAGGCCTGGCCTGTCTCACACTACAGAAAACCCAAATCCAAATCAACATCTTTCAATCCAGGCTGAGGCAAGAGATTGACAAATTCCAGGCCAGTCTGATCTATAGTGTGAAACCCCGTTTCAAAAAGAAACAAATACAAAATGAACCCCACAACTTGGGGGTACACACTTGCAAGCACTTGGGAGACTTTGACAATCAAACAAAACCACAAAGAGTTAAACAATGAGAACCAATCCTTTAAAAACTCAAGAGGACTGGAGAGATGGCTCAGCTGTTAAGAGCACTAGCTGCTCTAGCAGAGGACTTGTGTTAGTCCACACAGTAGCTAACACACATCTGTAACTCCAGTTTCAGGGAATCCAACACTCTCTTCTGGCCTTCTAAGGCAGCCAGCCATATGGTGTGCACAATAAAACATTCCTTTCTGCGTCCACCATGCTCAACTACGTCAAACCCTGTTGCAGATAAAGACTGTAATGAACTAAGATAATCCCAGGAGGCAATCAGAGCCAGTGACCAAAGTTCTAGTCAGTAAGAATTCTTTAATAATCCTGACTTCTCTCTTCCTTGGGCCACAGATTCTCTGTGGATTCTTTTCCTGAAGTACGATAGGTGAGCAATTGTTCTTTCCAGCTCACACTTCTCCCCTGCTTGCCTGGCTCCCTGGAGAATGCTGCTAAGCTAACAGGGTATTGGTCAGAGGCAGCCTGGCTCCCACAGCTCAGTGGGTACCCCCTGACTTGGGCTTTTGTGTGGTGAGCACAACCATGTCACATCACGTGGGCCTGCGCTGAGCTTTCTTTGAGGGAACTCGCTAGCTGATCCTCTAGGGTATCCAGAGCATTTGATATGGTATGAAAGACAGTGACTTCTTTTGAAAAAAAAAATGTGCTAAATGACAGATCCTAAATGTATTATGGGAGCAGTGCAAATAATAAAGGTGAATTTTATTCTCCTTCCCATCCACATCTGAGAGACATGTTAGGACAAACCAGTCTTTTTCCAAGGGAAGACTAAAATGTCTTTAAAAAAACAAAAAAACAAAAAATAAAAAAGACAGTGCGGGCAGTGGTGGCGCATGCCTTTGATCCCAGCACTTGATCCTCTGCAGGAACTTGGGAGGCAGAGGCAGGAGGATTTCTGAGTTTGAGGCCAGCCTGGTCTACAGAGTGAGTTC
>NW_022196912.1:124520732-124522286 GCF_008632895.1 Mastomys coucha | reverse complement strand
ATTTCTGAGTTCAAGGCCAGCCTGGTCTACAGAGTGAGTTCCAGGACAGCCAGGGCTACACAATGAAAGCCTGTCTGGAAAAACAAAACAAAACAAAATGAAACAAAACAAAAAAACAGAAAACAAAACAAAACAAAAAAACCCTCTTTTTTTTACCCCTAGATTTATTTATTGTATGTATGTGAGTACACTGTGGCTATCTTCAGACACACCAGAAGAGGGCACCAGATCCCATCATAAATGGTTGTGAGCCACCATGTGGTTGCTGGGATTTGAACCCAGGACCTCTGGAAGAGCAGTCAGTGCTCTTAACTGCTGAGCCATCTCTCCAGCCCTAAGTGTAACAATTAAAATGCTCAAGTAGAGAGAGTGTGCTTTGTACCCTTTGCCTGCAACCACTTTTCTCACACCTAATCCCACTTCTTCCCTCTGAAATGCTTTGCTTGAGCACTCCCTGCTCAAATGATAGTTTCAGGTTCACCTAAGGCCTGCCCATCCCATTCTGGCCCTGCATGGCTCAGCTTCTGGAGTGGATTCATAGATTTGGCACCCATACACTGACATGTGTGAATGCTTAGCCTATAGGGAGTGGCACTATTAGGGGGTGTGGCCTTATCAGAGGAACTGGAGAAAAACTAAAGCTTTCTGTCTTAGGATTTTATTGCTGTAACAGACACCATGACCAAGGCAACTCTTATAAAGGAAAACATTTAATTGGAGCTGGCTTAGGGTTTCAGAGGTTCAGCCCATTATCGTCATGGTGGGAAGCATGGCAGCATGCAGGCAGACTTGGGGCTGGGGGAGCCGAGAGATCTATGTCACTGTGGAGGTGGGGCTTTGAGGTCTTAAATGTTTAATTATGCCAGTGTGAAACACATCCAGTCCCTTGCTGCCTTCGGATCAAGATATAGACCTCTCAGCTCCTTTTCCAGCACCGTGGCTGCTTGAACGCTACCATGCTTCCTGCCATGGTGACAATGGACTGAACCCCTGAAACTGCAAGTCAGCCTCAATTAACTGTTCTCCTTTATAAGAGTGGCTGTGGTCATGGTGTCTCTTCACAGCAATGGAAACCCTAGTTAAGGCAGTACCACTAGGTCTATGCCAGTTTCCTTCTACCCTCTCCTATCTTGTCCACGTAATCCCATACAAACTGCCAGATTCATCTTGAGGAATCCCTAGGTTGCTCTCATGCAAAAATTCCCAGGCTCTTTGTTCAAGACAGGACAGTTCTGCCATCCCAGCCTCCCAGGGGGCTGTTTGCCTGAGCATGCCTGCCAGCCTGGCTTATATTCCAACTTTTGCCTAGAAACCTTTCCCTACTGCAATTTCCACAGAGATCTCCCTTGTCCTGCACAGCACTGCTTCCTTCACCTAGATGGCCTTCCCCTGACCTTCAGTGTCCTCACTATGGCCGCATTATTAATGGTGTAGTTTAACAATACTCCATACAGTGTCAAAGTCCAACTCCTTTTTTAGAAAGTTCAATGAAATGGTCAGAAGGTTGCGGAAGCAAACAGCCTAAGCAGATCTCAAAAAGAAAGAAAGGAGGGA
>NW_022196912.1:124512808-124520569 GCF_008632895.1 Mastomys coucha | reverse complement strand
GAGGAGAGGGGAGGGAAGGGAAGGGGAGGGGAGGGGAGGGGAGGGGCTGGAGAAATGGCTCAGCCGGTAAGAGCACTGACTGTTCTTCCAGAGATCCTGAGTTCAAATCCCAGCAACCACATAATGGCTCACAGACCATCTGTAATGGGATCTGATGCCCTCTTCTGGTCTGTCTGAAGACAGCTACAGTGTAGTTACATATAATAAATAAATCTTTTTTTTAAAAAAAAGTACATTAAAAAAAAAGCAGGAAGTCGAGTGGTACCAAAGGTCACCATCATGCCATTCTGAAAATCTTTAGAACTGGTGTTTTACACCATCGTTCTCCTTGTATCTTTATGACAATGTTTGTATAATATGGGGGTAGAGAGACAGCTAGACACAGCACATTTGTTGAGGTGGAGGACACCTCCGTGGAGTCCCAGGATTGCTCACAAGCTGTAGGCTTACACTGCATGCGAGCCCATCTCCCTGGCCTCTATCATTCCTCTTGATCAGATCTCAGATAAGGAAGAGAAAAATGTTCTTTCCAAGCTCACAAAAACTACCTGCTTCAGGGGAAAGGGTGAGCTACAGGCATGTTCTCGTAAAACATGAAATCCAAAATACACTGCCTTATTAAGAGTGTTCCATATTTGGACTGAGGCTTCTAGTCCTATCAAGAATTAGCACAGTCCAATGCCTGGGGCCAGCCCACTCAAGCTTTGGAACTGGAGAAAAACTAAAGCTTTCTGTCTTAGTTAGGATTTTATTGCTGTAACAGACACCATGACCAAGGCAACTCATTTAATTGGGGCTGGCTTAGAGTTTCAGAGGTTCAGCCCATTATCGTCATGGTGGGAAGCATGGCAGCATGCAGGCAGACTTGGGGCTGGAGAAGCCGAGAGTTCTATGTCCTGATGAAGGCAGTGAGGAGGCGGCTGGCTTCTACTGGGAGCCAGGAGGGAATTCTCTTCCACAGCACCAGGACACCACAAAGCCTGACTACACAGTGACACTCTTCCTCCAACAAGGCCACACCTCCTCACAGTGCCACTTGGCATGAGCCAAGCACATTCAAACCACTACACTTTCTAAGCCACAGGAGACACTAAGCATTCAGAGCTGAGTGAGACAACTGCCTAGTGACAAAAATACCACACAGACATTCTCAACTCTGTTCACTACCTCCATTTATAATATATAGAGGCAAATGGTAACACACAAGAAGCTATGTACAACATGCAGATGTGCACTCAGACCTCCTGCTGTCCTTGGGGGATTGTACTCTTGGGAAGCGCCCACAGATCACCTCACAGGCCCTTCAGCTCAACAGTCACATCCAAGGATCTGCAGAGTTAGCATTAATACTATGGAAAGAGCTTGGAAGGCAGAGGCAGAGGGATGATCTTTGTGAGTTTAAAGTCAGCTCAATCTACAAAGTGATTACCAGACCCAAGGCCACACAGAGAAACCATTTCTAAAAACAACAACAAAAAGGCCACTATGTAAAGAGCAAGTACTTGTATCACACACACACACACACTCAAGCCATCCAGGGATATGTGTATCTACATATATATCAGCAAACTAAGAAATCAATAGGCTCGGGCTCACTTATCTCAGCAGGAACAATGTCAGTCAACTACACAGTCTTGGTGTTCCCAGAGTCAGCATCATGTCTAATTACTGACCACTCTAGCTCCTAAGACTGGGCTTCCACACAGAATGTGTTACTGAATGTTTGTAACAGAAAAGAATAAAGGAAAAGGAGCCAAGAGATCCAGAAGAGACTCAAAGATCCAAACACAATCCTTCTGCTGACTAAAATGCTACAACTAACTACCTTCTTGGGTAGCCACCTATAAAAACAGAAAACCAACCAAACAAAACCCTTCAAAGCCCACACACACCACCTGCGCAACAGTTCCTGCTGCAGCTCCCAAACAGCATTAGGTATAGAGGAGCCAGGTGAGAGACACGGCAGGCTCAACTGTCCCCCTGAAGGTGGCTTTTAGTGCTAAGCTTCCATCTCTGTGTGCTGTGGTAGTCAGCTGTTCCGCTCTTGCTCAGTTTAGCCCAGATGCACTGATCTCACTAAAGTGGGGTGATGGTGGTGTGGTTCCCAACGTAATTCCTGGCACTTAAAAGGCTCGCGGGGAAAGTTAATTCCCCTTGTGAACACGTAAAGACTAACTGTCTTACCGGCTCGTGGACAAAATAAAAATGAAGAAAACCAGGGTAATTCTTACTGACCTACATTTTTGGTCGTGCTTCCTTTCCTGTACAGAGCTTTCCCTCCTTAGTTCCAGTCGCTCCTTTGTTCTTGTGCACACTAGCACACAGCCCACATTTGCCTGCCATTCCAGATCCATTCACCTTCCTCAAAACAAACTTTTGGTAAGGGGCCTGCTAGAATGCTCTGATGAGTTGATCTGGGATGAGGGCCTCCCACCACATGCCAGAGGTGTTTCAAATGTGCAGTAGCAGCAGCAAGGCAGCAGAGCAGGGAACCAGGTGGAAACAGAAGCAATAAAGAGCGAACTACTAAGCTACTAAGCACACAGGCAATCAATGTGATGTCAGATGTGAGCAAGCACATCACCTTTCTGTCAGCTAATGGGAAGGGGTGCTGCTCACAAAAGGCACAACAGTTTGAAGCAACAGTATCCAGAATGGCTCCTTAGGGAGGAGAGGTGACAGCAGGGGAAGAGGCTGAGGCCAGGAGGGCAAACCAGCATCTTCTCCCAGCTCTGCACTCTTAGCAACTGTCTGCTAAGATGACAAACTTCTGTTGTCATCATATGCCATTTTTTCCAAAGCAGCTTTTCTCTAAAAAATACAAAAACAAAAAACAAAAAACAAACAAAAAAAAGAAACCCACCCAAACTGTTAACAATATAAAACCTACTCCTTTTTTTCTCAGAATAGTTTTTCCTCTAAGTTCTTTTGTCCACACCCTCAACCCTCCTTATTTTTCTTTGTTTGACAAATCTCTTTATATAGCCCAAGTCAATTTGAAAGTTAAGAGTGTCCTGCCTCTGCCTCCCAGAGGCTGGGACTATCCTAGGATGTGCCACCTTGCCAGGTACAGAGTGGTTTTTAATGACTGCATCTCTACCACTCCTCGTTCTGTGGCCCTTTGAGTACAGCTTCCTGCTCATCACAAAAAGACTCACTCACTACAAATTGCTGTCCTGGTGTCTCACTTAAGCTAATAAAATACTAATTCCTTCATTAAAGAAAAACTATGAATAAACATTAGATAAATTCAGTTTGCATACATCCTAACACCAGATCTCATCACATTAAAATGCTGGCATATTCAAATGACCTATTTTTAATAGATCCTTCTGTTAAATATGCATAGAAGTATGTAGTTCTATTCCAAACAGGACTGCCAATATCTCAAATGGGAAGAAAATGCTTTTATTTTTTGCAAAAGACACCCATTTTAAATTCTAATAACTATTTTGTAGGATGTGATGGAGGTTGAAGCATCTTGAACTACACAGTGAGTACCAGGGTAGCCTGGGCTATAGTACACCAACCAACCAAGCAGAATGGGGATACAGCATAGTCAACAGAATGTTTGTCTAGCAAGCACAAAACTCAGGGTTGACTCTAACATAAAGAGGGAGGGATTGATAAAACATTAAAAATCCTAGCACTTGGAAGGCAAGAGAATCAGGTGTTCAAGGCCATCCTAAGCTCTAAGACTGCACTGCAGAGTGGGGAAACCTTTTGAAGGCTCCCCCCTGGAGAAGCTGGGCATGCTAGCGCACACTTCTCACCCCAGGTGCAACTCCAGCACCCAGGAGGCAGGAACAGGTGTGCTTCAGCAAGTCTAGGCCAGCCAGGGCTTCCCAGTGAAACTCTGTCTCAAACGAGTCACACAGCAGCACTTCACAATAAATCAATACCAAAGCTCTCCTTGAAGGAGACAGAAGAGGGAAAGTCTGCCTTTGTAAAAGTGCTGAGACAGCACTGGTCAATAAAAGACATAAGAATCAGGGACTGGTCAGGCATGGTGGCACATACATACCTTTAATCTCAGCACTGGGGAGGTAGAGGCAGGTGAATCTCTGTGAGTCTAGGCCAGGCTGGTCTGCAGAAAGACTCTGAATCAAACAAACCAACTGTCAGGCACCACAGTAACAGCTCCTACAGGCTGCTTAAGTCTCAGGCACTCGGTTCTCCTGACCTTCAGGCAAGCCTAGGATTATTAGACGTGGTAAAAGCACAAGATCATTTTTTACATTTTTCCAACTCAAGCTGCTGAGTAACACTCAAGCAATCCACAAATCCCCTGTTATGCAGCAGCCTTTCAGTCTCCTTTCAATTCTTTCCCTACAGGAAAGGGGACCCAGGGACAGGTGGTGGCCAGGGAAGCTCAGGAATGGTTTGTGGCTAGGGAGGCCCAGGGACGGGTGGTGGCTAGGGAAACCCAGGAATGTGTTGTGGCCAGGGAGGCCCAGGGACAGGTGGTGGCCAGCCTGTTTCCAGTGCTCACAATCATACTTTAGAAAAAAATTCTTACATCTACTAATTTCTCTCTAGGACTTGAGCTTTGTGTGATGGTACACCTGTGAAAGTCAGGAGAAATCTGGGGAGTTAGTTTTCTCCTTCCACCATGTAGGACCTAAAAGGCTTGGTGGCAAGAGCTTTACCATACTGTGCCATCCTGCAGAAGCACACCTTTAACCTTCAACCACAGCAGGCTAACTTCATGTTTTCTTTTTGTTTTTCTTCAGGGATTGATTGATTGATTGACTGATTGAGAAAGACAGGGTTTGTCTAGGTGACACTCTGTATAGCCCTGGCTGGCTGGCCTTCAACTCACAGAGATCTACCTGTCTCTGCCAAGAGTATGGAGATGAAAGCACATGTCATAATATTTGGCTTTCTCTTCAGTTTTCTGAGACAGTGTCTTGCTGCACAGGCAAGACTTGAGGTCTTGCATTCACAGGAATCCTCATGCCTCAGATTCCGGAGAACTGGTCCCTGGTTTTTTTGTTGTTGTTACTGTTTTGTTTCCAGACAGGCTTTCTCTGCATAGCTCTGGTTGTCCTGAAACTAGCTCCGTAGACCAGGCCCCTTGAACTCACAGAGATCACTTTCTGAATGCCGCCAGCCCTAGCTCAGCTACACTTTTTCCCACTAGAAATTCTACACTTAATTCTGAAGCACAGACTATATGCTTGCTGGACAGCCAGCTGGTGTGCTAACTCTCCTGCTCTCAGTACTCTTCAGCTGCCTGTAGTTCTCAGTACAATGTTAGCACGTCTATTGGTGACCTCCTTATTTGGCTCATGTTTAGGCATTATGTTGATGAGGCTTTATGAATGGAGCTTCTGACATTCCCAGGAGACACACCCTCATAGCAAACCCTGTGCCTCTGGCTCTTACACTCTGTCCAACCTCTCTTCTGCAATGATTTCTGAGCCTTAGGTGCAGGAGTTGTGTTGTCAATGTGCCTACTGGAACCGGGTTCCACAACTCTGCATTTTCATTGGTTGTAGCTTTCTGTTTGTTGCAAAGACAGATTTCCTTGCTGCAGGGTGAGGACTAAACTTATCAGGCTAGACCCCAGAGGAGGACACGGAGAATCTAGTTAGCTCATGCCTTTTTAAAAAATCATGTTTGAATATGCTGTAAGGAGCACTGCATTGCGAAATAGAGGAGTCTGTCTGTCTTGTGTTCAAGGACCTAAACATAGACAGAATGAGGAACTGTAGAGTAAATTAATATGGGCTTCAAAAAAATAATACAGAAAGCAGGCATGGTGGTGCTGTGAGGTTTTTTTTTTTTTTAATTTTTTTATTTATATGAATACACTGTAGCTGTCTTCAGACACACCAGAAGAGGGCGTTAAATCTCATTTTGGATGGTTGTGAGCCACCATGTGGTTGCTGAGATTTGAACTCAGGACCTTCAGAAGAACAGTCAGTGCTCTTAACCACTGAGCCATCTCTCCAGCCCGTGAGGTTTTATTTAATCCAGGCCTCAAAAAGGAGAGAAAAGGTGGATTAACTCTGAGTTCAAGGCCTGCCTGGTCTGAGTTCTAGTGTAGTCAAAGCTACATAGTGAGATGCCATCTCATTCATAAATAAATAAATGAATAAATTTGCGTGAATAATTTTATATTAAATGATGGCATTTTTGGATTTACTATATTGCTGTGTTGTCAAAGAAGAAGCAAGAGATTGGTAGGAACAGTCACTGAATATACTATGCGTATTAATGGAGACCAGCTCTGAAAACAAGTGGCCAAAACCACTAGAAGGCTGCAGCCTAGGCAGGAGAGCTGTGCTCTCTGCCATCTCAAGCCATAGACGACTCCCTTGGCAGCAGGCAGTGCAGTCATCGTCTCTCTGTCACTTACAGCTTCTTTCCCCAACTACTCTAACCTGGGAGGAAGACATGACTCCTTTTGTAGGCCAAGTCAACAGCAGCCACTCACACACTTCTCTCTCCCCACCACATTAAAAGACACAGTGCATAAAATTTAGTGGGCCTTTAGACAGACAGTCCTAGTAACCCAACAGGGCAATGCAAACTGCAGCCTAGAACAACAAGCATGCATGGCGGCCCCAGCTGCCACCTCAGAGTGTAACTGGCAGACACCACAAAGACCAGCTTGTCAGCACAGAGCGAGGTTTCCTTTCATACAGACCCAACTCCTATAGATTTATTCTTAGAAAATACTTTCCAAGCTGGGCAGAGTGCCTTAGGAGAAGCTAGAGGAAGAAAACTATCACGTGTCCAAGGTCAAGCTGAGCAGCATAGTGAGTTCTAGGTCAGGGTAACCTACAAAGAAAGGGGAAGAAAAGAAGAGAAAGAAGAGGAAGATGAGGAGGAAGAAAAGACAAAGGAGGAGGAAGAAGAGAGAGGAGAAAGGAAAAAGGGAAGGAGAAAGAAAGGGAGAGAAAGACATGGTCCGAAGAGGAGCAATGGGTAGGGCAGAAGCACTTGCCACCATGCCTGATGACCAGAGTTTGAGCTCAGTAACCCACAACTCACACAAGTTGCCCCCTGACCTCCACACATAACCACTGCCAAGTAAATACACAGGAAAGGAAAATTACTGACAAGGAAGACAGACAGACAGACACAGTGAGAGAGACAGAGACAGACAGACAGATACTAACTACTCGTCAAAAGGTCTCTAGTAGCATCACACATACTCCCTTTCATCCTACACTGGCATCTACATACTGACCTCATGGCCACCTTAGTTTATGTAAACTAAATGCTACCAATTTTCACACGGCAACTAAATTCCCACTGACTTGTTTCTCAAACCAATTCTTGCCACTAAGCAATGAAGACAGTTGAAAAGCAAGTTGTGGGGACTGGAGAGACAGCTCAGCAGTTAAAAGCACTTGAAGCTCTTACAGAGGACCTAGGTTCAGTTCCCAACACCCACATAGTAGTAGCTTACAAACACACATATAGAAACTTACACATGACATAAAAATAAACTTGTTTTAAAGGTATATTATGGCCCAGCATAAGGTCACAGAAAAAATGTGCTTTGAGAAATGGTAAAGCTGACCTCAGAGCAGCTTCCTGACAGCTCAGCCAAATGCATGATGGGATGGCTGTGACCAACAGCTGGGTTCTCTTCTCCGCAGGCCAAATCCTAAGTTTCAAGCTGACAAGGGCCACTGAAGTCTCTTTCATGCTCCTGTGACAGCTGTGACGTCACTGGGCCTCCCTATCTGCATTACACATGAGTGCACATTAAAAATGTCTGCCGTATGCCAGGCAGTGGGGGCG
>NW_022196912.1:124485213-124512457 GCF_008632895.1 Mastomys coucha | reverse complement strand
CCCCCCCCCCCATGAGAATGTGGCTGGTTCAGTGTACTTTTTGGGGTCCTTCTCTTTCTCTCTCATGAGAGTCTGGCTGGTTCAGTGTACTTTTTGAGATCCCTCTCTCTCTCTCTCTCTCTCTCTCTCTCTCTCTCTCTCTCTCTCTCTCTCTCATGTGAGTGTGGCTGGTTCGGTGTACTTTTTGAGGTCCGTCTCTCTCTCCCTCTCTCCCTCCCCCTCCCCTCTCTTTCTCCTGAGAGTCTGGCTGGTTCAGTGTACTTGTTTCTGGCCACTGGACAGACAGGTGACTATCTCAAGGAGTCTTCTGGAGCCCAGCTGTTCCAAGTTTGTTTCTTGATTCTTCCTTCTAATGCTGATATAAACTATGAACTCAAATATTTCTAAAAAGGGCTGAACATTGACCATTAAAAACTTTTTTTGGTGGATATTCCTTCTCTTTTTTAAAGGGAAATAGAGGAGGAGTGGATCTAGGGGAGAGGGGAGGAGGGTGGGAAGACATGAGAGAAATGGAAGCAGGGGAAACTTCAGTCAGGAACCCATGGCCTCCCACATGCTAGCACTGAGCTATGGCCCTATATTAACTACACACTCTTCTAGAGGTTTCAGGAAGCCAAACTGGCTGGACAGTGGTGGACCAGCACTTAGGAGGCAGAGGCAGGTGGACCAGCACTCAGGAGGCAGAGGTAGAGGCAGGTGGACCAGCACTCAGGAGGCAGAGGTAGAGGCAGGTGGACCAGCACTCAGGAGGCAGAGGCAGAGGCAGAGGCAGGTGGACCAGCACTCAGGAGGCAGAGGCAGAGGCAGAGGCAGAGGCAGGTGGACCAGCACTCAGGAGGATTTTGTTCATCCTAACACATTCTCTCTCTCATTCTCCTTCCCTCTATCCCCACTCCCCTACTCTCTGACTTCCCCATACCTGGCAGGTTTCAGAAGGAGGAAACAAGCCTAGGTCACACTGAGACCTATCTCAGGAAACAAACAAAACAAAAGCTTTCACTTCTCAATGTCTTTTGACTTTCATTGTGATTTTATTGTTACTACATCAGAGAGCAACATCAGGTTGTCAGAACAGAAAGGTGTATTGTTTATAACACAAAGTAAAGAAATACAGATGCTTTGCCAAACTCATGAAGTCCAGGCTTATGCAAATCCAGTCATTCATGTAGAGCAGGGCTCACAGGTATGTCTGACCACAGTCCCCCTTCATTAGGAGGCAGCAACTAAGTAAGTAGGCAGAAGTGAGTTTGGGCAAGCTCTCACTCACGCTGGCTGTGTCCTGATCACTTATGGCCAATGCTCCCGAATGCCTTCTGCAGCTTCACACCTCAACAACTCAGGCAGATGTTCACTAATAAGATGCCAACAGGAATATATGCGAAATTCTAGATTCTGTATACAAACATAAGAAGGATGACAGAAATAGGTCCCTTTTTATCCTTTGTTTTTCTCTTTTTGTTTTTTGTTTTGAGACAGGGTTTTAGCATGTAACTCTGGTTATGGAACTCACTCTGTAGACTAGGTGGCCTCAAAATCAGAGACCAACCTGCCTCTCCTTAAAGAGAGGCTTAAAGGCGTGTGTGAGCACAGCCTGCTAGTAGGTAACATTTTAAAACTAGGCTGCATAGTTATGAAAAGCTAAGCAGCTCAGCTTTGTGGTGGTACACACAACTGCTTACAGCAAAGCTAATACACCCACAGGCAACAGGTTACTACCTTCAGTGCTCTAGGAAGATCTAATCCTCCACAGGATGCTACAACAGATTGAGCTTTCAATGTGAAAACTCCTAACACAATGGCCTCTGGGTTTCTTGTGAACAGCAAGTCCAAGTGCATGCACTGTTTCACAGCGTTCTGACACCTCACACCATGTGAATAACGATGAAAGCAAACAAGGACAAAAGCTCCACTCAGCCAGGCCCTTCTCACATCAGACAGAGAAAGGCACTAGGGGACTGCCACTCACACTCAGGAACTGTCTCATTCTAGAAGCCACCTGCCTTCACTACCAGACACACTGCTGTGTCTGAATCCCTGGCAAACAACATGATTAGAAACACTTTAAAAGGAACCGATCCATTCATTCCTCCTTGTGAATTCAGATGCATTCTCCACACAGACCCTAACTTGAGAAAACTCCAAAAATGAACAACTCTGTATTTCAGAGTCTCTTTTACAGTAACATCTGGAGAAAAGGCCCTGGCTGAAAACCAACAGTCCACTCTGAAGAGTGACTAACAGAGGTGGCACCAGGACACAGACCTGACTCAGGTTCAGTCCTGTGAGCTGGGACAGGCACCTGCCTTCCAAATCTCTACTGTACAAACAGTAAAGTTGAGACACACAAAGGTCCTAGCAGACGCAGCATGGCAGTTTGCAGAGGCGGAGCCTGTAAAACGACTCGATGCCTGGCCTGGATCAAGGCTATGCAGGTATTAGCCAGCTAGTGCATACTGACAATCCCTTATCTCAAATGCCCCAGGATCAGCAGCATCTAAATTCGAGTTTTTTCAAAGTTGAGGATATTTGCATAGACTTTACTAGTCAATCATCCCTAACCCAAAAATCCAAAATCTGAAATACTCCAAAACCTGACAACTCTTGACATCACTGTTTTGGAGGATAGTTAAAGTCAGTAAAATCCAGGTATGGCAGACTATGCCCAGAAGATCCAAACCTATACAGTGCTTTAAGTTAATAAAACAAATTTACATTTCTTAAATGCATTCAACCAAGAACTACTGCATAGTCAGCATAGAAACAAACATTTTATCTCTTATATTTTAAAAATATTTCCTATTTAGTTGCCTGTTGAAAATGTGTAAATGATAAAAGTAAGATTTGAAACTAAGAAGCAAAGTAAGCAGAATTGCATTTTCTAGTCAGTTATAAGTTACTGAATCTTATATAATTTTTTAAAGATATAAAATAAACTCAGAAGTCAGATCTGTGTAATACACCAACTTATCCATTAGTGAAAGTGCAAGTTAAAGTATAAGATGAAAACACTGAGTACCTATATTACCGTGTCTCTGTCCACCCAACCCCCACCCTCCAGGGAGGTCATAATCTTAATTCCATGACCCACCTTGCCTGATGGCAGACGACAGAGCCCCTACTTCTGTTCTGTTTGTGTGTTTGAGATAGGGTCTCATAGTCAGGCTAGTATTACTATGTGGCTGAGGATGACCCAGAACTTCTGATCTTCCTGCCTCCATCTCCCAAGTGTTGGGATTATGATGTGCACCACATTCTGGAGGAAAGACTGGTGAAGAATATCATCAGACAGGCCTCAATGCGTTTCCTCACCTTTAGTCTACTAAAAGCCTCCATAACACAATATATAATCTCCATAGAAACTCCAAAGGAGGGGGCTGGAGAGATGGCTCAGCGGTTAAGAGTACTGACTGCTCTTCCGGAGGTCCTGAGTTCAAATCCCAGCAACCACATGGTGGCTCACAACCATCTGTAATGAGATCTGATGCCCTCTTCTGGTGTGTCTGAAGACAGCTACAGTGTACTTACATATAATAAATAAATAAATCTTTAAAAGGAAAGAAACAAAAAAACAAAGAAACCCCAAAAGAGCCAGCCAGATATAGAGGTATACATTTATAGGCCCAGCTGCTTGGGAGGTTGAAATGATAGGACCACTGAATCCCTAAGGTCAAGGCCAATCTGGAAAACAGTGAAAATAAAATCCAGGTACGAAGCCCACCACTAGGGAGACTGAAACAGAAGAACTAGAGGGACCAGGCTAACCTAGGCTGTCTCAAAAACCACAACTAATACAGTGATGCAGACTGTGATCCCAGCCTTCAAGAGGCGAAGGTGGGAGGATACCTGAAGGTTGAAGGCTAGCCTGGGGTACATATTAAATTCCCAATCCAGTGAGACACTAGCTCAAAAACTGCAGCAGGAACAGGAACAGCAACAAAATCAATAAGCAGTAACAATAACAAGTACTGAAGACAAAATAAAACAAAAACCCAAGGGCAGGGTTCAGAGGACCTGGATAACTGAGGGCACCTGGATAACTGAGGGCACCTGGACAACTGAGGGCACCTGGACAACTGAGGGCACCTGGACAACTGAGGGCACCTGGATAACTGAGGGCACCTGGATAACTGAGGGCACCTGGACAACTGAGGGCACCTGGACAACTGAGGGCACCTGGACAACTGAGGGCACCTGGACAACTGAGGGCACCTGGACAACTGAGGGCACCTGGACAACTGAGGGCACCTGGACAACTGAGGGCACGGAGGCTTCCAGGCAAACAAGAACCTGCCCTGGGCAGGGCAAGGGCTGCAGCCCAACCCCGCTGACACAGACACCCCTGGCTTAGCCCACTTCCAGACTCTGCCCTATGCACCTCATCTATTTGCTTCCTTGTATCCCTTAAAGGATTGTTTACAGAGCCAGCAAGATGGCTCAGCAGCTACGGGCACTTGCTGCCAAGCCTGACAACCTGAGTTCAATCCCCATACACTGACTCCACAAATTGTCTGACCTCCACATGCTTGGCAATGGCATACACACACCAAATAAATGTAAATAGAGGATTTTTAATCCTTTAAAATAGATTGGCAAATATTGAGAACAGTGTTTTCCTTAAGAAAAACCAACTGGGAGAGAGTTATGGAAATCTCATTTGTAACCAAGCCATCAGAAGTTCTGGGTCTGAAGTGAAATAAGTCTTCAAAGGGCTGAGCCTTCGAGCACTGGGAGCTGATGCTAGCACCATTCAGACAGCCTGAGAACAACTAGATTAAAGGACACCCAGCAGCTGAGGGGCCATTCCTCAGAACTGTTGGTGGATAGAGAAATACACTTTTTGCAGTTACAGGAGTCTTCTGTGTTGACTGCTGAGGTTTGAGAACAGGAAATATATTTTGTTTTCCTGTAGAGCAGCCTGAATTATGTAATGTCATAAATGCAAAAATGCAGCTGGCAATATGATTTCAAAGGCCTGTCTCTCCTCCTAACTCTGACACAATCTAGGTGAGTGACTATTAAGAAAAGGAGTGTCTGTTTCTGATTTTTAAGAAAAACTACAGGGCTGGAGCGATGGCTCGAGGTTAAGAGCACTGGCTGCTCTTCCAGGGGTCCTAAGTTCAATTCCCAGCAACCACATGATGCCTCACAACCATCTGTAACGAAATCTGGTGCTTCCGGCCTGCAGACATACATTCAGGCAGAACACAGTATACATACTAAGTAAACAAATCTTTAAAATAATTTAATAAATCTTTTTATAAAAGAAAAGAAAAAAAAAAGAAAAGCTATAAGCAAGTCTGGTGCATAGACCTGGAATCCCAGACACCCAGGAGGCTCCAGTGGGCAGATTGCCAATTAGGCAACTCAGTAAGACCCTGTCTTAAAATAAAAAGGAAGAGGGTTGGGGCTTGCCTGGCATACATGAGGGCCTTGAGTTCAATCTCCAGTACATACAAAACACATACACACACTCATGCACACACACACACAGTAGGCTATGGTAGGAGGAAGCCAGACTGTGTGTGAAGAAGTTAAAAGCTGTAGTTAAGGGAAAATCTAGAACATGGGTATTATAATAATTTGTTACATGAGCATATGACAGCCACATACTTTGGAAGCAAAGGTTTATATGAAAAGCAGCATAGTGTACTAGAACCAACTCAAGCTCTGAAGAAACAGAACTTGGTAAACTTTCACACTGTCACTTACCAGATACGTAGTACTGTCAAAATATCACACATTGCCCCCGACTCCCCCTTCTCCTCTCCACATAATGAAGTAAGTAATGAATTCTGCAAAGTGTTCTGAGGTGCTATGAGACAAGACATGGAACCATTTAGTGCAGTGACTAGCCAGAGTAGGCATTCAATAATGGGACCTAGAAAAACATACAAGCTGAGCAGTAGATATTAATACCTATGAATTTAAATAGCCAATGAGGAGCCAGTTATGGTGGGCCATGGCTGTAATACTGACACCCAGAGGACTGCCATTAGTCCAGGCCAGCCTGGACTAGATAGTTCCAAGCCAAGCTGGGCCACAGTGTGGGCCCTTCTCTTTGAAAAAGATACACGCTCAGCTTTTACTGAGCCTGTGTGGGGAGCTCTAGACTCAATCTTGTTAGACACTGGCTCTTAGACTATTCCTTCAGAAAAGGAGGCCCCCAGACTCTTCATTTCACAAGTTCTAACAAGATGCTGATAATGATGGTCAGGAACTACACTAGAAAAATTACCTTAAATACCATCCATTTCTACAACATAGGAACTCATAGAGGAGATGTCAGGCATACAATCAAACAATTTAAGGTCATGTAGCCCGAAAGCCTGTCAAACTTTAAAAAAAAGAAAAAAAGAAAAAAAAAAAAGGCTTTACTATGTAGCCCTGGCTGGCCTTGAACTCATAGAGATCTGCCTACCTTTGCCTCCCAATACAGAGATTAAAGGTATATGCCACCATAGCTAATGTTTCTCTATTTTGATTTTTTGAGGCAGTGTCTTACGACGCAGCCCAAGCTATCTTAGAATGTATACAGCCTATGGTGACTCTGAATTCTCGATCCTTCTACTTCAGCTTCCCAAGCACTAGGGTTACAGGTGTGTACTACCAAAACAGGCTACAAATTCTTATTAAAAACTGACTGTCAAGGTGCAAAGATACTGATATGGTTTAAAGTTTTTATAGTCTGGCAGTTTTTTGAATAAATGTGTATAAAGCCAGGCATGGTGGCACACACCTTTAATCCCAGCACTGAAGAGGCAGAGGCAGGTGAATCTCTGTGATTTTGAGACCAGCCTGGTCTACATAGTTCCAGGATAACAAGAGCTACATAGTGAGACCCTGTCTTAAAACAAACAACAAAATATGTATATGAGGTTTGCCTGCATATATGTATGTGCATCATATGCATGCCTGGTGCCCTCAGAGGGCAGAGGGGGCACTGTAGCCCTGGACCTGCAGTCACAGACAGTTGGGAACTCTTGTGGGTTGTTGTGGGTGCTAGGTACCAAACACGGATTTTCTGCAAGAGCAGAAAGTGCTCTTAATGGCTGAGCCATCACTCTACACTGCCTGGAAGTTTTTGTATGTGTAAGAAGTGAATATTTAGACAGTGTTATAGGCAAGCAGAAATCTGTGGTGAGACACATCGGAGAAAACTGAGACAGAAGCATACAAAAGAGGCAATGAGTTTAGCACAGCTAGTCCAGTCTCTGTGAGAGACATCTTCTCACAGGTGAGCTCATTTAGTAGGCTCGGCTTGGATGTGATGTTATCAGAACAGTGGACCATCACAGGCAAGCTGGCAGAAATGGTGACTAAGAACAGACTGGACAAGGATCAAGGCCAGGCTAAGTGACATGGAAACAGAAAGCAAAGAACAAAGCAGGAACTGATCATCACTAACCAACTAACAGCTGAGCACAGAGCGTGGTCTTAGCACTGCAGCCACAATGGATTTCTGCTCCCCCAGGGAGCCCATGCAGACCCAACAACATGTGAGAACAGAGGTGCCACTGTGTGGCAAAACTCCTGGAGAGAAGCAACACTCATGCCTGCTCACCCCAGTTAAGGAGCCTATGACAGACCAAAGTACACTATTCAGAAGACCGACTTGGTGAGCCAGTTAGTTGTATTCAGTTACGTATAGGAAGAGTATAGGTGAGGGGTCACTTACAGGAGCAGAAATGATTCAAAGACAGCTGCATCACCAAAGCCCACCCGAGCACAGATGAAACTCACAAAGCTGGGACCCTGGACAGTGCACAGCCTGGGACAGTGTACAGCCTGCAGGCAGCTCAGCAGCTTGGAGTGAGTGTCCTTTCCAGGAGCCACAGGTGGCTTAAATCTCTCTTAAGCAGCTGTCTAGTATCAGCTTCTCCCCAGAGTCTTGAGGTCTAGCGTTTATTCTGGGAGGGATTGTCCTAGTGAATCTGGGCAGTTTCAGGGATGTCCTAAAGCTATTTTGAGTTGCTTCTCTTCCTGATCAAAGAACTTCTATGGAGGATGGCTTGTTTCAATCTCTCACGAAACTGTTACACAACAGGTTCAAGAGAATCACATCTTATTCCTAACTATACCAGCTAATCTAATGTAACCAGGATTAGCAAAGAGATCTCAAATAGTAGGTCTCAATGCAGAAAGAAGAAAAAAATTGGCTTATCTGTTCAAGTTTTATGTACGAGCCTTAAATGTGCTCCACAATGCTATTCAGCCATTACTACACTTACTTCTGGTCTTTGCACCTTCATTTACAAACTAAAAAATCCACAAAATTTGTTTTCACACAATGTTTAACTATAAACATACAGATACTAAAATTTGCATTTTGGTGGCGATTGAATATACCTAGAATTTTGTGTCTTATATTATAGGCTATCTCCAGAGGGGGAAAAAAGGAAAAACTACATATTGTGTGAACTTAATGTTGGTTATTTCTGGTTTTCTTTTGGCCAGAACCTGATAATCAATTAACTGTTCAACCCATTGAGCCACATAGCCACAAGCTCACCTCCAATACTGGTTACTTGTGAGAATGGGGTGCCTGGGGTCAGGATGTGGGAGACTTTTTACTGCATTCCTTTACATTTGGAACCAGGTTGAAGTGAAAGTTTTGGGTGTCATATGATACAGACTCACATGGCGGTCTGCTGAGGCAGGCTCACGTGATGCTCTGATGAGGCAGGACTCATGGAAGAACATGTAATATTTGGAGAGAGTATAAGTGGGACTCAACAGACAGTGACCGGGCCCTTGCAGAGCTGGCTGTGCAACTCTTTATTGGTTTCTCATCTTCACTGCTCTTCACCTCACCGAGAGAGAGCGGCACAGCAGAGAACTCCTGGCATTCTGGCTGATCCTGGCCACTTCTGCTGACTCGTGCCAATTCAGCAGAGGCCTGGAGGTTTCTGCTGGATCCTACCATTGCTGATTTGTGTTGGGTGACACTTCTGAACTGGACTGCTGGTATCCTGACAAATGGAGATTGGAATCGCCCCACAGAACTACTTCTAAATAGGTCCACATCCCCTTGTCCTATTTACCATCTTTTCTCCCCTACCTTTGGACAATGGACTAGAAGTGGGGTAGAGAGGGGCACATGTCAAAGTGTTTGAGAACCCTTATTAAAGTAGGTTTTAAAAAATCTTGCTGGGCGGTGGTAGCACATGCCTGTAATCCCAGCACTTGGGAGGCAGAGGCAGGTGGATTTTTGAGTTCGAGGTCAGCCTGGTCTACAGAGTGAGTTCCAGGACAGCCAGGGCTATACAGAGAAACCCTGTCTTGGGGGAGGAAAAAAAAAAGTCTTAGCCTACACCATGTAAATGTACTGACTTTTTAAACAACAAAAGAGGCTTAACAAGCAGTCACTAACACTTATGTCCCTCATAGAGAGTTTCTTACTAACTCACTTTAGATAAGCTCTGCCATAGTTCACTCAGCCAGTACTCTCTAAATTCTACTCTAAATGCCAGGTACTGCATTAGATGCTAAGACCTCAAGAGTAAAGATGATCAGTATCTCTTTGTGTATGATCAAGAGGCACACACAAGTTGGATGAGATTCAGATAGTAATAAGGTCTATGAAGAAATGGCAGCCAAGCTGTGGATGGTGCTCATGTCCATAACCTCAGCTGATACAGAAGGATCACCATGAGTTCCACACCATCTTGAGCTATAGAACAAGCATGACTTTGTACAGAATGAAACCCTGTTGAAGGGAAGAGCTATTCCTATCCCACAGTCCAAAAAGGGACTGAGGTAAGACGGCAGTCCCTGTCTGGAAAGGAGTAGCAGGATCACATAGACACTGTCTTAGTTACTTTTCTATTACTATGATAAAACAACTGACCAAGGTAACTTATAACAGAAAGCATTAATTTGTAGCTTAGGTTTCAGAGGGTTAGAGTCCATGATGGAAGAGCAAAGGCAGGGTGGTTGGAATAACTGAGAACTCACATCTTGCTCCACAAGCTGGAAGAAGAAACTTCAAAACACACCCTCAGTGACACACCTCCTCCAACAATGCCACATCTGCCAATCCTTCCAGAACAGTTCCATCAACTGGAAACCATATACTCACACATATAAGCTTATGGAGGCCATTCTCATTCAAGCCACCACAGTGAGAAATGAGAAGAGGTGAGGGAGCCAGCCTGGTGCCTACACAGGCAAAACCCTAGTCAAGGAGAACACAGATCATGGAGCTGCTCTGATAATGAAGGGTGGGTAAGCTCCCCTCAAGAACAGGACCAAAGGGACCAACGGGCAAAGAAACCAGCACACAAGGTGAGTGTCAACAAGACCAACACTTATCAGGGGGATGAAGTGGAAGCCAGTGAGTTAGAAAAAGAATGGAAGAACTGCAAATAGGGAAGGCAAGGGCTCACTCAGGTAGTGCAAGTCAGTCATGGTTTGGGGGCTTGTCTGTTCATTTGCAGTGTTGCAGGTGAAATCATGCACACTAGGCATGCTAGGCACATATCCTACCACGGAGCTACATTCCCAGCAAAGTACTTTTCTGGTTTTCCTGGTAGAATCAATACTCTAAGCATGGTAGACTTTGTATATAATGTCAGGAGTCCGCAGATAAAAGGAAGAGGATCATAAATTCAAGGTCATGTTTGGCTACATAGCCAGTGTGAGGCCAGCCTGGGACACATGAGACCTTGCTTCAATAAACAAGTAAATAAATATCACTGAAATACTTTAAGCCTGGGAGTGACATCACATTCACATTTTTAAAGATCACTCATTCTAGTAACTAGGAAGAGTCAGGATAAGAGGGGGCAGGAGGAGACGAGCCCATGAGACAGAGGATAGCTCTCCAGGAGAACGCAAGAGCAGCACACACCAGCCGGCACTCAAAGACATGCTTTAAAAAAGAACCCACAAGAAACTTAGTGAACCTAGGACAAAGAGAGAGAAGCACAATGACAATGGAACCAGAAGGGCTCAGCAGAGACCAAAGACAAGGGGCAGTGAGATGGCTCAGCAGGTAACAGGGCTTGCCACTAACCCTGAAGGCTGCTGAGCCCTTCTCTTGGGACTCATGATGAAAAGAGAAAGCCAACTCCCAGAAGCTGTCCTCAGACCTCCACGGCTGTGCCATGTGTGTGTTCTTCCTCACCCCCTTCCAAGTAAATAAATGGAATTTTTTAAAAAAAGAGGTTAAACATGTTTTT
The DNA here is from genome assembly GCF_008632895.1 of Mastomys coucha. Classification (NCBI taxonomy): domain Eukaryota; kingdom Metazoa; phylum Chordata; class Mammalia; order Rodentia; family Muridae; genus Mastomys; species Mastomys coucha. The sequence continues at coordinate 124,501,277 of NW_022196912.1, read as the reverse complement.
ATTCAATAAGGCAGAAAGAGAACAGAGAGTAAACCTAAGAAAACTAAAGAAAGGCTGGAGAGATGGCTCAGCAGTTAAGAGTCCTGGGCTCAATTCCCAGCACCCATGTGGCAGCTCACATCTGTCTCTAACCCCGAGATCTGACATCCTCACACAGACAATGCACAAAAAAAAAAGGAAGAAAGAAAGAGGAGGAGAGAAAAGGAAGGAAGAGAGAGAGAGAGAAAACTAGAGGAATAAAGAAAGCAAACTACAAAACAGAAAAGGGAGCTGAGTATTGGGGGCGATGGGTAGGGGAGAGACAGGGTCTCACTCTGACCCAAGATGGAATTTAACATGCAGCAATCCTCCTGCCTCAGCCTCCTAGGTATTGAGATTGCAAGCATTAGCCACCACATTGAACTTGGTGCATAACTCTGCATAGCCTTAGCTGTTCTCAAACTCACTTTATAGAACAGGTTTGCCTTGAATTCAAACTCAACAGAGATCCACCTGCCTCTCTCTGCCTCTCTCTGCCTCTGCCTCCCAAGTGCTGACACTAAAGGCGTGCACCACCACCACCCATCACTGAAAAGAACATTTAATGGGTAAATCTTGTAAATCTGTTTGGGAGAGGGAGAAAAGTCTAAATGAGAAGGGTAAAAGCTCAAGCTAGTGACAGGGCCTAGCAGCCACCTAAGCCAAAGAAGAGAACTAGAGCAGGTCGGAAGGAATGCTGCAGGCCAGGAGGGGAAGCCACAGTTTCACAGAGATGGCTACGTCTACGACTAGCGTATTACATGGCCTAGAAAGCAGATGGCAACAGGGCCTGGAGAAGGAACTGGCAAAGCTGCTCTCTATCAAGAAAGAAGATCTACAGCTGAAGGTGAGTGAGGCAGAGCTTGGCCAGAGCATATGTTAGTTTAAGTTTTAATTGCCCTAACTGATTTGTGCTCTCACAGAAATATCCACTAGGTTCATTTACTGTAATAGATACTTTTTCCTGGGGGAAAAAGGCATAAATCAAATTATTTCAGGAACAAAAAGGAAATATGATTTCACATGCAGCTGAGAAGCAGAATTGAGAAAGAAATTAAGACTAAGGCACTGAGGAAACAACAACTAAAACCTAGGCAGCAGAGAATGAACCAAGACAAGCAGCCTGAGAGACGTGGGCCAGAAAGGACAAAACAGGACATGGTGGGTAAGATGAATGGAAAGGTTAAAGTGCCTGCTGCATAGGCTCGAGGTTCTGAGTGCTATCCATGACGTGAAACCCACAGGGCAGAAAAGAGAGAACCAACTGCTGAAAGTTACCCTCTGACCTCCATACGCACACCACTGCACACATGCCCCATGCACATACACAACCAATAATAAAAATAAAGTCAGGCCGGGCAGTGGTGGCGCACGCCTTTAATCCCAGCACTTGGGAGGCAAAGGCAGGCAGATTTCTGAGTTTGAGGTCAGCCTGGTCTACAGAGTGAGTTCCAGGACAGCCAGGGCTACACAGAGAAACCCTGTCTTGAAAAACCAAAAATAAATAAATAAATAATAAAATAAAACAAATAAAGTCAGAATTTAAAGTGTTAAGACAAACAAGGTGAAACACACCTTTAATCCCATGACACAGGCAAGAGGACAGAGAGTTCAGGGACAGCTTGGACTACATACAAGGTTCAAGGCTAGCCTGAGGTATATATAGTAAGCAAGTGGCTTGAAAGTAATAAATACATAAACACACAGGGAAGACTGCTCAACAGCTAAAGGGACATTTATGGCCCAGCCTAATGACCTTAGTTCAGTCCCCAGGATCCACCAGGTAGAAAGAAAGTATCAACTCTCACAAATTGTTCTCTAATAAGCATGCATGCTGTGGCATGCCCACCAAGCACAAACTAAAATAAATAAAAATGTAAAATTAATAAGAAGTGAACAATGGCAACAAGTGCTGCTGACAAGTGGAGTGGACCCAGTGAATTTGATGGCCACAAGTTGAACAACCAGGGCCATGCTGAGTTTGACCCTGAGAGCCTACGTCATACTAGAGTAAACAGGTGATGGCTTATGCAGATTCACTGAAGCTAAAATATTCCAGCTGGTGGTAAAACCCTGACAGTCACTGTAATAGAACATGCCAGAGATGGACTGGGACTATGGGGTGGCTACAGAAGCCACAGAAACAAGTAGCCACTGTGCTTAATAGCCATAAAAAATGAAACCACAGAGGTTGGTCAAGACAAGCAAAGACGTTTATAATAAGCAGAGGCAACCAAGAAATCAGAGCAGACCCAGAAGAAGGAAAGAAAAGTGAACTGCAGGTGGTGACCATGCTTTAATCCCAGCGCTCAGAAGGCAGAGGCAGGCGAGTGCATCTGAGTTCCAGGACAGGCAGAGCTACACAGAGAAGCCTTGTCTCAAAAGCAAAAAAGAAAAGAAAAAAGACAAAGAAGGCAGGAATGGAGGGAGAAAGGCAAGAATGGAGGGAGGGAGGGAGAGAGGGAGGGAGGGAAGGAGGGAAGGAGGGAAAGAGGAAAGAAAAGAGGGAGGGAGGGAAGGAGGGAAGGAGGGAAAGAGGGAAGAAAAGAGGGAAGGAGGGAGGGAGGGAAAGAGGGAGGGAGGCAGGTGACAGAGTCTAAGAAGACAGGTTCTAAATGGACATCAAGAGGGTGGCAGGCCTGAGCTCCCGGCTCTGAGAAGCTGCCCCACCTCTGCCCTCTGAGCTCATGGGAACACACTGCTGGGCACAGCAATGAAGCCCAGAAGACAACAGCTACTATTTTTTAGTTAGGTGAGATAATACTGCCTTCAATCTTGCTAGCTACATGTACACCTAGGTCAGAATTTGAGGAGGGCGAACAAAAGCAGTTGTCTAATTCCTATAATTAACAGGAAAGAAGTCTATTTTCTGGAAGGTCAAGTATGGACTTCCCCTATTCCCACCCCAAGACTCCAGGATAAGGAACACGGAGAGACAGAGCGAGCTTCAGCACTCAGAACACTACACACCGCTCTCTCCTGGGTTAGCCAGATGCTGAATGGTACAAGAAGGCAGACTGCTGCTGACGAATTCCTAAGTTTCTCAACCCTACAGAAGGGGCTGGCAAGCCTACCTCCACAAATGACAGGTAACACAGCACATTCGGCTAATGAAAAGAGTAGAAAGACCAACCTCAATTATTCAAGAGGGTCCTTAGAGGACTAAATTTAAACCAATTCTTTTCTTTCTTTCCATCTTTATTTATGGAGACAGGGTCTCTCTGTACCCGTGTATGGCCTCAAATTTACAGCAATCACCCTGCCTCTACCTCCTGAGTGCTAGAGTTAAAGGTGCGAGCCTCCAGAATTGTCTCAAATTTGAGGCCAGCCTGGGGCACAAAATAAGATCCTGTCTCAAAGTACATAGATAGATAAGTAAATAAGAATTTAACAATAAAAGTAAAAACAACGTGTTTACTATGTACTGGCAGTGTAATGGATATGGACAAATAAAATACGGTTTCTGCCCTTAAGGTCAGGCTTAAGGGGACAAGGCAAAAACAAAACCCTGCCTGACAGTGGTGGCACATGCCTTTAATCCCAGCACTTGGGAGGCAGAGACAGGTGGATTTCTGAGTTCCAGGCCAGCCTGGTCTACAGAGTAAGTTCCAAGACAGCCAGGGCTACACAGAGAAACCCTGTCTCGAAAAACCAAAAAAAAAAAAAAAACCCGAAACAAAACAAAACAAAAACAAAACCCTGAGGACTGTGTGAAGAGGGAGAAGAGTGAAGAGCAGACAGGACCACAGGGCAGAGTGTGCCAGACCAGGGGCTCTGTGTTCACCCCAGACCCTCAGTGGGGCTCAAGCCTTCCCTGGCCGCCTCATCAGTATCCGTCTGCAGACCACTTTCCTATCTGTGTGGCATTTTCCAGTTCCAGAGTGATCTCCGGAGCAATGAGGGAAATAGATAATCTAAAGGAGTGGCTTAGCCAAGGCCGCAATAATGTGCATCTCTGGTGGCATCAGAAATGGGTTAGTAATCCGAGCTGGGCTTCTAAGAAATAATTTCATTCTTCTGAGAGAATGAATCATGCTCACTCTAGCCCATGTGACCCAGAGAGCCTCACCCCCTCTACCATGTGGCCACAGCAGCTTGGCTGACAGGTTGATGGAAAGCAGAGCCAGGTGAATTCTAGCAAACAGAGATGTTCCCTAGTCAATTTTCTCAATACAGCCCAAGCCATCCCTGTAGGTGGGATCCGTTATTACAGAACACTCAGGTATCTAACTCATAAACCACCAATCACTCAGCCCAGCAACTCTTTGTAGCTCACTTCAATTTTCATCTTTTATTTCCAAGAAAGTCCAAAATTTCACCACTATTAAAATATAAGTAATTTCCCTCTTATATAAACCTTGGAGAACTGCAACTAGTTAAACTGGTTAACTGTGGCTCAAAACTCTACAAAAAAAGGGACTGTAAAAATGGTTCTGTTACAACCTGGTCTACAGAGAAGTTTCAGAACAACCAGGGCTACAAGAGAGACCCCGTCTCAAACAAGCAAGCAAGCAAGGCTCAGTAAGTGATCGAGCTTACTCAGTAAGCACAGCTGCTCACTATGCAAGCAGCCTGAGTTCAGACTCCCAGCACTTAGGTGAAAAGCTGGGTGCAGCAGCTGCACCTGTTGTCCAGCACCAGGAAGGTAGACACAGGGGGTCCCTGGTGTCAGCCATCTAGCACAACCAGCAAACTCCAGGTTCAGTGAGAGAAACATCTCAAAAAATAAAATAAAAAGCTGGGCGGTGGTGGCGCACGCCTTTAATCCCAGCACTTGGGAGGCAGAGGCAGGTGGATTTCTGAGTTCGAGGCCAGCCTGGGCTACAGTGTTCCAGGACAAGGTTGTTACACAGAGAGACCCTGTCTTGAAAAAAATCAAAATAAGTAAATAAATAAAAATAAATAAAATGAGGTAGACACCCAATATTGACCTCTGGTCCACACAGATGAACACATATATCCATACATATTTTAACACAAAATTATAAAAATGTATTTAAAAATTTACAAGTTTGTAAAAGTAAAATTCCTCGTTGAGTCCATGCCACCCACCACAAGCAAAGGTAGAAGAAGACTAGGAAGCAGAAGGAAACAATCTGTAAATCACAGCACAGACAAAACGTTAGTCTAATGAGGAATTCTTTATTTTTATTTTTTTGGAGGTAGAGTCTAACTATGCAGCTCTGGCTGACCCAGAGTTGCTACCCTGACCAGGTTGGCTAGCCTAGACCTCAAAGAGACTGACCACCTTCCTCTGCCTCTGAGTGCTAGGAGTAAAAGCACGAACCACCGTAACCTGCTACAGGGTCTCGCTATATATATAGTTCAGACTAGAGTCTCTTAATCCTCCTGCCAACCTCCCCGACACAAGAATGCAGCACCATATTGCAATTCAGTTAATTTTTTAATGTCTTCTGTTGAATAATCAAACAGGACCACAGTTTGTAATTCTGTACAAACTAACTTCACTGAAAAACAAAAAGAAATGCTCTCTAAAATATTAAAGTATGCACATCTTGTTACCATCTTTAAATGTGTGTGGTGTCTATCTATCTGTTGGTATTTGTGTGAGGAGGACAGAGGTCAACACTGGGTGTTTTCCCTCAACCACTCTCCACCTTTTCTGTCTGAGACAGGGTCTCAGTGAGCCTGAGGCTCTTTGATTCAAGATGAGCTACTGAGCTCCAGGATCTGCCTGTCTAGCCACCTCCCCCTCCCCACCCTAGTACTGGGGCTCCAGGCACAGCACTGCTGGGCCTGATTTCTTACCAGGGTTCTGGGGATCCAAGCTCAAATCCTCTTACTTGTATGGCAGGCACTTTACTAACTAAAGGTTTCTTAGCCCACTGTTGTGCTTCTTCTCAAAGTCTGCCCCTTGCAGAGCACCCCTGACATCACTGGCACTAACTCCAAGGTAGTAGCTACAGTAGCAAGCTTGCCATCAGTATCTGGTGGATGCTTCCCAACACTTGCAGTAAGACTCAGGAGTGGAGAGATGGCACAGCACCTACAGACAGAAGACTGCTGCTGCAGGGGCCGGGAGCTCCATCGCCAGCACTCACTCAAGCGGCTCACCAACACCTGTATAACTCCAGCTCCAAAGGATCCAATGCCTCTAGCCTCTACAAGCACTCACATACCACATGCACACACAGGCATATAATTAAAAATAGTAAAAACAAATCTTAAAAATATGACTGACATTCATGACTGTTCACTGATTTCAGACATGTTCTGTGTCTCAGTTTTTTTAGAATTATTTAATTTTTATATGACAAACTCCTGGAACAGGAGTTACAGATGACTGTGAGCTGCCATGTGGGTGCTGGGAACCAAACCTGGGCTCTCTGCATGAGCTACAGTGCTCTGAACCACAAAGCCATCTCTCCAGCCCTCTGTATGCTTTTTACTGCTGCTCAAATTTACCCATAGGCCATTCATTTCGAGTCTCCTATTTGAGTTCAAGATGCAAGGTCCAGTAGAGAGAGTAAGTATTCTCTACTTTAAATAATAACTAAGGTGCTTTCTACTCAGGATGCAAGACTCTAAAGTAAAGAAAAAAATATAATCACTAGTTCAGAAGTCAGTAAGCAATTCTTAATGGAAACAAAGGTTCTCTGCCATTCAGCTTTGCCAATTCATACCCTACTAGATTATGTACAAATTTCTGAAAATAAGCCAGGTGTCATCCCAGCACCCAGGATATCAAGGTGGGAGGATTGCTGGAGCTCTAGGCCAGCCTGAGCAATACAGCACACTTCTTGTCCCTCTCCCATCGTCTCCCTTTACTGCCTTAAACGACAACTACAAAATTTAATTTTTTAAAAAAATAATTAATCCCAGCACTCGGGAGGCAGATCCAGTCTCTGAGTTCAAGACCAGCCTGGTCTACAGAGCAAGTTCCAGGATAGCTAGGGCTACACAGAGAAACCTGTCTCAAGAACAAAAACCTGAAACAAACAGCCTAGACAAGTTACTAAAACCTTAACTCAAAAACTTGTTGCTCTAGCAGAGGACCCAGTTTCAATTCTCAGCACCCACATGATGGTTCACAAACATCTGTAACTCCAGTTCCAGAGGATCTGAAAGCCCACAGAGTATCAGACACACACAGTGCACATATACAAATGCTAGTAAAATACTCAACACACTTAAACAAATCTAAAAAACATTTTTTGAACCCACAACTTTAAAAGGGCAGGAATACAACAGCTCTGTGGTAGAATGCTTACCCAGCATGCTCAAGGCCTTAGGTTCAATATCCACAGAAAAAGAAAACCACTGAGGGGAGAGAAGGCAGAGAAAGGAGGGAGCTAGAAAGAAACAGAAGGGTTTGAACATGGTGTCTGACATCTGGTTCACTGACACAGATCATGTTCTCTCCCAGTGTCACCAACAGGCACAGGTGGCCCTGCATCTTTTGATACAATACAACAAAAATATTCATCTTCTTCCAATCAACCTACCCCCCACCTTCCTCTAATAAAATAACTGGTCATAACTGGTTCTTTTGGTTCAATGAAGCATGTTAAGTATAAACCTTAGTCAGCATAAAGACCTACAAGTCACGGTATTCTCAGCTTGCTTTTACAAATACCCCACCAAATTTAAATTTAAGAAATAACAAGCCGGGCGGTGGTGGCGCACGCCTTTAATCCTAGCACTTGGGAGGCGGAGGCAGGCGGATTTCCGAGTTCGAGGCCAGCTTGGTCTACATAGTGAGTACCAGGACAGCCGGGGTTACAGAGAGAAACCCTGTCTCGAAAAACCAAAAAAAAAAAAAAAAGAAATAACAAAAACTGGGCAGTAGTTGCATATGCCTTAAATCCCAGCACTCACTCAGAAGACAGAGAAAGAAGGATCTCTAAATTCGAGACAAGCCTGGTCTACAGAGCAAGTTCCAGGACAGTCAGGGCTACATAGAGAAAACTCTTGTCTTGAAAAAAAAAAAAAAGTACTTATTTCCACTTTTAAAATTGAGTATGGAGGGCTGAAGTGATGGCTCAATAGTTAAGAGCACTGGTTGCTCTTCCAGAAGACTTGGGTTTAATTCCCAGCACCCACATGGCAACTCACAGCTGTCTGTAATTACTACTTCAGTTCCAGAGGACCTAGCAATTTCCCACAGACATACACGTATGCCAAATATCGATGTACACAAAAATAATGTTTATTTATTTATTTATTTATTCATTCATTTATTTATTTATTTATTTGAGTATGCAGAGATTGAGGGAATGGCCAACCAATGACTGGCCAACTTGAGACCCATCCCATGGGAGAGAGCCAACCCCTGACACTATTAATGATACTCTGCTATGTTTGCAGACAAAAGCCTAGCATAACTGTCTCCTCAGAGGCTTCACCTAGCGCTGACAGAAAGAGATGCAGAGACCCACAGCCAAACAAGAGGTCGAACTCAGAGAGTCTAGCGGAAGAGTCAGGGGAAGGACTGAGGGAGTTGGAAGGTTCAAGAATACCATAAGACCTACTGAGTCGCCAGGCAGTGGTGTTGCACGCCTTTAATCCCAGCACTTGGGAGGCAGAGGCAGGTGGATTTCTGAGTTCGAGGCCAGCCTGGTCTACAGAGTGAGTTCCAGGACAGCCAGGGCTACACAGAGAAACCCTGTCTCAAAACGCCCCCCCAACCCCCACCCCCCCAAAAATTTAAAGGTATGAACTTCTAAGAATTAGCCATGTTACTGTTCGACCCAAACTTAGATGTTTTTCAGCGTGTTGGGACTCTTTTAAATGTGTAGCTTGGTAGACACAGGAAGCTTCTTGAGTTGTTCACCTCAACAGACAAGACAGTGAGGTCCTCACTCACTGATGAACTAACTGCATGGTCAATGAGAAGGTAGCAGGGAAAGTCACAGCTCTGTGGTAAGGAAGCTCTGTCATAGAGACATTATCACAGGCAATTACAAACTGAGAAAGTGGGCTGGAGAGATGGCTCAGCGGGTAAGAGCACTGACTGGTCTTCCAAAGGTCCTGAGTTCAAATCCCAGCAAACACATGGTGGCTCACAACCATCCATACTGAGCTCTAACTCCCTCTTCTGGAGTGTCTGAAGACAGCTACAGTGTACTTACATATAATTTTTAAAAAACAAAAAATGAGAAAATGTCAGGAAGGCAAAAAACAGGGTGCCCAGAGAACATGAGAAGAAGAGCTGGGGGAACTGATCTAACCTGTGAATTCACAGAAGGATTTGCAGAGGAAGTGATGGCTAAACTGAGACCTGAAGACCAATCACCTTTATGTAAAACAATCTATATAAAATAAAAGAGCAGGTCCAATAGAAATAGCTAGCTTTGGCATTGTTTTTCTAAAAACAACTTTTTTGGGGAGGGTTGGGGGGGTGTTCGAGATAGGGTTTCTCTGTGTAGCCTTGGCTGTCCTGGAACTCACTCTGTAGACCAGGCTGGCCTGAAACTCAGAAATCCGCCTGCCTCTGCCTCCCAAGAGCTAGGATTAAAGGCATGCGCCACCACTGCCCAGCTAACAACCTCTTTTTAAAAAAATGATAACAAAATATGTCATAAAATGTTTTAAAGCTAGAAATTCAAAGTTGTGGGGTGTCTTACTAATGTCTCATAGCATCCTGCTCAATATTACTAGTATTACAGTAGTCACTCAAATCTTTGTTGAAATGATCAGTGCAATATAATACTGATGTTCAAACTGCCGTTAGTTAAGAAAAACAAATTCACAAACTACCTAAGAAGTCTCCCTCATGTGACTGACATTGATTCAGTGAAGACCAGGCATGGAAATTCATACTTCAAACCCAGCACTCGCAGGTGGGGAGGTAGAGGCAAGAGGATCTCTGTGTGTGTTCCGGGCCAGCTAGAGCTTTACAGTGAGAACCTATGTCAAAAAGAGAGAGAGAAAAAAAGAAAAAAGAAAGAGAGAGAGAGAAAAAAAGGAAAAAAAAATCAGTAAGATAATGTGAAACCCAACACTGGGGTAAGTTCTGGAGTTCATTGGTGTCCTTAGATTGAAACACCTGATTAGTGTAAAACAAATTTTTTATGCTCAGATGTGCTTCATTATATTTTCCTTATAATGAAGAATACTAATAAATGTTTGCCTCTTTTCTCTAGCCTTGGTTTCCTGAGGGAGATGAAATTACATGAATTCTCAGTCCCATCAAATGCTAGAAGCTGACCACTATGCACTTGAAAAAGTTACCTCTCCCAACACGCCATTCCCTCAGGACCCCATGGTGCTTCCTGAGGGAAGAGTACACACACACATAGTTCATGAATGCCTGGAATCCCAGAATTTATAGAGGCAAAACACAAACTCAAGGTCAGCCTGGGCTATATGGTAAAACTGTGTCTCAAAAAATAATTTGGGGGGCAAAGGCAACAGAATCACTAGCTCAGTGGCAGTGTGTCCTCAGGATGCTTTAAGGCCCTAGGTCCAATTCTTAGCAATATCAAACACAAACAAACCAACAATACTACTCACTTTATACAAGTGTTTAATCTAGATTTATATATCATCCACATTAGGGCTTCTAGGTGGTCCCAATAATTATAAAACTTCATATGCCTTGGGCTGGAGGATATGACTCAGTGGAAGAGTGCTTGCTTAGCATGTATTATGAGGCCCTTAGGTTTTATCCTCTGCACATGCATACGCACGTGCATACCATATTCCTTGAAGAAAAAAATAGAACACAAAAATATATCAAAATAGTCAACTGTGAAAAAAAAAACAAAAACAAAAAAACAAAAAAGCCAGGCAGTGGTGGCGCATGCCTTTGGTCCTGGCATTTGGGAGGCAGAGGCAGGCAGATTTCTGAGTTCGAAGCCAGCCTGGTCTACAGACAGCCAGGGCTACACAGAGAAACCCTGTCTCAAAAAAAAAAACCAACTGTGAAAAATGTAAAAGAGCTACTCACTACTTACCCCGAAAAGTAAATTCTGGTTTCCTAGAATAATGACTAAAGATGCCTATTTTGTTTGTGAGACAGGTTCTCACTATATGGTTATGGTGAGGGGTGGCCTCTAATTCTCAACACCCCCAAACCAGCACATAGGGCCAGTTATTAGCTCCAATTTAAAATAAGAAATCAGAACTACAAAAAGTTACTATTATTAGGCCATCCTGGTGTCACACACCTATAATCCTAGAAACTGAAAGGGTCAGGCAAGGAACACCAGGACATTAAAGTCATCCTCTGCTTTGCCAAGTTTAAGGCTGGCCTGGTCTCTATGAGACCTTATCACATAAACAAAAAACTCACATATTCAGAATGACAACAAATACAAACTCACCTATAGAAAGAAAAACTTTAATTCACCAGCTAGAAGAGTTTAAATATCTGCCACAATACAAATGCACCCTACAAAAAAAAAAAACAAATGCACCCTACAAGATACATAAAATTTTACATACACACACACCTCCCAGAATTCCAAGAACTCAAATCACCAAGAAAAGGCAATGTATATGCATTTCTGACTTGGTTTTGGTTTTTTGGAGGGGTGGGACTTTTTGGCTTTTTGTTTTGTTTTGGAAATAGGCTTTCTCTGGGTGGTCCTGGCTATCCTAGAACTCATGTTGTAGACCAGGCTGGCCTAAAGGTCAGAGATCCACCTGCCTCTGAGCCCAAATGCTCGAATTAAGCATGCTACCACCACCTGGCAGTATTTCATATTTGTTTTAAAGAATGTTTGGTGCAGTTTTTTAAAGCTCTTAGAACACCATTATAAAGATACTTCTACGCAAATAGTCTTTTTTTTGTCCTTATGCAAACCAGAGCTACTAGATCCAGATGAAGTGTGTCATGGGAATGAGCTCAGTGAGGGAGCACTTACCTGGCATGCCAAAGGCCCTGGTGTTCTGTCCACACCCAAGGGGGTGGGGGGTGGGGTGGCAAGAAACAAAAATGAGGGAAAGGAAGCGATGCCTGAACTAATAATCACTAGGAGTAAATTTAACTTTTTAAACTTTTTTTATTATTTATTTATTTATACACATATGTGCAGGTACCCAAAGAGGTTTGAAAAGGGCTTTGAAGGTGCTGGTGCTGTAACCACAGGTGTTTGTGAGCCACCTGAAGTGAGAGCTAGGGTATAGGCTCAGAAGAACACCAGGTAATCTCTAACTACTGAGCCATCTTCCAGGCCCCATGAAATTAACTTTTAAGCATACTGTATTTTTACATAATCATTATTTTTGTTTGTTTGGTTTCAGATTGTGGGAGTTATTTTGTGAAATAGGTTCTTACGACGTAGTTCTAGCTGGCCTGAAACTGTATGTAGGGCAGGCTGGTCTTGAACTCACAGAGATCCACCTGTCAGGTACACACTATCATACCCACCATGGTTTTAGATTTTTTTTTCTTAAGAGAGGGCCCCACCACCGGGCAGTGGTGGCACATGCCTTTAATCCCAGCAGTTGGGAGGCAAAGGCAGGCAGATTTCTGAGTTTGAGTCCAGCCTGGTCTACAGAGTGAGTTCCAGGGAGTCAGAGCTACACAGAGAAACCCTGTCTCGAAAACAAACAAACAAACAAAAAAAAGAGGGTCCCACCATATAGCCCATGCTTGCCTCAAAAGTGATAATTGTAGCACAGGTTGGCCCTGAACTTGCTAACTATAGTCCTGGCTGGCCACAAAAATCACAATTTGAGCACTAGGATTGCAGATATGCACAACCATGGTAGAGTCTAATTACAATTTAAGATTTATTTTATTTTTTAAACTTATTTGTGTGAGCTGTAAGTGGGTATCCAGAACCCAGAAAAGGACATCTAACTCCCTGGAGCTGGAGTTACAGGTAGTTGTGAGTAGCCTCACATGGGTTTTAGGAGCTGAACTTGAGTCCTCTGCAAGAACAGTACAGGTTCTTAACCACTGAGCCTTCGCTTCAGCCCCCAAATGTAGGTGTTAATAACATCTTAAATTTACTTTCAGAGAAATAAACAGCTTAAATTTATTTCCAGAGAAAAATCTGGTATTTCAGTCAGAGCAGGAATGTTGAGATGGCAGTTACTCTTAATGCTTGCTTTAACTGTAATTTACATCTCCAGAGTGTGTGAGGACGCTAATGGCCATTACAGCTATTACGAATTATAACATGTGCACTGCAGCCCTCCCTTTTTAGCCAAGTGCAAAGAAAAGTTTCCGACGTACGCAAGGTCACCAACGAGTCAGTAAGAGTTGGGAGCAGCACTAAAACTTCAGTTCCTACACCTCAGACCATTGGACACGTTCCCAATCCCACGAGGGAGGAGAGTCAACCAGCTATTTCCAAACACTTCGGTAGTACACTCACAAGAATAAAGACAAGTCAGAAGACTCACCTTGAGCCAAAGAAACAAGCTCCGTTTGCATACCATCATCCCTTCCTTCCCTTGTTCTCCTGACCGTGCAGTGCAACCTAAAACAGTAGCTGACTTTGGATATATTCATCCCTGGTAACATGACCTCTTCAATACGGACGACTTACTTCCCCACTAACTGAATGAACATTTACAAGTGAATCTTCCATCACCTTGTCACATTCCGTCGGAGATGCTATGCAGTGCATTCATTTCCTCACTCAGTGGTCAAAAGTTAAAATAAGCAATTCTTGGAACATAGTTACATTGCCAGTGACCAAAATTAAAAATAAATAAATAAATAAGCGCCAATAAATTGCTGCTTTTAACGAGACATTTTAAAACTCGATAGCATGCGTCACAGAATTACGGTTAAGTTCTTGGCTGGTTACTTAAAAGTAGCATTTAAGGCCTATCCCTCCCTTGTTTGGGACATAACCTGACTCGTTAGACAGGTTAAATCTAGGCACGCTCACACAGAACACCTCTGAAGCAACTTAGCTTACTGAAAACATTATTCCAGCCTCCCCAGTACGAGTGCTCAGCCCTCCTAACACTGCGAGGGACAAGGGTGACCCTCTTCAAAAACCTTTCGGGAGAAGGTTCCCTCCGCGGAGACAATGACAGCCGTCCTCCCGGGGAGGTTTTTGGAAACAGTGCCGACACCGGGAGAAGTGTCAGTGCGGCAGCAGGTGGAGTAGCCCTGCGTGCCGAGCAGGTCCTTTCTGACCTAGTCTCCAAGTCCTCCGCCTGCCTCCCTGTCCCGGTTCCGCCTTACGGACCTCTCCCCCAGGGCAGGACTCCCGAGCCTCCCGGGAAGCGAGGCCACCTAAGACGGCCGCCGCACCTCTTCCGGGGACTCGCAGGCCCGCTCCCCGGCGGGATCGGAACCTGACGGACCCCGCCGCGGGGAGGCGACAGCCGGGGGGAGGCGACCGGCTACTCCCGGGGCATCTCCGCCACCCGGTTCCGGAGCCCCCTCCCCTCCGAAGCAGCGCTGCCGCCGGCGCCTCGCTCCCGCACCCCCTCTCCTCCGGAGTACCTCGGCGGAGTTACCGGCCCACTCAAAAGTACGAGTGCCGGCCGCCCCCAGCGGTCACCCGGCCTCGCTGTCACCGCCCAGCTCCCGGCCTCGGCCCGCGCCGCCGGCGTGCCCGCGCTGACGCCCGGCTCGGTACCTTGCGGACCCCCTTGTAGATATAGAAGTAGAGCTCCCGGCCCACATTGAAGCAGAGGCGGTCGCCGTTCCCAGACTGGTCGTTGAGGTTTACGAAGGAGACGCGGACAGGGTTGGATCCCTGCGAGTTGAAGGGCACCCGGTTGGGCCGGCTGTACTCCGAGTGCGGCAGCAGCTTGTACAGACCTTCCCGGGTGGTGAATTGGGTCTTAATCTCGTTCATCTCCTTCCCTCCTCCCTCCGTCGCCATCTTGGAAAGCAGCGTTCATCCTGCTCTAAGTGCCCGGATCACGCCCACCGCGCAGGCGCCGTCCTCGACCGCTCGCTCTCCACTCCCCACCCCCTTCTCCGCGGCCCCGCCCCTTGGCGACCCAGCCCCCACGGAGGCGGGCCGAAGCGAAGAGGGCGGGCTCGTCTACGGTCCAACCGCGCACGCGCGCTCACCTGGCGCGCTCCACCCGGAGGGGCGTGCGCAGACTCCGCCCCTGGGTGCCGCCCTCCCGGTGCCGGTGGGAGTAAGCACGCTGAGCCAGGGTGCGGGCTTTCCAGACTGCACCGAGGCCAATCCCGCCCTGGAGCTTCGCTGAGGGACCCTATCCCTAAGGGAGGACGCCGCCGCCTTGGCTTCGACTGGCTGGTGGTCCCGGCGGAGCCCGAGGCGAGCAGTGAGGTCCGGTGTTTGGATGTGTACGTCCCAGATGTACGCGCTCCTCCGTCGGAGGCTGGGGAGGACGCGGACGGTCCGGTTGGGTGCCGGGTGCCAAGCCCCTCTACGCCTCCCAGAATCAGTCTCACGAAAGATGTCGAAGGATTGGGCTTTATTACACCTCCGGGTTTCGTTTTGCTTTGCAGGCGGGGTGGGAAAAACCGCATAACTGTCCAGGACTTGTGTTTTCAAGTCTCACCCGAAACCTTACTGGTGAGCCTTGGCTTGTTCTTGAGAAAGTATGTTGTGTCGGAACTGAATGTCTCCTGCGCCGCTTAAGAAAGGTAAAGCTAATTGATTTTTTTAAAGCCTCAAACGGAACCTGAAGTTGCTTGCTAATAGTTGTAATGACTATTCTGTGCCAAGACAAAGTATTAAGGACAAGCACACACATTAAAGTGGGACTTAACAACGGTCACCATTTGATGCGTTTGATTCCTGGGTATGTGCCCAGGAATTCGAAGGCTTCTAAAGTAATAAACGTCATAACAGAATTCTAGAATGGAGAAAATGTTACACGAAGAATGCACTATCCCTGAGAAGACATGTCGTAGAGCAGGAAATAAGTGGAGCGAGCCTAGGACACTGGTGGGCACCTGTGCTTCCCGACAGGTGGAATGCCAGAGCCCGGAGGTGGGAGGCTGCTAGCGGAGCCCACACAGCAAGATTCCAGCCTCACAAAAATTAATTGTACATAAGGGGGAGTGTTCTAAAGAAGTGTAAATCATAACCATTTTATGTAGTGAGAAGCAAGTACATAAACAGTAGAAACTGTGCCGATGATGCAATGATGTAATAATGCATTTGACACTAACGTCCTGTAGC
>NW_022196912.1:124484967-124485203 GCF_008632895.1 Mastomys coucha | reverse complement strand
TTAGAACTCAGTAGGAGACCAGGCTCCAACTCAGAAGTTCATCTGTCTCTAACTCCAAGTGCTGGGGTTAATGGCATAAACACCCAACTTAAAATCCGTGTGTGTGTGTGTGTGTGTGTGTGTGTGTGTGTGTGTGTTCTGTTTTTTGAAGTTCTGGATCAAAGGCATGTGCCACCATCACCCGACTTTAAAGTCTTCTTTCTTTTCTTTTTTTTTTTTTTTTTTTTTTTTTTTTT
>NW_022196912.1:124456566-124484897 GCF_008632895.1 Mastomys coucha | reverse complement strand
GGTTTTTTGGTTTTTTCCAGACAGGGTTTCCCTGTGTAGCCTTGGCTGTCCTGGAACTCACTCTGTAGATTAGGCTGCCTTGAACTCAGAAATCTGCCTGCCTCTGCCGCCGAAGTGCTGGGATTAAAGGCGTGTGCCACCACTGCCCGGCTAAAAGGCTTTTTAATACATCCCTAGAAAGCACTTTAAATTTCATTTTGTTGTTATTTGTCTTTTCCTAAAATGCACTATGAATCAGAACTCTTAAAAATTCAAGGGTATGTTCAGTGGATAATCCCAATCTCCCATAGCTATGCTATTTTCTACCAAAAACATGTTTATAATGGTCATCTTGAGGGCTAAATAACAGCCATCTAGTTAATAGGGGGAAATATACTTTGGGAAGGGAAACCTCAGCAAGCAAAAGCTGAAACAAAAAAAAAATTTGTTGACCTTCAACCATAATATTCAATTTCCCATGAGACCAATATACCACTGGGGATGATGACATATGCTTTAATCTCAGCATTTAGGAGGGAGACACAGACAGACATTAAGGCCATCCTGGCCTGCACAGAGTTCCAGCCCACACAGGGCCACATAGTCAACCCTGTCTTTAAAAAAATAAAAGACCACTATGGGTTAGGATTTATATCAGGGGGCTGGAGCGATGACTCAGTGGTTAAGAGCACTGACTGCTCTTCCAGAGGTCGTGAGTTCAATTCCCAGCAACCACATGGTGGCTCACAACCATCTGTAATGGGATCCGATGCCCTCTTCTGGTGTGTCTGAAGACACCAACTGTATTCATATACATTAAATAAGTAAATAAATATAAAAAATATTTATATTAGGGTTTGTTTTACCCTGTACAAATTAAACATTCTGCTTTGCCAGACGTGGTAGCATACTCCTGGAATGCTGTCATTCCTACAGACTGAGAGGAGGACAGAGAACTCAAAGCCAGCCAAGCCTCGCTCCTGAGCTAGCAGTGCTCGGGAGGTGAGAGCAGAAGGATGGAGTCGGGAATTCAAAAACATCCTCAGTCATGTTGTGTGGTGGTCGTACACGCTTGGCCCAGGGAGTGACACTATTGGAAGGCGTGGCTCTGTTGGAGTAGGTGTGTCACTGTGGGTATGGGCTTTAAGACCCTCATCCTCGCTGCCTAGAAGCCAGTCTTCTGCTAGCAGCCTTCAGATGAAAATGTAGAACTCTCAGCTCCTCCTGCACCATGCCTGCTTGGATGCTGTCATGTTCCCACCTTGATGGTAATGGACTGAACCTTTGAACCTATAACCCAGGCTCAGTTAAATGTTGTCCTTATAAGAGTTGCCTTGGTTGTGTTATATGTTCACAGCAGTAAAACCCTAATTAAAACGTGTAGTCACTTGAGAAACCAACATGGGCTACTTTAGACCCTCTTGAAATAATAAAGAATTCAGTGCCAACCTGTGCTACATAGCAAGACACTATCTTAAGACAACAAGCAGGGCTGGGAAGATGGCTCTGTGGGAAATGGCCACAAGGTATCCAGGAACCTTATGTAACTCCAGTTCCAGGGAATCTTATGTCCTCTTCTGGCCTCCACAGGCACTGCATGCATAAAATACACAGACACACATGCTGGCAAAATACCCATACACATAAAAAATGAAAGCCACCTGGGTAGAGTGGCACACACCTTTAATCCCAGCACTCAGGAGGCAGAGGCACACAGATCTCCGAGTTCAAGACCAGCCTGGTCAATAGAACCAGGACAGCAAGAGCTCCCCCCAAAAGGGGTTCATTTTCAGAAAACGATAAAATTTTCTGAAAAAAGTTAAAAATTGCCTTTAGTTGCCAGGCAGTGGTGGCACACGCTTTTAATCCCAGCGCTTGGGAGGCAGAAGCAGGTGGATTTCTGAGTTCGAGGCCAACCTGGTCTACAGAGTGAGTTCCAGAACAGCCTGGGCTAAACAGAGAAACCCTGTCTTGAAAAAAAAAAAAAAGAAAGAAAGAGAGAGAGAAAGAAAAGGAAAGAAATTGCCTTTAGTCCATAGAACTGTGGTGTGGTTACCAAAGAGTAAGAGGACAGAAGCTGACAGATGCTGGTCGAAAGAGTCAAAGTCCAGTGAGTTTGACTAAGTCCCAGAACTCTCTTGAGCAACCTAGCTTTGTACCCATAGCTAGATCAAGATAGCACATTCTAGGAGTTGATAAGAAAAATTGTAAGTGTTTCACCGCAGGAAATCAATATTTAATCTTGCATGGTTGCCCACATCTGTAACCTCAACATTGGAGGTGGAGGTAGGAGGAACAGAAGTTCAAGGTTAAAGAAGAAATACCTGCTGTTTTCTTCTTGGCTATCCGAGGCAACAGGAGCTCTTACTGGGGTGACCCGCTGAAGTTCAGCATGGCTCTCCCTCATGCCCATGCCCACGGTCTGATCCCTAAGTAGGAACTGAATTTATACCATCAGTGAAAGATGTAGGTTTCACTGAGTTAGACTAAGTGGCCCTGAATAGCTTGATTACTCAAGACTGTCTACCTAGTAAGACTGCTCATGATAATCTTTGAACAGAAAGACTAAAAGTTAAGACTTTTCAAAAAGAAAAATGATATTTGACAAAATGTGTTAAGCCCATTCCACAGTGTGTGTACAGTAAACAATATACTGATGATGATAAGTATATATAATTTGCATATGTCAATTAAAAATGGTATTGAACCGGGCAGTGGTGGTGGTGGTGCACCTCTTTAACCCCAGCACTTGGGAGGCAGAGGCAGGTGGATTTCTGAGTTCGAGGCCAGCCTGGTCTACAGAGTGAGTTCCAGGATAGCCAGGGCTACACAGAGAAACCCTGTCTCGAAAAACCAAAAAAAAAAAAATGGTATTGAGCAGCTGGAGAGAGGCATCAGCAGTTATGAGTACTGGCTCCTCTTCCAGAGGACCTGGGTTCAGTTCCCAGCACATAAGGAAACTCACAGTCAGCTTACAACTCCAGTTCCATGGGATCCAATGCCCTCTCTGGACTGTGTGGGCACTGCACTCATGTGTTGACAGCCATACATGCAGTCAAAACACCATTACACATAAAAATAATAAATAAAATATTTTGAAAATGTACAAATATTTAAACTCTTCCATATGTCCAGTATTTTTTGAGATAGTGTCTCACATCATATTACTAGCTCTGAGAACTATTATATAGGCTTAGCCAGCCCTGAAGTCTGACAATCCTCCTGTCTCTGCTACCATACGTGCTAGGATTGCAAGTATGTACCATCACACCCAGCAAGAACTGGAACTAGGATGCTCCAGTGGTGCAATCAGTTAGCGTGCAGTACTTATAGAAGAATTGGAACTAATTTTTAAAGATTTTTTTGTGCTGCATCTGTGTGTGTTGTGTGTGTGTGTGTGGTGTTGTCATTTGCATGTATGGACCCAGATCCCCTGGAACTGCAATTATACACCATTAGTTTCAACCTTCCTAATGCTGTGATCCTTTAATACACTTCCTTATGTTGTGGTAACACCCCCCAACCATAAAGGTATTTTTATTGCTACTATATAGCTATAATTTTGCTAGTTATGAATCAATGTGATTATCTAATATGCAGTTGGTTTTAGTCAATCCCTGTGAAAGGGTCATGACCCACAGGTTGAAAACCACTGTTAAAGATGTTTGTGAGCACAGGGCAGTGGTGGCGCATGCCTTTAATCCCAGCACTTGGGAGGCAGAGGCAGGCGGGTTTCTGAGTTCAAGGCCAGCCTGGTCTACAGAGTGAGTTCCAGGACAGCCAGGGCTACACAGAGAAACCCTGTCTCAAAAAACAAAACAAAAAACAAAACAAAAAAAACTTACAAAAAAACAAGCCAGACTGCAGAGGTCCCTAAAACAGTGCTGTGCCTAAGATAGTCAGGGGTCAGTAGAGAAATGGTGGGGTCAGAGTGAGCAGAGAAGACATCGCAGGGTTTAAGAAGCCACTTAGTGGCTAGGGAAATGGCTCAGGCCATAAAGCACGCAAGTTGTGTGACCTACCTGAGTCCAGACTTCCCAGAACCCATGGGAAAAGCTGGACATGCCATGTATCTCTGTGATAGCAGCATTCCTGTGGTGAGGTGGGAGGCCGAGATGGGAGAATCCTCTGGAAGCTTACCAGCCAGCTAGTCGAGATTATACAACACAGGAACAAAATGTGAGAGACCCTACCTCAAAAACAAGGTGGAAGTTATGACTGGCACCCAAGGTTGTCCTCCAACTACAGGTACACAGTGACACAAATTTACTTCTTACATACATCACATACACACACACAATACATATATCACACATGCAAAACATTTAAAAGAATCCATTTGATGATTTGAGACTAGATTAAGGAAAGGAGAGATGGGATAGGGGAAGCTCCTTACGAGGCCCACTGAAGACCCAAGCTCCAGCTAACTCATGTATGGGTGTATATGTGTGTGTTCATATGTACCTTGTGGTCAAGGGTACACTTGTTCTTTTTTCCCGTTAATTCATTTATTCACTTTATATCCCTCTCTCCTCTCCTCCCAATCCCACCCCCACAAATCCCTCCCCATTACCCTCTCCCCAGAGGTGGGAAAGCCTCCTCTGGGGAGCACCCTGCTCCAGGACACCACGTCCCAGCAGGACCAAGTGACTGCTCTCCTGCTGAGGCCCAACCAAGCAGTCCAACTAGGGGA
Organism: Mastomys coucha; assembly: GCF_008632895.1. Classification (NCBI taxonomy): domain Eukaryota; kingdom Metazoa; phylum Chordata; class Mammalia; order Rodentia; family Muridae; genus Mastomys; species Mastomys coucha. Next base: position 124,480,225 of record NW_022196912.1, on the reverse strand, counting down.
AGGGGATCCAGTGGCAGGCAACAGTCAGATGCAGATATGATCCCTGCCCCAATTGTCAGGGATCATATCAGCTACAAGTGTGTAGGGACCTAGGTCCAGCCCCTGCATGCTCCTTAGTTGGTGGTTCAGTCTCTGTGAGCCTCCATGGGCCCAGATTAGTTGACTCTGTAGATCCCCTTGTGGTGTCCTTGGCCCCTCCAGCTCCCTCAATCCTTCTTCCCATTCTTGTGCAAGACTCCCTGAGCTCCACCTGACATTTGGCTTTGGGTTTCTGCTCTCTGCATCTGCCTCCATCAGCTGCTAGATGAAGCATCTCAGGAGACAGTTATGCTAGTCTCTTGTCTGCTAGCATAGCAGAGTATCATTAATAGTGTCAGGAGTTGGCTCTCCCACGGGTTGATGGGGTCTCATGCTGATGAGAGCAAGGGGAACACTCTTCCTTTACTGGTGGGAGTGCAAACTTGTACAACCACTTGGGAAATCAATTTAGCAGTTTCTCACAAAACTGGGAATAGTTCTACCCCAATTCCCAGCTATAATACTCCTGGGCATATACCCAAAAGATGCCCCACAATACCACAAGGACACTTGCCTAACAACATTCATAGCAGCTTTATTCATAATGGGCAGAAACCGGAAACAACCCAGATGTTCCTTAGCTGAAGAATAGATAAAGAAAATATGGTTCGGGGCTGGCGAGATGGCTCAACAGGTAAGAGCACTGACTGCTCTTCCGAAGGTCCTGAGTTCAGATCCCAGCAACCACATGGTGGCTCACAACCACCAGTGATAAGATAGGACACCCTCCTCTGGCATCTGAAGACAGCTACAGTGAATTACGCCGGAGCGAGCAGGGCCAGCAGAGATCCTGAATCCAATTCCCAGCGGCCACACACATCATGGCTCTGTACAGCTACAGTGTACTCATACAAATAAAATAAATAAATCTTAAAAAAAAAGAAAGAAAATATGGTTCACTTACACAATGGAATACTATTCAGCTATTAAAAACAAAAGACATGATGAAATTTGTAGGCAAATGGATGAAACTAGAGAATATCATCCTGAGTAAGGGTAACCCAGACACAGAAAGACATGCAAGATATGTATTCACTTATAAGAGGACATTAGCCTTAAAGTACAGGATAACCATGCTACACTCCACAGACAAAAAGAAACTGGCTAATTCGGAGGGCCCAAGGGAGGATGCGTGAATCCTGCTCAGAAGAGGAGGTGGAATGGACAGCAGAGGAGGATAGAGTTGGGGACCTGGGAAAGAGGGAGCAAGGAGGGGAGCAGAGAGGGGAGCAGATGTGTGGGAAAGAGGGCTGGGAGAGAACAGACATTGGAAATTGGTGGGGGCACCTCTGGGACTAGCTGGAGACTGATCCGGAATGGGGAGGCTCCTGGGAGTCTCTGGGGTGACCCTGACTCAGACTCTACTCTAAGCAGCTTGGGATATGGAGACTTAGGAGGCCGCCTCTGTGGCCAGTTGGGACTTCCAGTGGAGAGGGGCAGGGGGGCATCAACCCACCCATAAAACCTTTGACCTGAAATTTGTACTGCCTGTCTCCTCCTCCTCCTCCTCCTCCTCCTCCTCTTCCTCCTTCTCTTTCTCCTCTTCCTCCTCCTCTTCTTCCTCCTCCTCCTCTTCCTCCTCCTCTTCTTCCTCTTCCTCCTCTTCCTTCTCCTCCTCCTCCTTCTCTTTCTCCTCTTCCTCTTCCTCCTCTTCCTTCTCCTCCTCCTTCTCTTTCTCCTCTTCCTTCTCTTCCTCTTCCTCCTCCTCCTCTTCCTCCTCCTCTTCTTCCTCCTCCTCCTCCTCTTCTTCCTCCTCCTCCTCCTCTTCTTCTTCCTCCTCTTCATCTTCCTCTTCTTCCTCCTCCTCCTCCTCTTCTTCTTCCTCCTCTTCCTCCTCCTCCTTTTTTCTCTAGGTTTTTTTGAGACAGGGTTTCTTTGTGTACCTATGGCAGTCCTGGAACTTGCTATACACCAAGCTGCCCTCAAACTCACAGAGATCTTCCTGCCTCTGCCTCAGAAAAGGTGTGAGCCACCACCACCCAGCCAGGTTTGAACTTGTATCTGAATGTAAGAAGACTGGAGGTCAACAACAGCAGGCGCCATTCCTCAGGACGTTCCATCTGCTTTGCCTGTTGTTCCACCGCGTAGACCAGGCTAGCCTCCATAGACCAGGCTAGCCTCCAATTCACAAGAGTCCCTTTGCCTTTGCTTTTTGAATGCTGAAACTAAATTTATACAGCTCATATTTTTCTTATACATTAAAATGCAAATGTCTAATTTTTTTATTTTTTGAGACAAGGTCTCACTTCATAGCCTAGTGTGGAGAGCCGCTAGAGCCGCACCCCAAGATGGCACCTGGTGCTTTCTAGCATGCAGGCGCTCTCTTAAACAAGTCCTTATTTGGCTATGCTTGTTAGTTTGGCTCGCTTTCACTTTCTGGTGGCCTATCTGCACTCGCTACATGGCCCAATGCAATAGACTCAGTATAGAGCATTTAAGGGCCTAGGGTGTTGCCCTGGGGGTCAGAAGATTGTTCATGGTTCCTGAATAAACTGCTTAAAGAAGAGCTCTCGGGTTGTGTCATTCTTGCTGGTCAAGGCAGTCGCGACAGCCTAGGTTAACCTGAACCTCACAGCAATCCTCCTGCCTCAGACACCTGAGTGCTGGCTGAGATTACAGGTGTGAGCCACCATACTCAGCTTTTTTTTTTTTTTAAGGGGTGGAAGGTTTTGAGACAGGGTTTCTCCGTGTAGCCCTGGCTGTCCTGGAACACTCTCCCTAAACCAAGCCGGCATCAAACTCAGAGGTTTACCTGCCTCTGCCTCCCAAATGCTGGGATTAAAAGTGTGTACCACCGCCCAGCTCATACTCAGCTTTTTATCCTATTTGAAGATTTTATTTTTATTTTGATTATAGTAATGCTTGCTTTTAATCCTAGCACTCAGCAGGAAGAAGCATGTGCTTGAGGGGTGTGTGTGTGTGTAATGAGGGGGCATGAGTACAATAGGACCATGCAGGGAGGACAGAGGACAACATTGAGAAATCAGTTCTCGCCGGAGACTGGTGGCACACACCTTTAATCCCAGCACTTGGGAGGCAGAGGCAGGCGAATTTCTGAGTTCAACACCAACCTGGTCCACAGAGTGAGTTCCAGGACAGCCAGGGCTAAACAGAGAAACCCTGTCTCGAAAACTCAAAAGAGAGAGAGAGAGAAATCAGTTCTCTCCTTCCACCTATACATGGGTCCCAAAAATTGAGCTCAGTTTGTCAAGCTTATGCAGCAAGAACCCTAACCACTGAGCATTCTCATAGTCCTCACTTTTTTTTTTTTTTTTTTGAGACAAAAGTTTCTCGCGTGTAGCCCTGGCTCTCCTGGAACTCAGAAATCTGCCTGCCTCTGCCTCCCAAGTGCTGGGATTAAAGGTGTGCGCCACCTCTGCCCAGCACCAGGCCCTTTTCAAATGTAGCACAGTTAATATTAGCACATATGATGCAGGCACTATGCTAAGCACACACACACACACACACACATATATATATATATACACTTCCCTTTTTAAATGTATATGAGCGTTCTGTTCTGCGTGCATGAATGAATGGGCACTCCAAACCAGCAGTTCCCAAGAAGGGCAGAAGAGGGCGTTAGAACCTCTAGAGTTACAGATATTTGTGAGCTGTCACGTGGTTGCTGGGAACCTCTGCTAGAGAAGCCTGTGCTCTTTGACACTGAGCCATATTCTGGCCCCTATGCTTTCCTAATCATAAAAGACTAAGTAATGTAGGTAACATTTCCTCCTCCTACAAATGAAAAGACAATCATGCTACTGACATATCTTGTTCATGTTACTACCGTAGAGTTAGATGCTAGTTTAAAACTTTGAGTTTAGGTCTTAAGAGAGAAACATCAGCTGGGGTGGTCGCTTACCCTTCAATCCCAGCACTGGGAAGGCAGAGACAGGCAAATCTCTTCTGAGTTAGAGGCCAACCTGGTTTTCCTAGAGAGTTCCAGGTCACCATCTGTAGCTACATAATGAGACTCTCTTAAAAACAAAACAAAAGAGAAACATCCTAAGCTAGGCATGGTAGCTGTGTTTGCATTCTAATGCCTTTGGAGGAACCACCAATAAAAGGTTATATATGCCTATGTAATAGTATATATATATATATATATATATATATATATATATATATATATATATAGAGAGAGAGAGAGAGAGAGAGAGAGAGAGATATGAAATTATAAAAGGGCATTTATTGGGTTATCTTACTCGATTGGAGCTAGGTCATGCAAACATAGCCATCTGCACACCTAGGAGCTGCAGCACAGCTCAAGAAACTGGGAGCCTCAGAATGAAAGAGAACAGTGCCTCTGTCCCAGGTTCACGGCCTGGGTTTTCCCTGGGAGCCACTGGTGTGAGTCCACGCAGCAGTAGAAGCACTTGCCGCAGAAGATGGAGTCTGTGCTTGCTGGCAGCCGTTCTCCTCTGCAGCTTTTGTTCCATCCGAGTCCCCAGCCGATGGAACAGCACTGCCACATTTGGTGAGCCTTTCTCCTCAGTCACTGTCCCACATTTCAGTCCCCTCTCTGGACATGTCCTCCCAGACACACCCAGAGTATACGTTTGTAATCCCTTAGGCATATCAACCCAGTCAAAGTTACAATCAAATTTAACCATCGCAAGCTCACCATTTGTGAGCTTGGCTCCCAACATCTCCATACCTCGTACTCAATCTCCAAGTACAGATGATAATAAGATCGTCCATGGCAGGGGCAGTGTGAGAAAGTATGCTATCCTATAGCACATAGCGAAGGAAAGCCCTGTTAGGATTGACGCACACCCACCCTTAGTTGGCTCAGCCTCAGTTTCTCTAACTTATTACTCTTCATAGTAGGGACAAAGGCAGTTGATCCTCCAAGTTCATCATTGACTCTCTCATGTCTGTCCAGGCACTGAGTGTTGAGGATTTCTGTTTCTGTTAACCCTGGATAAAAGAATGGTGAAAAGAATTCCACCAAATGCCAGTTGGTCCCAGCACTTGGGAGGCAGAGGCAGGCGGATTTCTGTTTGAGGCCAGCCTGGTCTACAGAGTGAGTTCCAGGACAGCCAGGGCTACACAGAGAACCCTGTCTCAAAAAAACAAAACAAACAAACAAACAAAACAACAACAACAAAAAAGAATTCCACCAAGCCTAGCTTGGTGAGCCCATGAGTTTAGTAGAGATTGATGATAGGAGCTTAAATGAAAGATAACTTACAGGAGCATAGACATCACAAGGGCATCTGTGCCATAGCAGAACAGTCTCTCTCCACCAGCAACTGTTAACTGATTATATTCCTACAGGTAGGGATGTGTGCCCTCCCCCACCTTGCAAAATATAAATGTTGGTAGCACTAATTCAGTGACCCAGGCAACTTATAAAAGAAAACCTGTTAATTTGGGGCTTTGAGTTGCAGAGGTTTAGAGTCCATGACCATCCTCAGAGAACACGGCAGAGACCTTACAGTCCTTTGTTTTGTTTGTTTTGTTTTTTGTTTTTTTCGAGACAGGATTTCTCTGTGTAGCCCTGGCTGTCCTGGAACTCACTCTGTAGACCAGGCTGGCCTCGAACTCAGAAATCCACCTGCCTCTGCCTCCCAAGTGCTGGGATTAAAGGCGTGTGCCACCACTGCCAGGCTGAGACCTTACATTCTTATCCACAACAGGGAGGCAGAGGAAGCTAACTGGAAAATGTGGGCTTTTGAAACCTCCAGGCCCCACCCTCCCAACAAGGCCACACCTCTTCATCTTCCCATACAGTTCCACCAACTATGAACCAAATATTCAACTATATTAACCTATGGAGACCATTTTCACTCTAACCACTACAAAGTGCATATGGCTGATCCTTGAAAAACTTAATTCCTGCCACCATGGTCACTTCGTTCATGAGCCCATTAGGCAGAGAGAGATGACTGGGGCTGGGGGAGCAGGAACTGAGTGCTCTCCACAGAACAGGGCAACCTATGTACTCCATTAAAGGCTGTTTCTGTTGAGCTCACTTTTTGGCAAGTTTATCTGAAAACACCAATGAGTACCTGAAGTGGAAACTTAGCGGTTCTTTGGAAAGTTGGTTGGATGGTGGTTTGCTGCGGGCAAGCACCGGAAGAAGCATTTAGCTGTAGTGGACACAGGTGAAAGACTAAGGCAGACTTGTGAAGGACCGTTTAGTTGAAGCAGACACAGGTGAAAGGGCCTTCTGCTAAGGCAAGCACATGAAAGGACACGTGATGAGGGAGTCTTTGCATGTATTGATCCTTCTTACATTGCGTAGTTGAACTGCATTTGTCAGGAATCCATAGAGAAAAATGCACCAAAAAACTTCTGGTGGTATGCTGCAGTTTCCTGCCACTTCTGAGGACTTGAACTGATTGGCAGAGTGACGTCAGCTGAGAGAGATGCACGTGCTGAGGCAAGGTGTTTGAGGGGTACAAATAGGATTCAACAGGCAGTGATGGGGGCTCATCTTCCCTTCCCTGAGAGAGGCACAGCCGAGAGCTTCTCCTGGATTTCCTCCTGGTCCCTTCTGTTGACTCAAGCCAAGGTTGAGGCCTGGCTGTCTCTGCTGGGTCGTGCCACTACTGTTGCTGACCCAACTCTACTGAACTGGACTGCTGGTGTATCCGTGAAGTGTTTGTGAGTGGATCGAGCTGCTGCTACTGACCTGTGACCTGAACTGCTGATGACAGGAGTTGCTCCAAAGAACCTTTCTAAACAGGCCCACTTCCCCCTATCCTTTCTGTCCTACTACCTCTGGTGGGCAGTGGGCTAAAGGGGAGGTTAAAGCGTTTAAGAACCATCATTAAAGTAGGTTTTGAAAAAGCTAAAGTTGCAGGTATCTTCGTGTCTTTTTCCTGCTTGGAGAGGCCAGTCCCTGTGCTCTAATCACCGTCTGTCCCTGTGCTCTGTCACCGTCTGTCCCTGTGCTCTGTCACCGTCCATCTGTCCCTGTGCTCTAATCACCGTCTGTCCCTGTGCTCTATCACTGTCTGTCCCTGCACTCTGTCTGTCCCTGTGCTCTGTCACCGTCTGTCCCTGTGCTCTATCACTGTCTGTCCCTGCACTCCATCTGTCCCTGTGCTCTGTCACCGTCCATCTGTCCCTGTGCTCTATCGCTGTCTGTCCCTATGTTCTGTCACCATCTGTCCCTGTGCTCTATCACTGTCCATCTGTCCCTGTGCTCTGTCACTGTCTGTCCCTGTGCTCTATCACCATCTTTCCTGAAGCCCCTGATGATCCACCCAATTCTCTGGCTGCATGTGATGAATCTGCTTAGTTACATATCTGGTCATTTTTCCTCCTAAGTAAGATGTACAACCACATGCACTGCTCAAAGCTCTGCCCTCTGTGAGGATTTTCCTTACCACTGTCCATCGGGGGTGTTCTAGAAATGGGCAATAATACTGAGAATGTTGCCAGTGGTGCTCACAAAGCATGGAAACCACCTACAAACGAGGCACAGGCCTTCTCCCTCCATCAGCTGATCAGGGCACACTCCTTATGTCATCAATGCAGGTGTAAGAACTGTAGGCATTTAAGCCACTTTAAGAAACTTACTTGGGACCAGACAGTCGTGGTGCATGCCTTTAATCCCAGCACTTGGGAGGCAGAAGCAGGTGGATTTCTGAGTTCTAGGCCAGCCTGGTCTACAGAGTGAGTTCCAGGACAGGCAGGGCTACACAGAGAAACCCTGTCTCAAAAAACCAAAAAGAAAAAAAATTACTTGGGCCTCAGGCCTTTTTTGGACCCCGTCTACACACACACACACACTTACTTTTGCAGATGGCTTGCTGCTGCTGTACATGTCTAACATGGTTTTGTGGATCAGATAACAGCCAACTCACGACAGGCAGCTTTGGTCACATGGTCCCTCAATGGCCCACAGTTAAGCATTCAGTTTGTGCTAAGGGCCCAATAGCTGGCCAAGAACTCTCTTCTAAAGGGAGAGTAGCTATCTTCAGGAAATGGCAGAGCTTTGCTCAAAAACTGCAGGGGGGTCCAGTGAGAAGAGTGGCAATAGGCAGAGGGGCAAGGGGCAGGCCTCCCACAAGCTGGCGGGAGAATCTGCACTCAAGAGTTGACCTTTGACCTCCACGCACACTTTACGGCGCAAGAGCACCTGGACTCACACACAGTAAAATAAATAGTGCGGAGATATCAAAACTAGCAGCATTCTTAAACGTTACCTAGTATGTGGGCAGAAGTGACACCCAAGTGAGGAATCTGCTGCCTCTAACACTCAAATAGACCACTGGTTGCGGTGCTCCTTTCTTGCTTAAAGTAAAGGCCAGATGCAACACCTCACTAGCAGCAACTGCACCACTGGACCCCACGAATTCCACTGAGAGGGTCCTTGAAACCTACTTCAATTTATTTCCCACCCTCCTACACACAAGTATGTTATCAAAAAGTCTGGAGTGATTGCTGACTGGCTCACGTGGTCCAGTTAGCATGACGTCATCAGTGTAATGGATGTGGTGTGATAATTTGTGGGAGAGAAAGGTGACCAAGATTCCTTAAGACGTCATTAACACACAGAGATAGATATCCCCATGTCTCTGAGATTGGTCAGTGAAGGTGTATCGTTGACATTGGCCAGCTGAAAGCAGATCACCTCTGGTGACCCTTATGGACAGGAATGTAAAAAATGTCATTTGCCAGGCCAATCCCTGCATACCAGGTTAATCACCTCAGGCAAGGAGACCACATCCGGTGCAGTAGTTGAAGTTGGGGTCACCACCTGGTGAAGCTTACAATATCAAGTATCCGTCCCCAAGATCTGCACAGTCCAATAGGAAGGTTAAGGGTTACGTCTTTAATCCTGAATGGTAGTACTGACCACTCCTATTCCACCAGAGATACGACACTGGCTCGGGGGCCACAGTTTTTCCAAGTAAAGGCAGCCCTAATGACTTCCATTTGACTTTTCAGCCATAAATAACCCCCCTCACCCCGTAGGTTAGGTAATACATAAGGGAATTTTGCCACATGTTAGGTATAGCTAGCCCCATTATGCTTTCTGGGACTGAGGAAACAACCACAGGATGAGGTAACAGTTCCAATGGACAACTGACATCTATAAGCCTCTAATTTTGAGGGCTACATTGCTGCTTAGATTCTCCCTTAGTTAGCATCAACTTAGAGCTAGTGTTCAATAGGCCCCCAAAAGTTTAAACTTTAAACTTTTATCTTTTTTAAAGATTAAACTTTTATCTTTTTGTCTTATTTATCTTTTTTGTTTTTGTTTTTGTTTTTTGAGACAGGGTTTCTCTGTGTAGCCCTGGCTGTCCTGGAACTCACTCTGTAGACCAGGCTGGCCTCGAACTCAGAAATCCGCCTGCCTCTGCCTCCCAAGTGCTGGAATTAAAGGCTTGTGCCACCACTGCCCAGCCTCCTATTGGTTTTTGACCTGTCGATAAAGATATCAGTGGCCAATGGCTGGGTGGAAAGAAAGAGGCAGGACTTCCAGGTTTCTACAGGCTATGAGAGAGGAGAGGGCTGGGAGAGGAGTTTGAGATACTTGGGGGAGAGAGGCAGAGCAGACTCAGAGCTGTATGGGGAGATCTTTTAAAATATAGGCAGAAAAGGAAAGTGGCCCAGAATAGAGCAGTCCAAACGTGTCTTGGAAAGCAAGACCAATGGGCTTCACAGAAGGTAACCAGGCAACTAAGATGAGGGCAGATTTAGAGATGTTGAGCTAGGAGTAAAGGTAAGGGCATGCTAGCCGTGGAAGGCTTACAAGTGCCCAGCCACAGAACCAAAGCAGTTTAAAAATGAGCTAGTATGTGAGATGGCTCAGCAGTTAATAAGTGATCTTCATCTGCAGATCTGAGATAGCTCCTAGGTGGGTGTGCATGTGCGACTGACCAGGAGCACACAGCAGTGTAGACAAAACTACCCACAACAAAAACTAGCAGGTGATCTTCCTGAGATGGTTCCGCTGTGGACTGTTAAAGTTAATGATGGAATTGCTTCTTTAGGCAAGGCCGAGGAAAATTTCATTTTAGGGAAGATTCCTGCTATTAATATGCTTTTCCTGTTATTAAACATATATAACAATCACTAGGTATTAGCCCACCCTTTTGAGCAGATCTCTGCAAAACAACAATCTTGCAGTGATGCTGTATAGACAAATAGATGATTTCTTAATTCTTTTTATTAAAGATTTATTTATTTATTTTAAAGATTTATTTATTATTATATGTAAGTACAGTGTACCTGTCTTCAGACACACCAGAAGAGGGCGTCAGATCTCATTACAGATGGTTATGAGCCATTATGTGGTTGTAGGATTTGAACTCAGGACTTAAGGAATAACAGTCAGTACTCTTACCCACTGAGCCATCTCTCCAGCCCAGATATATTTATTTATTATAGGTAAGCACACTGTAGCTGTCTTCAGACACTCCAGAAGAGGGCGTCAAATCTCATTACAAATGGTTGTGAGCCACCATGTGGTTGCTGGGATTTGAACTCAGGACTTAAGGAATAGCAGTAGTGCTCTTAACTGCTAAGCCATCTCTTCAGCCCGATTTCTTAATTCTTAATGATGATCCTATAAGAACTCCTAAAATCACCAGGCAGTGGTGGTGCACACCTGTAATCCCAGACTTGGGAGGCAGAGACAGGTGCATTTCTGAGTTCGAGGCCAGTGGTGGTCTACACAGTGAGTTCCAGGACATCGAGGGCTACACAGAGAAACCCTGTCTCAAAAAAACAAAAAACAAAAACAAAAAGAATTCCTAAAATTATGTTAGTAATTATTAAGTTCTTCTATAATAGTCCTTTTTGATGTCAAAACTGAATTGAGAACTCTGCCAGTCTTCAAGTGTCACCAGTTAATTGTTTGTGAGACAGCAAGCAGGCATCTACAACTTAAAGCAGATTCCAAGAGGTTGTAAAACCATTAATCAAAGGTCATAAAAAGGGAACTAAGGATTTACTATAGGTGCAAGATCAGAAGGTAAAATATTGACTGGGTTTATCGACACCAAACTCCAGTAATAATAACTTAGTCACAAAAGTTATGGTTTTTAACTTTCTGAGAACCTGTTGAGCTTATGGCAGATGATGAATGTTTAGCTAGATAATTACTCTTAATGGATTTGCATGTAAACATTCTCTGTTGTAAACTTTTCTTTTTTTAGAATTATTTGTTTATTTTATGTATGTGAGTACACTGTAGCTGTCTTCAGACACACCAGAAGAAGGCATCAGATCCCATTACACATGGTTGTGAGCCACCATGTGGTTGCTGGGAATTGAACTTAGGACCTTTGGAAGAGCAGTCAGTGCTCTTAACCATTGAGCCATCTCTCCAGCCCCCTGTTGCAAACTTCTTATTTTTATTTTTTTTTTAAAGATGTATTTATTTATTTATTTTATTTATTTTATGTGTATGAGTACACTGTAGCTGTACAGATGGCCGTGAACTATCATGTGTGTGGCTGTTGGGAATTGAACTCAGGACCTCTGCCGGCCCTGCTCGCTCCAGCCTGCTCGCTCTGGTGTAATTCACTGTAGCTGTCTTCAGACACACCAGAAAAGGGCATCAGATCTCATTACAGGTGGTTGTGAGCCACCATGTGGTTGCTGGGATCCAAACTCAGGACCTTCGGAAGAACAGCCAGTGCTCTTACCCACTGAGCCATCTTGCCAGCCCAAACTTCTTATTTAATTTATAATTTGATTTTATGTTTGAACTTCTAGTGAACTTATGTTCAGAAAGAGAATGTTTGAGGGCTGGAGAGTTGGCTCAGCGGTTAAGAGTACTGACTGCTCTTCTGAAGGTCCTGAGTTCAAATCCCAGCAACCACATGGTGGCTCATAACCATCTGTAATGAGATCTGATGCCCTCTTCTAGAGTGTCCAAAGACAGCTACAGTGTACTTACATATAAATATAAATCTTTGGGCTGAAGGGAGTAGGACAGGAGTGAGTGGGGCCAGAGCAAGCAGAGGTCCTGTCCTAGCCACATAATGGCTCACAACTATCTGTACAGCTACAGTATACTCATATACATAAAATAAATAAATTAATCTTTTTTAAAAAAGAGCACTGATTGCTCTTCTGAAGGTCCTGAGTTCAAATCTCAGCAACCACATGGTAGTTCACAACCATCCATAACTGACACCCTCTTCTGGAGTGTCTGAAGACGGTTACAGTATACTTATATATAATAAATAAACAAATCCTTAAAAAAAGAAGGAAGGAAGGAAGGAAGGAAGGAAGGAAGGAAGGAAGGAAGGAAGGAAGAGTCGTGGCATGGCCCCTGCATTCCTCGTTATTCAGTCTTCCTGGTAAAAAGCCACAAGTCCCTTTAGGGAAGGATGGACAGTGAGATGCCCTTGATAAGACCTGGCATCACCTTTACACATAGGATTCAGGATCCATAAACTGTCTGGACAGGGTTGACTGAGGACCTGTAGCTCTCTGCCTCTGGGATTCAAGGTATCCTTTTGTTCTCTACTCTAGAATTTCTTCTTACACAGATCAGATAGGTCAGTGGGGGCTCGTGTCTGTTTTACTTGTGAGAACACTTCACTAATTATCCAACACAACTCATGTAGGTCTAAATGAGTCAGCTTCTTCAATCATTGTTTGACCTCTGCTGTCCATTACAGTGAATATACCCCCTTGTCCTTGGTGACTGAATACTGCCACTGGGCCTCACCACTCCAGTGTCAGTAAACTCGCTGCACTCAATGTTGTACGAAGCTCCCTCTGTGAGATCTGCCCTGATGAGAACAGTGACGGCTCTTTGGAGTTCCTGGTGCTCCCTCACAGGTCTGTTTGTTAGAGCACTGGGGAAGTGTACATCTGGACCCTCCTCCTGTGGAGATTTTATACAGCATATCCACTCCAGCATTCCGGTTGTGGGATCTTTGGAATCCCTCCATCAGTGGTAAAACAAGCAGTATCCAGAATGTTTAGGTCATTTCACAGTGGGCCATCTTTTGACCACCAGATAAGATATATACTTTAGTCAGTCAGATAAGCTGTTAGCAACTCTCTCTCTCTCTCATTTTTTCTCTGTAGCCCTGGGTGTCCTGGAACTCACTCTGTAGACCAGGCTGTCTCTGCAACAACCACTGCCCGGCAACATTACCTTTCTTAACTTTGAGAATTGCAACCAGAATCTGCTGCTCAGTGGACTCATACTGAGACATCCAATCCTGTCTGATTTTATGTCTCTGGTACCACTATCACACATACTAAGATATGTTTCATCTGGATAATATTCCCTAGGCCCTATATGCATGACTCAGAAATTCAAGAAGTTCTTTAGGAACAGGCGTGTAATGCATCTCCCGGATCACAAGGTAAACTACAACTTTAACTGCGATAGTTTTAGAAGCTGACAGTTAGACCTACGCCAGAACCCAACCAGCCACATGAAGGCCTGTGCCTAGGTTTTTGGTTTGGTTCCATTTGTTTTGAGACAGGCTATCACTGTAGCCCAGCTGGCTTCCATCTCATGGCAATTCAACCATGAATTGCCTGCTCCAACCTGCTGGGAGTACAAGCATGAACCATCCTATGCAGCTTTGGGCCATTATTATTTTTGACACCTTCTACCCATGACTCCGGGTCAGAAGGCTCCTCCTTCTGGACATGCTTAGAATATTTGTTGGTTTGTTGTTTGTTTTTTTTTTTTTTTTTTTTTTTTTTTTTTTTTTTTTTCTGCACACTGGGAACTGGGATAGTGAATGCCTGAGGTTTTTGTCTTTATTACTTTATTCAGAGATACCAGAGCAATCAGCTAACAATACTGTGTTTCTTGGTTTTACAGAAATACTTGAAAGTATCATGTGCAGTCACAAAATTCTCTGCCTCTCCTGAATGGTGAATTATGAATATAAAACTCATTTGCCCAGCACTTGGGAGGCAGAGGCAGGCAGATTTCTGAGTTCGAGGTCAGCCTGGCCTACAGAGTGAGTTCCAGGACAGCCAGGGTTATACAGAGAAACCCTGTCTCGAACCCCCCCCCCAAAAAAAAACAAAAAAACAAAAACTCGTCTGCTCCTCGTGCTTCTTTAAACACTTGGAGCCAGGGGTTGTCAGCCTGCTCCCTGCTATCAGGATCCCTGCGACCTGCCAACTTCAGGTGTAATCAGAGTAGAGCGTTGGCTCCAGAAACCTCAGGTCCAATGAAGGAGATTCATCCTTGCTCTTCCATTTCCTTAGACCCACTCCAAGTACCAAAATCCGCATTAGGATTGTCTATGGCCACAGAACTAAACCAGTAAAATACATCATAACAGGCCGGGTGTGGTGGTGTAGGCCTTTAATCCCAGTACTTGGGAGGTAAAGGCAGGCAAAACCCTACAAGGTCAACACTAGCCTGGCCTAGCCTGATCTAGTCTGGTCTAGCCTGGTCTATACAGGTAGTTCTAGGCCAGGCATAGTGAGACCCTTCCTCAAAATGTGTGTGTGCGTGTGTGTGTGTACACACACACGCACACACACATCATAATTACCAGAGATTTAGGTTGGTTTATACAGTTGGAAGTTGGATAGTCCAACAGTTCATCTTCCAAAGAACCAGACATCTACTGCTCAACACAAGAAACTGAAATCCTCAAAACAAGAGGAAACAATGAGCCGGGTCCAGGACCAGCTGAGGCCTGGATGCTGTGGGAGCCACTGACATGAATGCCCTTTCCAAGGCAGAAGAGACTGGACTGATGCTCTTGATGACAGAAGCTACAAGAGAGGCACTTGTTCAAGAAGAGTGAGGCTTATGTGTTTCCTCATGCTGCTTGGCTTTCTCGTCTTCTTCCTATTCCTTTCCAACAGGATTCGAAGCAGCTCAGACTAGCCTCTAACTTGCTATATAGCCAGTGATGCCTTTGAACATGAACCCTGATCACAGCTGTGTACTACCATGCTGGAAAACATGTGTGTGTGTGTGTGTGTGTGTGTGTGTGTGTGTGAAACATGTGTGTGTGTGTGTGATGCTAGGGATTGAACCCAAAGTCTTCTGCATGCTAGGCAAGTGCTCTACTACTAAGCTACAGCCCAGTCCTCTCTTCTTCCTCTTTTATCCCATCTGGACCCCTAGCCCATTGCTAATGCTTACTATATTCAAGACATTGCTTACCCATCTCCTCTGGAAATCTTCTGAACTCATACATCTTTTTTTGCAACCTACTTTTTTGTTTTGTTTTGTTTTGTTTGAGACAGGGTTTCTCTGTGTAGCCCTGGCTGTCCTGGAACTCACTCTGTAGACCAGGCTGTCCTCGAACTCAGAAATCCGCCTGCCTCTGCCTCCCAAGTGCTGGGACTAAAGGCGTGCGCCACCGCCGCCTGGCACAACCTACTTTTAGTAAGGGTTCAACCTCCCCTCTAGCCCATCACCAGCAGAGGCAGTGGAAGAGAAAAGTTGTTAGGATATGGGGGAAGTGGACCTGTTCAGCTCTTTGGGGACGAGCTCGATCTTCTTTGTCAGCAGTTCAGTCCTGTAGCAAACACCAAATACGACTGAGCAGCTGCAGACCAATCTGTCCTCTTGGCAGGCAGACACCAGGTATGAACCAGCAGCTGTAGTTCAATCCTGAAGACAACTGCCAATCAGCCTGAGGCAAGGCTGCTGAAGCAGCAAGCTGCTGCAGGAACCCCAGGAACAATTCTTAGGCAAGTTTATCTTAATGACATAACTAACTTTCTGTGCAACTGGAAGTTTCCATTTCATGTTCTGGCAGACAAACCATGAAGTCCACTTCACCAATCCTCTAAGCTCCTCTTTTTTGTTTGTTTGTTTGTTTGTTTGGCTTTTTTTTCGAAACAGGGTTTTTCTGTGTAGCTCTGGCAGTCCTGGAACTCACTCTGTAGACCAGGCTGGCCTCGAACTCAGAAATCCCTCTAAGCTCCTCTTAATCCAGGCAAAATGAAAATTAAAAGTAACCATCACAGTGGCACATGGCTGTAATCCCAGTATTTGGGAGACCGAGGCAGAAGGATTTAGAGTTTAAGGTCAGCCCGGACCAAATTAGCTGATTCAAAGAATTTTTAAAATTTATTTGTGTGTGTGTGTGTGTGTGTGTTGTACATTTGTTTGTGTGCACACATATGTGTGTATGGAGGCCAGGGGTAGACATTAGGTGTCTTCCTCATTGCTTCACCTTATTTTTTTTTTTTTTTTGTATTATTTCTAACTACACATGTGTCTACATGGAGGTATGTCTACAAACTATATATATATAGTTTGCCTCTGCCTCCCAAATGCTGGGATTAAAGTTGTGTACCACTATACTCAGCCAAAAGGTTATTTTATTTTAAATTATGTGTATGCGAGCCAGGTACACCATTATTCCCAGCACTCAGAAGACAGAGGCAGCCAGATCTCTGAGTTCAAAGTCAACCTGATCTACAGATGGAGTTCCAGGACAGTCAGGGCTACACAGAAAAACCCTGTCTCATAAAACCAAATAAATAAGTTAGGCGTATGTTGATGTGGGTATGTGCGTGCAAGCTGTAGGTGCCCTCAGAGACCAGAGATGTTTGGTTCTCTTGGAGTTGCAGGCCAATGATCCACCCAGTGTGGGTACTGAGAGCTGAACTCTGGTCTTCTGCGATATCAGCAGCACTTTCAACTGCTGAGCCATCTCCCCAGCCCCTCCACCTTACTTTTTAAAAACTGGATCTTGCAGAGAACCTGGAGCTCAGTAATTCATCTAGACTGGCTGGTTGGCAAGCCCCAGAGAGCTTTCTGTCTTTGCTTGCTCAGCAATGAGATTACAGACACTCAACTCTGCCTGACTTTTCTGTGGCCCTGGTAACTAAGCTCGGATCCACTTGTTTACACAGCAGTTGTTTTCTGAGCCATCTCCTCATCCCCTCAACCGGTTGTTTGTGGAGAGGTGAGTGCAAGCCGGCACAGTCACAGCACTCATGTGGGGGTCAAGGACAACTTTGAGCTGTCCGCCCGGATGAGACTGGGTGTCTCTTGGTTTGTCGCCACGGCACAGCATAGTCTAGGCTGCCTGGCCCATGAGCTTCTGGCTTATTTTTCTGTCTGAGCCCTTCTTCTCACAGTCGGAGTCCTGAGACTGCAGGTGCTACACACATGCCATCACATCTACCTTTATCTATGTGAGTGTAGCATGGAGCTCAGATTGTCAGGCTTGGGTGCAGGTTCTCTTACACTGAGCTGTCTCCTCAGCTTAACCAATTTCTTCCTTCCTTCATTCCATCCTTCCTTCCTTTTTTGTATAGAACAGAGTTTATTTGGGGGCATGGGAAGGGGTGGGAAGGGGAGTTGAGAAGGCAGTAGTGGCAGAGAAAGAGAGGGGATAGTGAAAGGCAGGGGGAGGAGGGAGAGGGAGAAAGAAGCGAGCAGGCTGCGAACACATTAAGGAGGGGAGGTGGAAAGGAGAGGGAGAAAGAGGCCAGAAGGAGAAGAAGAGTCAGAGAGTTAACTAATTTCTTCTTCTTCTTCTTCTTCTTCTTCTTCTTCTTCTTCTTCTTCTTCTTCTTCTTCTTCTCCTTTTCCTCCTCCTCCTCCTTCTCCTTCTCTTCCTCTTTCTTCTTCTCCCCCTCCTCCTACTTCTTTTTTCTTCTTCTTTTTTTTTCTTCTTCCTTTCACAAAAGGACACACTTGAGCATAGGGCCTATGCCTGTAATCTATAGACAAGAATAGCATAGCAAACTCCAGGCCACTCAGGGCTATCTAAGCAAGACTGTGTTTCAGAAAAAAAGAAAGACACAATAAATGGTTGTATAAAAGTTTCCGCACGGGCTGGCGAGATGGCTCAGCGGGTAAGAACACTGACTGCTCTTCCAAAGGTCCTGAGTTCAGATCCCAGTAACAATATGGCGGCTCACAACCATCCATGATGAGATCTGACGCCCTCTTCTGGTGCATCTGAAGACAGCTACAGTGTATTATACCAGAGCAAGCAGGGCCAGAGCGAGCAGGGCCGGAGCCAGCAGAGGTCCTGAGTTTAATTCCCAGCAGCCACATGATGGCTCACGGCCATCTGTGCAGCTACAGTGTACTCATACATATAAAATAAATAAATAAATCTTTAAAAAAAGTTTCCACACATAACACAGTACCACGTAAAATTAAAATAACAATTTACTTCACATAAAATATGGGGAAAACAGGAAACAAAACTGACTATGATGGCTCATACCTGGAATCTCAGCACTCATAGCTGAAACAGGAGGATCATTGTTAGTTCAAAGCCAGCCCGGGCCACATAGCAAGGTTTTTGTTTGGTTGGTTTGGTTTGGGTTTTTTATTGTTGGTATTTATTTCAATATACAGTAGGCATTTTATTTATTTGTTTGTTTGTTTTTGTTTTTGTTTTTTCAAGACTGTATAGCCCTCTCTGCCTGTCCTGGAACTCATTCTGTAAACTAGGCTTACCTCAAACTCACAGAGATCCTCCTGCCTCTACCTCTGGCATGCTGGGATTAAAGGTTTGCTTCACCACTGTAAAGCTGGTTTTTGGTGTTTTGGTTTATTTCACAACTATAATTGTTATTTTAAGAATGATACAAAAACATAGATGACAGCACACCAAAAGGAATGGATGGATACTTCGAACACTGAGGACATGAGGCCCCGTGGGCCGTGTGCAGGGCTCCCTCAGGGCCGTGTGCAGGGCTCCCTCAGGGCTATAACATGCAGCTAAACATAAAAGAGAGATTTCTACACAGCAGGCCATGTTTTCCTGTAATCCACTCCCGTAAACATCTATCACAGATTGAAGACACCGAGAAAATGAGGAAGTTGTCCTGAAATTGTATGGGGGATGAGCGATAAGAACACACATGTAAACACAAGCACAGAAATAAATAAATGGTAATTAAAAGAACTGGTGAAACTGACTTGGTGGCTAAAATTACTTGTTCTGCAAGCCCAAGGACATGAGTTCAAGACCTGTAGCCCATGGTAGAGGTCGAGAACTGACTCCACGTTGTCCTCTGACCTCCACATGTGCCCCATGGGGCGTGTGTACCTGTGCTTGCACACATACTAGTATCTAGAGTTCAAAACAACCCAGCCATTTCAATAAGACAAAAACTCAAAACTAGGTCTGGAGAGATTGTTCATTGGTTAAAAACACCTGTTGCACCTCCAGGGGATCTGAGTTCAATTACCAGAACTCAAATGGCAGTTTGAATAAAACCCCAGCCCTAGTAGGATCTGATGCCCTCCTCTGGCCACTAGAGGCACTGCACACATGTGGTACACAGGCAAAACATACACAGAAGTCTTTTTAAAAATTTTAAGAGGTATCATGACTAAGTTGTATCCATCCCAGAGATGCAAGATTGATTAAAAATGCAAATTATTTTTTAAAGATTTATTTTATTTATTTTATGTGTATGAGTACACTGTAGTTGTATAGATGGCCATGAGCTATCCTGTGTGTGGCTGCTGGGAATTGAACTCAGGACCTCTGCTGGCCCCACTCGCTCTGGCATAATTCACTGTAGCTGTCTTCAGACGCACCAGAAGAGGGCGTCAGATCTCATTACAGGTGGTTGTGAGCTACCATGTGGTTGCTGGGATCTGAACTCAGGACCTCGGAAGAGCAGTCAGTGTTCCTACCCGCTGAGCCATCTCGCCAGCCCAATGCAAATTACTATATATAACACATCATATAAATATTTGCTGGGACAGAATGATCACATGGTCATTTGAATAGATGCAAAAAAGGCATTTGACAAAGGCCTGAAGAAAGGGTGGTGAGATGGCTCTGTGGGAGAGAGCCCTTGCTGCCAAACCTGAAAGCCTGGATTTAATCTTAGAACACACATGGAGGAGGACAACACAGACTCATGTAAGTTGTTCTCTGATCTCCACATACATGCCAGGCACACACACCACAGCACTAAATAAACATAATCTTTCAAGTCCTGGGAGCTGGAGAGATGGATGGCTCCACAAGAAAAAGCACATCCTGCTCTTCCGAGGACTTGGCTTGGCTTCCCAGCACCCACATCCAATTAAAAGTAAAAAATCTTTTTTAACTGATTGTTGGTTTTGTGGTTTTCTGAGCCAGGGTTTCTCTATGTAGCCCTGGCTATCCTGGAACTCGCTCTGTAGACCAGGCTGGCTGAGTGTTCAGATTAAAGGTATGCACCACCACCCCAACCTGGCAGAAACTCTAAACTTTTAAGACTTGAAGAAATTAGGGCTGGGTGGTGGTGGTTAAAAGGACTTGTTCTGCAAGCCCAGTGACATTCTTAGCAGACTTAGAAAAGATAATCTTATCAGAGACTCAAAAGACTACCGAGGACCAAAGTAATTCTAAACAGAACACTGCTAGAAGTACCACAATGGTGGACTTCAAATCATACTGTAGAGCCATAGTGACAGAAACAATGAAGTGGGCTGGAGAGATGGCTCAGTGGTTAAAGCATCGCCTCGCTTCCAGAGGAGTCAGATTCAATCCCCAGCACCCATATGAAGGTTGATAACTCCGTAACTTCAGTTCCTAATGATCCAGCATGTCTTCTGTTCTCTGCAAGCACGGGGCACGAATGTGATACACAGACATACATGCAGGCAAAACATCCTTACATGTAAAACAATACATTTTTAAAGCAAGGAACTTACATAAAGATAGGCATTTAGATCACTTTAGAACTAAAACAACAGAGATATAGCCACCTAATTTTTGCAAACGTGTCAAAAATATACAATGAAAGAAAACTTAAGTTGTGCTGGCAGAACAGGGTGTCTGCCTGAAAAAGACCGAAATTAAGTCTATCTCTCACGCACAAAAGGCAATCAGACTGAATCAAAGGCTTTAATTTAAAATTGAGCCGGGCGGTGGTGGCGCTCTGGGAAGGCAGAGGCAGGAGGAACTCTGAACTCAAGGCCGTCTTGGTCTACACAGTGAGCTGGAGACCAGCCAGCAATACATGGACACTGTCTCAAAAAAAAAAAAAAGAAAAGAAAAGAAAAGAAAAAGGAAAAAAGAAAAGGCACAAGCATGAGCAGAGACTTTTGTCGTAGCATTGCAATAGCACAGGAAATAGCCCCACAGAAGTGACAAGGGAAATTGTCCAAACCCAAAGACTTCAGCACAGCAAAGCAAGGAGCCATCAAAGTGAGCAGACAGCACAGGGGAGACCTCTGCCGGTTACGCTTCTGAAATTAGCAAAAAACATCTATCTAGAGTGTACAAAGAACTGCAAAACTTTAAACACAAAACTGCCAACCGGTAAATGGGCTAATAGACAGTTCCTGGAGGAATACAAGGGCCAATAAATATTTTTACTGATCAGCATGGAGTTTTGACGTGCTCTGTTTCTGACCTGGACCTGTTCACCCCTCATGTTGCCCCAGGAGGTCACCATATTGATGCTGAACTTAGTTTATGTGAATGGCATACTACAGCCCAGAACTCCTAGACTCAATGTAATCCCCCTGTCTCAGCCTCCCCTGTAGTGGGGCTAAAGGCAGTTACCATTATACTCATACCAATAAATATTTTTAAAAGCCTTCAACATTGGGGCTGGTGAGATGGCTCAGTGGGTAAGAGCAATGACTGCTCTTCCAAAGGTCCTGAGTTCGGATCCCAGCAACCACATGGTGGCTCACAACCATCTGTGGTGAGATCTGACGCCCTCCTCTGCTGCTTCTGAAGACAGCTACAGTGTATTACTCCTTTGTGAGGGGGTCCAGAGCAGGCCGGATAGAGCGAGGCAGGAGCAAGCAGAGGTCCCGATTTCAATTCCCAGCAGCCACATGATGGCTCACAGCCATCTGTACAGCTACAGTGTACTCATACACATAAAGTAAATAAATAAAATTTTTTTAAAAGGAAAATACAAATAAAAACTACTTTGGGCCAGATGCTGGTGGCGCATACCTTTAATCCTAGCACTTGGGAGGCAGAGACAGGTGGATTTCTGAGTTCTCTGCCAGCCTGGTCTACAGAGTGAGTTCCAGGACAGCCAGGGCTACACAGAGAAACCCTGTCTCCAAAAACAAACAAACAAACAAAAAAACTACTTTGGGATACCATCTCATTCCAGTCAAAATGACTATGAAGAAAAAACCTACTGCTGGAGAGATGGCTCCGTGGTTCAGACTGCTTATTGCTCTTGCAGGGGATCCAGGTTTAGTTCCCAGCACCCACACAGTGAGTGCCTCACAACTGTCTGTAACTCCAGCTCCAGAGGATCTGATTCCTCTTCTGACCTCTGCAGGCTCCTGCACACAGTGCTCATACATATATACACATACTTTTTTTTTGAAACAAGATCTCTCCATAGCCCTGGGTGTCCTGGAACTCATTACGTAGACCTCTGCTATGCCTGACTTTAAAATTAAATATTATAGGGGCTGGAGAGATGGCTCAGTGGTTAAGAGCACTGACTGCTCTTCTGAAGGTCCTGAGTTCAAATCCCAGCAACCACATGGTGGCTCACAACCATCTGTAATAAGATCTGATGCCCTCTTCTGGTGTGTCTGAAGACAGCTACAGTGTACTTATTTATAATAACAAATAAATCTTTGGCTCGGATCGAGCAGACCAATCTGAGCAAGCAGAGGTCCTAAATTCAATTCCCAGAAGCCACATGAAGGTTCATAACCATCAGTACAGCTACAGTGTACCCATATACATAAAATAAATTAATAAATCTTTAAAAAATTGTCTTAGTCAGGGTTTCTATTCCTGCACAAACATCATGACCAAGAAGCAAGTTAGGGAGGAAAGGGTTTATTCAGCTCACACTTCCACATTGCTGTTGATCACCAGAGGAAGTCAGGACTGGAACTCAAGCAGGTCAGGAAGTAGGAGCTGATGCAGAGGCCATGGAGGGATGTTCCTTACTGGCTTGCTTCCCCTGGCTTGCTCAGCCTGCTCTCTTATAGAACCCAAGACCTCCAGCCTAGGGATGGCACCACCCACAAGGGGCCCTACCCACTTGTTCACTAATTGAGAAAATGCCCCACAGCTGGATCTCATGGAGGCATTTCCTCAACTGAAGCTCCCTTCTCTGTGATAACTCTAGCCTGTGTCAAGTTTACACACAAAACCAGCCAGTACAAAAATAATAAATATAACAACAACAACAACAATAATAATAATAAACCTTGTAAGGTAGAGAGATAGCTCAGTGGTCAAGAGCACTGGCTGCTTTTCCAGAGGACCCGGGTTAGAGTCCTATAACCCATATGGCAGCTTACAACTGTAACTCCAGCTCCTAGTGATCTGACCTCCTTCTGGCTTCTTCTGGCCTCTGAGAGCACCAGAAATGCACAAGGTGCACAGACTTGAAAGTAGGCAAAACTGGCCGGGCAGTGGTGTTGCATGCCTTTAATCCCAGCACTTGGGAGGCAGAGGCAGGCGGATTTCTGAGTTCGAGGCCAGCCTGGTCAACAGAGTAAGCTCTAGGACAGCCAGGGCTACACAGAGAAACCCTGTCTCGGAAAAAAAAAAAAGTAGGCAAAACTGGGACTGGAGAGATGGCTCAGCGGTTAAGAGCACCAACTGCTCTCCCAGAGGTTCAATCCCTAGTAACCACATGGTGGCTCACAACCATCTGTAATAAGATCTGGTGTCCTCTTCTGGTGTGTCTGAAGACAGTGACCGTGTACTTACATAAAACAAATAAATGAATCTAA
>NW_022196912.1:124453394-124456252 GCF_008632895.1 Mastomys coucha | reverse complement strand
AAAAAAAAAAATTAAAAATAAAAAAAGTAAAAACAAAACAAAAAAACAATAGACAGATGATGAATAGATGATAGATAGATAGATAGATAGATAGAGTTTTCTTTTTTTTTAATGAGAGAAAGAAAGAGACTGGCGAGATGGCCCAGCAGTTAAAGGTACTTGTTGCTCTTGCAAGAGGATCAGAGCTAGGTTCCTAACAGCCACGCGGTGTCTCACAGCCCCGTGTAACTCCAGCTCTAGGAACCCTTTTCTAGTCTCAAATAAGATTTCAGTCATGAGGATTGGAGTTCAGATCCCAGCAACCGCATAACAAGGCATCCAGCTTCAAGTGGAGTCTGATATCTTCTTCTGGCCTTCACATGTACACCATCACACACATGTACACCATCACACACATGTACACCATCACACACATGTACACCAGCATACACATGTACACCATCACACACATGTATACCATCACACACATGTACACCAGCATACACATGTATACCAGCATGCACATGTATACCATCATATACATGTACGCCATCATATACATGTATACCATCATACACATGTACACATGCATGCACATACACATAAAAGAAAGAGCAAATGACAAGAAATGCGGCATATGGGAAAGATGAACCTTAGACACTGCTGCTGGCAGTGAAAACTGGTTCAGCCATTATGAACAGCAGTAGAGAGGTTTCTCAAAAAACCCTGAAAACAGAACTATCAGAGGACCCAGCTCTACTACTGGGCATACACAAAGGACTCCGTATCTGACCACAAAGTCCTTTGTACACCTGTGTTTACTACTGCGCTATTCACAATAGTAATGAAATGGAATCAGCTTATATGTCCATCAGCAGCAGATTAGTGGGCAAGGAAAGCATGGTACACATACAGAGCTGTATCCTATTTAGCTGTAAGAAAAATGAAATTTACAGATGAATCGATGGATCCAGAAATGACCATATTTGACCCAGACTTGGAAAGACGAACAGCTCATGGATCTTCATTTGGATCTTGGCCTTTAATTTTTACATTTTTTATTATTTATTTTGTGTGTGTGTGTGCACAGATATGCATGCTTGTACAAGCAGGCTTATACATGTTCGTGTGTGCACACGCTGTGGCCCACTTGTAGAAGTCAAGGGCAGCTATTGAGAATCAGGCGTCACCTTACAGCTTACTGAGGCTGAGTCTCTGGGGCTCCACTGCTGTGCTGGGTTCTCTAGGCTAGCAGGCCCCTGGGCTTCCAGGCAGTTCCGTGGTTACAGATGAACACCAAATCTAGGAATCAGACACAGGTCACCAAGGTTATGCAGCAAGTGTTTTACTCTCTGAGCATTTCCCAGAGATCTGCCGGCCTCTACCTCCCACGTGCTGGGACTAAAGGTGTGCGCCACCACTACCCAGCCAGCTTAAAATTTTTATGTACGTATATTTACGTGCAGGAATAAATGTGAGTATTGGTCATGAGGTCAGAGGGGGCAGAAAAGCTATCATGGGAAGAGGAGGGTATTACAGACTACAGGTCACATGTGAGTGGAAGGAGAACACAGGTACAGGGGGTGAAGGGTACACAGGAGGGAGAGGGGCGAGGGGGATGCGAGAAAGGAATAAGAGAAGAGGGTTGCCAGGATATATATATATATATGAATATATATGTGTGAATATATATACATATATATGAATATATATGAATATATATACATATATATGAATATATATGTGAATATATATATATATATGAAAATTCCTCAATGAAGCCTATTACTTTGTGTGCTAATTAAACAAATTTTCTAAATTGAAATAACTTACATACCACACTGGCACCCAACCGCAGACTTGAAGGTCACTGGACTTTTTTCTTTGTTTCTGTTCCCAACAAATAAGTTTTCTTTGTTTCTTTTTTTTTTTTAAAGATTGATTGATTGATTGATTGATATATATATATATATATATATATTTTTTTTTTTTGGTTGGTTGGTTTTTTTGAGACAGAGTTTCTCTGTATAGCTCTGGCTGTCCTGGAACTCACTCTGTAGACCAGGCTGGCCTCAAACTCAGAAATCCACCTGCCTCTGCCTCCCAAGTGCTGGGATTAAAAGCATGCACCACCACTGCCTGGCTTAAAGATTTATTTATTTGGGGCTGGAGAGATGGCTCAGCTGTAAAGAGCAGTGACTGCTTTTCCTGGAGGTCCTGAGTTCAAATCCCAGCCACCACATGGTGACTCACAACCATCTGTAATGGGATCCGATGCACTCTTCTGGTGTGTCTGAAGACAGCTACAGTGTACTCATATAAATAAAATAAATAAATAAGCCTTTTTAAATTTTGATTTATCGGGGCTGGTGAGATGGCTCAGCGGGTAAGAGCACCAACTGCTCTTCAGAAGGTCCTGAGTTCAAATCCCAGCAACCACATGGTGGCTCATAACCATCCGTAATGAGTTCTGACGCCCTCTTCTGGTGCGTCTGAAGACAGCTACAGTGTACTTACATATAATAAATAAATAAATCTAAAAAAAAAATTTTGATTTATCAATCAAGTCTTTTAATCAAAAAGATTTATTCGATTTATTTATTTATTATATGTAAGTACACTGTAGCTGTCTTCAGACGCACCAGAAGAGGGCGTCAGATCTCATTACGGATGGTTATGAGCCACCATGTGGTTGCTGGGATTTGAACTCAGGACCTCTGGAAGAGCGATCAGTGCTATGAACTGCTGAGCCAACTCTCCCGCCCCTTTTTTTTGTTTCTGTCCACATTAATTTAATTTCTTTAAAAGAAAGAAAAGACAGGCGGTGGTGGCGCACGCCTTTAATCCCAGCACTTGGGAGGCAGAGGCAGGTGGATTTC
>NW_022196912.1:124452315-124453384 GCF_008632895.1 Mastomys coucha | reverse complement strand
CACACACACACACACACACACACACACACACACACAACCCTCTAATTTACTCTAAGCATGTAGTAAATACATAACGTATACTGATGGGAAACTCCCACTTGGCTGGTCCTCCCTCTGGCTCTCATTTTTTTGCCCCAGCTCTCATGGTGTTTCCTCTCCATGTGCTCTCTTACCCAACATCCCAACACGGGCAGCCACAGTTCCTCATACCTGTCATACCTGACATGCCTGTGCCTTCAGCCTCTGCACAAATCAGAGTCCTTCCCTTCTGTCCCCAGAGGCAACAGCATGCTGCTCATTCCTGAGACCCAAGCCCTCCTCAGCTGGGTGTGTTCTTCACTCTGTCATTCTTCTGCTCAGTTTGGGGGAATTTGTGTGTGTGTTGGGAGAGAAGAGATGGTATGGCTCATTTTGCTTTGAAATGGGGTCTCGGGGCTGGAGAGATGGCTCAGAGGTTAAGAGCACTGATTGCTCTTTTAGAGGTCCTGAGTTCAAATCCCAGTAACCACATAGTGGCTCACAACCGTCTGTAATGAGATTGGATGCCCTCTTCTGGTGTGTCTGAAGACAACTACAGTGTACTTAAATATAATAATAAAGAAAAGAAACAGGGTCTCATGTAACCAAGGCTGGCTTTGAACTCCTGATCCTCTTGCCCCAACCTCCCTAGGTTTCAGATACTAAGTTCATTCAGCTCAGCTCTCAGCTTATAGCTTGATGGCTGCTTCTCTGAAAGGTTTGCCATCATGTCCCAAATTTAATGTTGTTACATTGATTTCTTTTTCTTTTCTTTTTTTTTGGTTTTTCTAGACAGGGTTTCTCTGTGTAGCCCTGGCTGTCCTGGAACTCACTCTGTAGACCAGGCTGGGCTCAAACTCAGAAATCTGCCTGCCTCTGCCTCCCATGTGCTGGGATTAAAGGCATGCACCATCACTGCCTGGTGCCACGCACACTTGCGTGATGGCGGTATTTGAGGCGAAAACTTCAAGGAAAGTCAGCCTCTGCCTCCGCATTGTTGCCTGGCACCCCAAACTCAGAGGTGGCCCAGATATGTCTTCATACTTGTGTG
>NW_022196912.1:124433452-124451557 GCF_008632895.1 Mastomys coucha | reverse complement strand
GCCCACCTGGCCAGAATCCCTTGTCCAGCGGAACAAGGGGACCCCGCAGAAACCCCGGTCCGTGGTAGCCTGGCCCAGTGCTACTCTTGCAGAGGACTCCAGTTCTATTCCTAGCACTCATGTAGGAAGATTCACAACTGCGTATAATCCCAGTTCCTCTGGTCTGAGAGGGCACTGTCCTTACACAAGTACACATACATACTACATACACACAACACGCATACACCACGCACACATGTACATACCACCGCACCACACATACACTACACACACACACACACACCACACCATACACACCACACATACCACATACCCACACACACATACATACACACACAGATCACACATACATAAAGATCTAAGCATGTGAATTTGCTGGAAAGACTTGAATAATGAGAAATTAGAATTAGTAGCTAGTAGCTGGGTACAGTGGCTACACCTTTTTTTTTCTTTTTTGGACAAAAGATGCAAGCAAACATGTAAGCAGGCAGAGGGAAACACACCTGTTTTAATCATAAATGCAGACATCTCAAGTTTAACAACACAAATGAACATACTGTATAAAATCTTCTCACAGTCACGAGTTCTGGTAACTCTTTGTAAGTTACAAGGTAAGGCATTTCCTCCACTTGCTGCTGGAGGTATAAATGGGCACCGGCTCAGCAGAGAACAGTCTGCCAATAGCTGACTAAATAGTCTGAAAGGTAAGCCCTCCTCGGTCCAGCGTGCCCCATTCTTGCTGTTTATAATTACCTGCTGAGCCACCCTGCCAGCCCCTACCTATCCTGACCCCTTTCCTTGGAAACAGAGGTCTTCATTGGCCTTTTGCTGCAGCGGGCCAGCTGTGCCTGTTTCTCAGTGTCTGTGCCAAGAAGCCCAAGACCGCGCCTCCAGACTGTCATCTCCTGCGACCTACAGGCCTCAGCCAGCAGAGAAGAGGCAATGCAGTGACACCAGAGGAGACCAGGCCCAAAGCAGGCATCCTGTCCCCTTAGAGTTACACGGGAAACGCTTAGTCCTTCCTGCCAGTCGAAGCTGGATGCATGCCTGTGGCCAGTGCCTGTACTTTCAGCATTTAGGAAGCAGAAACAGGAGGATCAGCAGTTTAAGGGCATCCAAGGCTACACAGTGAGTTCAAGGCTAACCCAGTCTACATGATGCCCTGCTTCAAATGAAACAGGGCTGGGAGACAGCTTAGCAGTATAGCACTAGCATGTGCAGTATCTGTGTTCAATTCCCAGCACCACAAAAATAAAAATCATAAATTATAAAATTATAAAAACCCACAACCAGGGGTTAACCTGAGGAAAAGTGGTGAATAGAGCCCCCAGAGTGTCAGCAGGCCTGCATGGATTCCATGCATGAAGACTCTCCGTTCCCAGACCCTGAGAGGCTGAGCATATCAGCCACTGGTCATGTGCTTTCGGATGCTCTGCCTCCCTCAGCATTACTGAATATGGTGCCCTGCACAGTAATCCCATTTTTGTCTTCATGCCCTCCGAATAACTTGAAACTCTTCTTGAACATTCATTTGTATGCATGTGCACGCGTACGCAGGTATGAGTGTGTATGCATGCCACAGCCACAGCGCAGTGTGAAATCAGAGGAAAGCTGGTGGGAATCAGGTCCCGCAGATCAACTCAGGTCATCAGGTTTGTGGTAAGCAAGCATCCTTACCTGCCGAGCCACCACACCACCCAACCATCCATCTTGACAGTATTTCTTCAATAGTCTCCAAATCCATTTCTGATTCAGTTTCTTTTTTTCTGTATATTTTGTATATTCCCTCAATAAAATAGCTCAATGGGGAGCTGGGGCTGGCACTTCCTTCTGCTAAAACATCTCTTTTCATCTTTATATCAATATATCGTTGTATAATCAGAATTTACTTTCTTTTTTTTTTCGAGACAGGGTTTCTCTGTGTAGCCCTGGCTGTCCTGGAACTCACTCTGTAGACCAGGCTGGCCTTGAACTCAGAAATCCACCTGCCTCTGCCTCCTGAGTGCTGGGATTAAAGGCGTGCACCACCACTGCCTGGCCAGAATTTACTTTCTTACCCACCCACCCCCATCACCTTGGGCTAGAGAGATGACTCAGCAGAAAGGAGTACTGCCACTCTTCCAGAGGACCCAGGTTCAATTCCAAGCTCGCACATTAGGTGGCTCAGAACTGTCTGTAATTCCAATTCCATGGGCTCCAACCTCTCTTCTAGATGTGGACACACACACACACACACACACTCCAAACACACCACAAATTAACTAACAGAACAAAAGGATTTTGATAGTTCTTTGCTGAGAACTGAAGTCAACACTAATATTTTGGTCACTAATAGACTTTTTTTTTCTAAAAAATATACTTAGGGTTGAGGGTGCTCCATAGCAGTAGAGCACTTGCCCAGTAGGCTTGAGGCCCCAGCTTCAGCCCACAACACCACCAGAAAAACAAAACAAAACAAAACCCTCCCAGGAGCAAGCCCATAATTATGGATGAATACTTTTAGAAGTCAACAAGTGTCTGTCGGAGGACTGGTTTTAAACAAAGACCTGGAGAGGCCGGTCTACAGCAGTGTAGAGGCAGAGAGACTAACAGGCATTCACAGAACTCCCCAAGTGCCGACTGCACCACTGCAGCAGCTTGTGTCTCCTTGTGTATAGGCTTGTGTCTCTTAGATACAAAATTCACCTGCAGCAAAATCTACCTAAAATAACAAGACTTGAGGGTGGCACGCGTCTACAGTTTCAGTTCTCAGCAAATGGAGGAAGGAGGATTACAAGGTCAAGGTCATCTAGTGAGTTTGAAGCTAGCCTGGGGATTCTCGAGGCATGTGTGTGTGTGTGTGTGTGTGTGTGCATATCATGAAAGCTATCTCTGAATGGGATGGCTTTCCCACTCTCTCCTACCAGATGGCCGCCATGCTCACACACTGGCATACCACCTTTTCCCTGTGAAATGGCCACAATGGAACCCATCACGCAGCTTCCCACCTTTGCCTGTGCCTTTCCCTCCATCCGGTGTGCCCAGCTTGGCTCAGGAGTTATTTGCCCTCAGGAAACCTTTCTGGGTCCTCACTGTGCCCCATAACACCTTAAGCCAGTTTGAGCATTGCACTTACGTCAGGGCTTACCGGGACCTATTCCTGGGTCTCCTTTCCCACAGGGAGCAGCTGAATTGCAGCTGTGGCTCTCTGACTCCCCACCCTCAGAGAGTCCCAGGCACGTGCAAAACTAGGTCAGCCTGGGCTCAGAAGGCCAGAAGTTCTAGGCCAGGCTGGGCTAGATAGTGAGACAGCAATAAAAACAATGAAGGCCTCAAACACAGTAGCCAACAGCTGTTATCCCAACCCTTGAAAGACTGGGACAGGAGGATCCGGTATTCAAGACTAACTTAAACTATATAGCAAGTCTCTGACCAAAAATAAATTAAATTAAAAACTTGTTATTTTTTTCGTTTTTCCCCTTGCTATACAGCCAAGGATGACCTTGAACTCCTGATCCTCTGCTCCCTACCTCCAGGTAGCACCAGGATTACAGGTGTGTTTTATCACACCCAGATTTCTTCTTTGCATTTATCTTTATATCCCTGCTGTCTTTGAGGTGGGCTGGCAAGATGGCTCAGCAGGTGAATGCCCTGGCCACGGATCCTGGCTACCTGAGTTTCATCTCTCAGGATCCACATGGCAAAGAGACTAACTGCTTCAGGATGTCCTCTGACCTTCACACTCACCACCACACACAAATCAATGTAGGGAGATATGGAGGGAACTTAGAAATTCATTCAAACGCGTCCCTCTCTCTCCTCCCAGATAACAAGCATCCAGTTCCTGTTTGCATCATGTTGCCTGGGACGGGGTCACATGACCCCTCTATCTCCGGCTGGGAAAGCTGCACGGTTGACTTTCAGTCTTGCCGCTCTCATATAGGACCTGTCAGGGGAGACGCTGTTAGGAAAGACGGACTAGACAAGCAGAGTGCCTGCCACTGAGTGGAAACAGCGTTTAACGCTTGCTAACTAGGTCCTGTTTTTATAGGACCCAGGAGTCCTGCCTCAATAACAAATAAGGCTCCCTCTCTGTGTGTAAGACACAGAGCTCTACTTAGGAAAGAAAATTAATTATTCTTTTGCGATTACCGCAGCCCAACTAATTCCCAGAAATGATGAAGGCTGTTTACATTCAGAACGCCTGGGGTTACAAGCAGCAGGAGCCGGACTCGCATTAGCCTAAATGAGAAAGCGATTAACAGCCTACAACCTAAGAGCAGACAGAAGAGCTCAGCCTCTGGATCCTCATCCCTGTCACTATCTGTCTCTTGTCCCCATTCTCATTCCCTGGTGGTTTCCTCCCCCATGACACCAGACTTAGAGCCCGCACAGCTCCGGGCTTACAACCTCATCACCCTGAATCCAAAGGGGAAGCAAGGGGCTGGAGAGATCATAGTTCGTTTATTGGTTAAGAGCATTAGCTGCTTTTTCAGAGGACCGGAGTTCAATTCCCGGCATGCACAGGGTGGCTTCCATCTGGCTGTGACTCCAGTCCCAGGAGAACTGTCCTTCTGCCTTCTTTTTTTTTTTTTTGGTTTTTCAAGACAGGGTCTCTCTGAGTAGTCCTGACTGTCCTGGAACTCACTCACTGTAGACCAGGCTGGCCTCGAACTCAGAAATCTGCCTGCCTCTGCCTCCCAAGTGCTGGGATTAAAGTCGTGGGCCACCACCGCCCGGCTCTTCTGTCTTCTTCATGCACTGAATGAAAATGATGCACAGACATACATTTAGGCAAATACCAATATACATAAAATGAAAATAAATGCTTTTAAGATTCTAAAAAAAAAATTTTTTTTTTAAAGGAAAGCAACCCTGCCTGACTGGCCCTATTCCCTATTCCTGTCTGGTGCTGTTCATGTCAGGGGTAGTTGAAGTGTTGGACAGGTACGTACTCTGAGCTACACCAGAGTATACTGTTCAGACACAGGCTAGCTGTACAGAACCCCAGTGTAGGACTGAGCCTTCCTCAGGGTGAGCTTTTTTAAGCACAAGAACTATATCCTGAGTTGACAAACTTTAGTCAACAAGAACAGTTAGCCAGAAGTGGAACTACAGAAGGTAAAAAACAAGGCTGTACATTGGAGATTTCCCCAGAACTTTGATGGATTGTGTCTTTGTTTTCATATTGGCAGGTGGAGTTATCTATGTGCGTGTTTTATAGTCTAGAAAATGGACTTTTTTTTTTTTTAATTTTTTGAGATAGGATCTCACTGTGTAGCTCAGGCTGACCTGGAACTTACGATATAGACCAGGCTAGACTCAAACTTACAAGAGTCAGTCTGGCTCTGCCTTCCTCATACTGGAGGACGATAAGTTGTTGCTGGGATTTGAACTCACGACCTTTGGAAGACCAGTCGGTGCTCTCACCGGCTGAGCCATCTCACCAGCCCGAGTTTTATAGTCTGAATGATAGATAGTTCATCATGGAGTCAGTCATGCTAAGGTCTAGGGCCTGGGAGTGTGGGGGAGGGGGGCACAGGGGCAGGGGTGGAGTCCGAGATTGTTTACCCCACCTGAGTTAACACAATAGGGTTTTGGTACACCCAAAGGGTCAAAAGTACTGACACCACAGGAAAGGTGGCCATCTCAACAGCCATCCACCGACCTGGTGAGAGAGACTATGCTCTTCAGGCTGCCTGTCTCCTCCTCTGCCTTACTACCACACGGAACCCCACAGATTGTGAGATGGAGACTCCTATAACTAAAGCAGGGCAACGTGTGGCCTACAACATTAGAACTGCTCTTTAATCCCAGCACTCACTCGGGAGGCAGAGGCAGGCAGATTTCTGA
The DNA here is from genome assembly GCF_008632895.1 of Mastomys coucha. Lineage (NCBI taxonomy): Eukaryota > Metazoa > Chordata > Mammalia > Rodentia > Muridae > Mastomys > Mastomys coucha. The sequence continues at coordinate 124,445,725 of NW_022196912.1, read as the reverse complement.
GTTTGAGGTCAGCCTGGTCTACAGGTCTACAGAGTAAGTTCCAGGACAGCCAGGGCTACACAGAGAAACCCTGTCTTGAAAAACCAAAAAAAAGAAAAAAAGAAAAAAAAAAAAAAAGAACTCAGGCTGATGAGGACTGCCCTCAGTTCCAGGATCAAGAAACCCCTTAGGACAGGGAAGGTTCCCTTCCCTCACGCCGTGTTCTATAGCTGGTCAGTCACGCCTTACTCAGTCTCTTGAGGCCTGACAAACAGCTCTTAGCCACTGTCCTTGCCATCTCTTTCCCCAGTGTGTGACCCACACTAGCCACTGCCCATGAGTGCCTTGTTGGAATTCCTCCCCTTCCACAGGCTGTACTTGACCAAGGGAGCTTTGTTTCTTCTGAGAAGACCAGTTAGACAAACACAGAGGAACTTGGGAAATAAGGTATGGCAGTTGGAATGCCAGCCAGGTTTTGGGGCTACTGAGCGCAGATGTCTGGTACTTCTGTCATTAATGTGTTCAGCTCGATGGTGTCTACACATGCATTCACAACTACTTAGCGCAGAATTGCCCAGGTGGGCAGGCAAGAAAGGAGGTCCTTGTGAGTCTGCCAAGCCCTTGTGAGTCTCAGAAAAGGAAGAAACCTGTTTTGTTTGTTTTTAATACAACTTAACTCTCTCAAATTATAGCATGACTACTCCGGCTTTTGGGGCAGGAGAATTAAATTTTCATGACCTGCCTCAGTTACAGAAAGTTGTAGACAAGCCAGGTGTCTAAGTGAAAGCCTGTCTCAAGAGTTAAGAAAGTGGGGTCCAAGAACGTACTCAGTGGTAGAGGACTTGACTGGGGTCCTCAGGTTCGTCTGTCCTAGCACCTTATAAACCACAAATACTGGAAATAAAAACAGGATGAAACATGTTGAAGACCGTGAGGTCAAATCTGTTAAATTCAGACTCCATTTTAGAGAACCTGACCTAAGTTTGAACTCAGGTAAACAGGTTAGTACCTAGCATTAGTTTCCAAGTTGTTCCCCAATAAAACCCGAGCCTAGCTCCAGTCTCTAGGCTAATCCCCAACAAGACCAGCGTTTCCAGGTTACATCCTCAACAAGACCAGTGTCTCCAGGTTATTCCTCCAACAAACCTGCACCCCAGGTTACAAGCCCACCCCCTGCCTAACAACTACCAATGCAGAGAGGAGCAGAAATTAAGTTTGTGATATGACTCCCAGCATTAGCCAATTATGTTAAAGGCTACAGTAGCTTTCCAATTAGATGCTTGCACATGTACTCCCTGTTTGCTGCTTACTACAAAGCCTTACCCTGATAGACATTCGGGGCTCCCCCACCACCAAAACCATCCTGTGTGACGGTTGTGCATTGGAGGCCCAAGCTAGCTCAAATACAATAAAGACCCTGCCTGAGTTGTGTCAGATCGGCTCCTGTGTGTGTTTTTGGAATCCCTAACACTTCCCTGACACTACAGAAAGTCACACACTGCCCTGAACTCACTTTGTCATCCTGGCAGGTTTTCAACTTGTTATTCTGTCTGAGTCAGCTTCCTGCATAGCTATAGGCCTGCACTACTTAAGGCATCCAGGCCTGCTGCTCTCAGAACTTTGCAGCCGGGCATCCGTGGTCCTAGCTAAGGCAGGAAGGTATTCATGACTCCAGGCTCTGTCATACACGCGCGCGCGCACACATACACACACACACACACACACACACGCACACGCACACGCACACCACTTTTTTTTTTTTTCGAGACAGGGTTATCTCTGTGTAGCCCTGGCTGTCCTGGAACTCGCTCTGTAGACCAGGCTGGCCTCGAACTCAGAAATCCGCCTGCCTCTGCCTCCCAAGCGCTGAGATTAAAGGCGTGCGCCCCCACTGCCCGGCTAACACCACATTATCCTCGCTCAGTGAAATACCAGAAGCTTTGCCTAGAATCCTCTGAGTGAAGGCAGAAGACCTCAGTGATGGTCATCTCCATGGGAGCTCAGTTAACGCCTCCAATTGCTCCTAACTGAAAGGCCTCCAACAGCTGGCCGGCAGGTGGCGCTAAACACCCACGCCTCCCCTTAGGAATGCAGGGTTCTGAGTACTTAGACTACTTTCTGTATGATGATAACTGCTCTGTGCTGGGTCTGGAGATGGCCCATAGGATAAAGAGGTAAAACCTGTAAGTTCAGTTTAGCTGGATGAGCTTAAAACTGGGGAGGAAGCACACAGTGTGAGCTGAGCTCAATGAAGTGTCCAGGCTCAAGCAGATTCAGGGTGGAGAGAGGTCAGGCCCCTAGAGCTACTATTGTAATTTGCATAAAGGAAGGGGTAGTAAAATGTTGAATAGCCTTGAAGGGCCCTTGGGTATTGTACGAGGTCAGAATGAGATCCAAGCTCAGAGTCCTGTGAGGAATTCCAAGAAAACAAGGCCAGAGCCTTGTGACCTCAGTTTCTTCAAAAACATGGAATTATTCTTGGAATGGGCTTTTGTGCTCCTCCTGGGTGTAGTGGATAGGAGTGACCGGCTGTTGCTTTTGTTTGTATGCCTCTATGGAAAGCATGGTTTTGCCACCTGTAGCTGCTCCTTGTGATTGAACGATTCTTCTCAGGTGATTCTTCTTTTTTTAAAGGTTTATTTATTTATTTAATAAAGATTTCTTTATTTATTATATGTAAGTACATTGTAGCTGTCTTCAGACACACCAGAAGAGGGTATCAGATCTCATTATGGATGGTTGTGAGCCACCAACATGGTCTCTGGGATTTGAGCTCAGGACCTCTGGAAGAACAGTCGGTGCTCTTAACCACTGAGCCGTCTCTCCAGCCCAGGTGATTCTTCTTAACCTTCGGAGTGCAAACTGCCTGATAAAATAAGGCAGTTTTATCCTCTGAATAAAGCTGGCTGTGGCATGAGACTTTAGACCTCCTCATTTTTCAGCTCCGTTCTTCCAGGTCCCACCCCCTCAGGAACAGTAAACATTATGGGGTCTGTTGGGTTGAGTAAGGGTGAGAAAATGGAACTCAGGAGGAAGAAGGAGGCTGGAACAAGCCAGAAAGCCAAGCAGCAGCCATCGCCCTTGTAGACTATCCTTCCTCTCCTTGAATCTGTTTCTTTGTTCTTCGTGCATTTGTGTGTCTGTGTGTGCTGGGGCTGGAACCTAGTGCCTTGCAGGAATTAAACCTGCCTTTTCCCACTGAGCCAATCTAGCCTTTCTAGTCCTTGTAAGGTTGCCAGATGATTTTCTTATGACTGAGAAAGCTGCCCCAGCTGTCCTGAGCTGGGCACTCCTCTGTGGACAGTGCTGTCATGGCCTGGTTACAGGCCTGCAGATAACAGTCTGCCATGAGGGTGGATATAGGAGGGACGTCTCCCCAACCAGTGACTGTGAACTGGGTCCCACACAGGGAACTGGAGAGAGGAGCTGGCTAGTGGGGCTCTGGGCCTGATAGCCTAGACAGAATGTAAAGGTCTAGTGTCCTGCATGCCTTGAAGGTTTTCTGCGTCTGAAAGTGGCAGCTGAGAAAGGAACGGATCAGGCCAGCAAAAGCCAGCTAAACAGGGCCTGGTGTGGGCACCTGAAGGCTTGAACTCTATCGGAGTAGTTCCTGAGCATGGGAGAAATCGGCCAGGCTTGGCAGCCCTCAGATGTGGGAGACCACGGTGTAAGATGACTCAGCAGGTTTCAGAAAACCACAGAGCTCCAGGGAAGGTAGCCCTAGGTCACACACAAGACCTGAGGTGATAAAGCTCATCACACTGGATGTTCACCTCTTTCTGGTTTGTCTCACCCCTCAAAGCCTCTAAGGGTGCTACTCCAAGCTGGACCATGCGATAGTGTGGGGCTCAGGCACCCCGAGTCCTGTCCCACCCCCATTCCAGATTAGCACTAGATTACAAACTGGACTTCTGCAAAGAGTTGGTTTGGGTGAATGATGCAGGTTGGTGTTTTATAAAAAGATAGAGAGGGAAGGAATACGTTTGGTGGATGTGTAGTCAGGTGTGGGGGAAGGGAGTGCCTCTGTGGGCCCATGCTGAGGCATTTCTTCCACCTGAGGGACCAGTCACAGGAAGGCATAGTATAGAATAGAGTTTATTCAGGGCATGGGGAGGGAGTTGAGGGTAGTAGAGAGAAAGGCAGAGAGAGAGCAGAGAAGTAGAGGCCAGCCTTGAGCATGGGGCGACAGACGGAGGGGAATGGGAGAGAGGGGGAGAGATGAGAGGACAGAGCAGGGAGTAAGAAGGCAAGAATAAGAGAGCACAGAGGGGTCGAACAGCCCCTTTTAAAGTGAGTCAGGCATACCTGGCCATTGCCAGGTAACTGTGGGGCTGACCTTAGACGAAGTGCCAACATAAGGAATATAGTCTTTGCGGGCGAACGATAGTGATTGTTCTGAAGTGCATGACTCCGTTGGTGAAAAACTTCAATTAAACCCCAGAGTGAAGGCTTTCTTTACCATGCCTTCTCTGTCTCTATGCTACCTCATGATGACCACACCCTGCCTTCCAGAACCCTTTAAACTTGCTCCTCTACTTTTCCCTTTTAGATCTTAGTTGCTTGCTTGCCTGATTGATGACAAGAGACCTTCAGCCAGGTCTTGGCCTTCAGTCCCAGCTGCTTGGCTGAGATAGGAAGATGGAAATTCAGTCCGCCTGAGCTAAAGTTCCCTTAAAGCCAGTAAGTCCTGGCAGCTGAGCCCATTCTAGCTCAGGGGTAGGGCCTAGCTTGCCTGAGACCAAAAGACCAAAAATAAAAAGCAAAATTCTCCTTTCTAGGATAGAGACCCTAACAGCTTGGAGCTTGACTTGTGGTTTTTATGCAGACAATTAAAAATCAACACCTAGCCAGGCGGTGGTGGCGCACGCCTTTAATCCCAGCACTTGGGAGGCAGAGGCAGGCGGATTTCTGAGTTCGAGGCCAGCCTGGTCTACGGAGTGAGTTCCAGGACAGCCAGGGCTATACAGAGAAACCCTGTCTCGAAAAACCAAACCAAGCCAAAACAAAAATCAACACCTAAGAGTCCTGGCACCCAACACAAATGACACAAATGGAAAACAAGTGGCACTGGAAGAGTACAGCTTGGGACAATGACGTACACCACAACAGAAGCAGGCAGATCTCTATGAATTCAGGGGCAGCCTGCTCTACATAGCAAGGGGCTGCGAAGTGCCATCCTGTATAAAAAAGCTAATACCTCAAGATAGTAATGTTTCTACTTACACCCCACTCGGACAGTCAGGAGTCAAGGCCGGTAGTTAGCTTTCCTCAACTGCTGCAGAAGAGCCTCACTCCCTGGAGGGAGGGTGAGGTGGGTAATTTTCTTCCTCTCCCAGAGGAAATTACCTGCTGTGTTTTGTCCACAGAGCACATTCTTTCTTCTTTTCTTTCTAAGCTTTTATTTATTTGTTATTTTATGTGTATTAGTGTTTTGCCTGCAGGTACGTTTGGGTCAGGGTGTCAGACACTGGAGTTACAATTGTGAGCTGCCATGTGGGTGCCGGGGATTGAACCTGGGGCCTTTGGAAGAGCCGCCAATGCTCTTAACCACTGAGCCATTTCTCCAGCCCTTTTCTTTCTTTTTCTTTTCTTTTAAGATTTATTTTATGAATATGAGTACACTGTAACTGTACATGGTTGTGAGCCTTCATGTGGTTGTTGGGAATTGAATTTAGGACTTCTGCTCACTCCGGTCAACCCCTCTTGCTCAGGCCCAAAGATTTATTATTATAACTAAGTACACTGTAGCTGTCTTCAGACACACCAGAAGAGGGTGTCAGATTTCATTATGGGTGGTTGTGAGCCACCATGTGGTTGCTGGGATTTGAATTCAGGATCTTCAGAAGAGCAGTCAGTGCTCGGATTTCTGAGTTCAAGGCCAGCCTGGTCTACTGAGTGAGTTCCAGGACAGCCAGGGCTACACAGAGAAACCCTGTCTCGAAAACACCAAAAAAAAAAAAAAAGGCATGCGGAAGCCAAACGGAAGCCTGTATTGAAGATAAAAAACAAGAAAACTATCTTTTGGGTCGCGTTAACCGCCCAAAGTAACTTCATATGTATGCTTCAAAAATCAGAATAGGGTGTTTTGTACGGCCGTTTTTAGACCCCGTGTGTCTGTGCACCACGTGTTCCTGGTGCCTGCGGAGGCCAGAGAGTATATTGTTATTTCCTGGAACTGTAGTTACTGGTGGTTGTGAGCTGCCTTAACGTGCATGTTTGGCATCACTAACTGCTCCCAGCAGTCTCTCTAGCCCTTTGCGCTCATTTCCACATTGTGCACGCGCGCGTGTGTGTGTGTGCATGGGAGCGGGGATGTCCCACAGCGCTGGGGGTTAGCTCTCTTTCTGCTATCTGGGTGGCAGATATCAAACCCGAGCACCTTTACTGGGTGAACCATCTTTCCGGCCCTCAAAATTACAATAAATTAAGGTAGCACAAATTTGACAGAAAAATCCCCAACAACGCCCAAGTTTGAGGGTCGTGGGTTTTGGCCAAAGAGAAACCCCCAAGCACTTATGGACAGATTTGTAAGATCCAACGTGGAAGGCCTCAGCAAGCCCACAGGCTCCAGGAGGGACAGCCCAGGACCGCGCAATAAGAACTCAGTCCGGGAGGCGCCCCACCCATCCAGGTGGAAACGAGGTGCGGGGCTCGCCTCTCGCCGGGGGTCTGCGTTCCCAACGGGCGCCGGGAGACACGGGGGCCTCTTCGCCTCGGGCAGCTAAAGACGCTGCAGAAGAGCCTGAGATTCGCTCGGAACGCACGCGTTCCCACGCCGCCCGACATCCCTTCTGCAGACCGCGGAGGAAGGGATGCTCGCACGCGGCCTCCTGCGCATGCGCCGGCCCGCTCGTCCGCGCGCCAGGGGAAGGCGCCGGGCGGGCCGGCCGAGGGTGGCGGACTGCGCATGCCCAGAGCACCTGGCCGTGGAGGAGGGGCTTGCGCTCGCTCTTCGCGCGCTCCTGGGGGAGGGGCGGGCCCCGCCCAGCGCGCAGGCGCAGCCGCGCCGCCGCGGCGGCGGTTGGAGAGGGTTCTTCCGGAAGGTTCGGGAGGCTTCTGGAAAACGCGCCGCGCGCTGGGCGGGGCCCCGCGTCTATAAAAGGCCGGCGCAGGGGGCGGCGCGCCAGTCGCTTCAGAGTCCCGGTGCGGTGCGGTTGCTTTCGTCCAGTGCGTGCTCACTCATTCAGCCGAGGTGAGGCTCGGCGGGGCCTGCGGAGGGGGGAAGCCCGTCTGCGGAGGTGGAAGCCCGGCGGCTGCCGGCGCGGCGGTGGTGGCGGCGGCGTCCGGGCCCCTCAGCCCGCGGAGGCCAGGCGGCCATGGCCTCACGCCGCAGGCCCCAGGCGGCCTCCACGCCCCGGGCCCGGGCTGCGGTGGTAGCAGGCCGCGGAGGGAGGGGAGCCAAGCGGGAGGCGAGCGTTGGGCTCCTGCCGTGCGTAGTAAGCCACCTCGGCCCTCTCCGAGGCTCCCGAGGCCGCGGGCGGAGGTGGGAGGCGCCATGGCGGCGGCCATAGTGGGGGGAGGGCGGCCGTTAGGAACGGCGTGCGTGGAGCCGCCGGGGTCCGAACGTCCTCCCGGAGGCGCGCCGCGCACATGCGCCTCGTAATTACCGCATTCTGAAATGAGGTCATCCCTTTGTCAGCCGCCCCTCCCCCCCGGCTCGCCCTTTACCACTTCGTCCCTTTCTCGGACCAAAATAGAGGCCGCACGACAGAGATCGCTGTAAGAAGGGGGGGGAGCCATTGGAAGGGCGGCAGGCGTCTAGGGAGGCCTTACGGTTGGTCGTCCTGTGTCCCCAGATGCCTGAGGAAACCCAGACCCAGGACCAGCCAATGGAGGAGGAGGAGGTGGAGACCTTTGCCTTTCAGGCAGAAATCGCCCAGCTGATGTCCTTGATCATCAATACCTTTTACTCGAACAAAGAGATCTTTCTGAGGGAGCTCATTTCCAATTCATCAGATGTGAGTATAGCAGAGTGGGTGCTGGCCTCCGTAAAAATTTAACCTTGTGTTTGTGCTTTACTTTTTTTTTTTTTTTTTAAATAATAGGCTCTGGATAAAATCAGGTACGAGAGCCTGACGGACCCCAGTAAGCTGGACTCAGGGAAGGAGCTGCACATTAATCTCATTCCCAACAAACAGGATCGAACCCTCACTATTGTGGATACTGGAATTGGAATGACCAAGGCTGACTTGATCAATAACCTTGGCACTATTGCCAAGTCAGGCACCAAAGCCTTCATGGAGGCTCTCCAGGCTGGGGCAGACATCTCTATGATTGGCCAGTTTGGTGTTGGTTTTTACTCTGCGTATCTGGTTGCTGAGAAGGTGACTGTCATCACGAAGCACAATGATGATGAGCAGTATGCCTGGGAGTCCTCAGCTGGGGGGTCCTTCACAGTGAGGACTGACACAGGTAGGCAGACACCAGGAGGATTGTATTCTGATTGGAGGGGGTGTCTGGTTAGTCAGGTGCCTGAGAGGGTTAACTTGGAGAATTGAGTTCAAGAGCACTCTGGAACCCACAGCCTTAGTGCTGAGTACTGAGCCCTTCAATCTAAAGGGAGCTTCAGGAACTGGGTTGCTAAGAAATATATGAAAGGTGTATGGCGAGTGTTTCCTCACCTTGGACAAGCAAGGAAATTAAAGCTGTGGGGACCTTTGCATTTGTGGTGAAGGTTGGCTGCTAGGGAGCTTTGCACCTCTAGCAAGCACTGAGGTAAGACTTTGTGAATTAGCCATTTGAATCTAGTCCCTATCCTTTTTATTTTCCAGGTGAACCAATGGGTCGAGGAACAAAGGTTATCTTGCATCTGAAAGAAGACCAAACTGAGTATTTGGAGGAAAGGAGAATAAAGGAGATTGTGAAGAAGCATTCTCAGTTTATTGGCTATCCCATTACTCTCTTTGTAAGTTAAACTACAGGGTACATTTCTAGATAACTGAGGATGTTCTTAAGAATTCTGTAAACCTAGTGTTTTCTAGACTAATAAGCCTGTTTGGAATAAGGTGGGGTCTGTGTACTGTTGAGAAATTATATAAAATACTGAGCTCAGTTGTGTACATTTCTTAGATCTGTCCTAGTATCCTAGTTGCATAGGCTTTTTTGGTTTTTGTTTTGTTTTTTGTTTTTTGTTTTTTGTTTTTTTTTTCTCAAGACTGGGCTTTTTCTGTGTATCCCTGGCCATCCTAGAACTAACTCTGTAGACCAGGCTGGCCTTGAACTCCCCTGCCTCCCAAGTACTGGGTGCATAATTTACAATTCAGATAATGGAGTGACTTGTCTTTTTTAGGTGGAGAAGGAACGAGATAAGGAAGTCAGTGATGATGAGGCTGAAGAAAAGGAAGAGGAAGAGAAAGAAAAAGAAGAAAAGGAGTCTGATGACAAGCCTGAAATAGAAGATGTTGGTTCTGATGAAGAGGAAGAAGAGAAGAAGGATGGAGACAAGAAGAAGAAGAAGAAGATTAAGGAAAAGTACATTGATCAAGAAGAACTCAACAAAACAAAGCCAATTTGGACCAGAAATCCTGATGACATTACTAATGAAGAATATGGAGAGTTCTACAAGAGTTTAACCAACGATTGGGAAGAACATTTGGCAGTAAAGGTGAGTGACTTAAAAAGCAGATTTTCAGGTTGGCTCTTTTAACCTTTATACCCATTCACCTATAGAAATGCTTTTAAGTGTAACTTAGCTCAGTGGAAAAGTCAGTTCATTTTGTCCATGGCAGTTAAAGGTCTTTCATTTTATTGCAGCATTTTTCTGTTGAAGGACAATTAGAATTCCGGGCCCTTCTTTTTGTCCCAAGACGTGCTCCTTTTGATCTGTTTGAAAACAGAAAGAAAAAGAACAACATCAAGTTGTATGTTCGCAGAGTTTTTATCATGGATAACTGTGAGGAGTTAATCCCTGAGTATCTGAGTAAGTATGAGTAGGAAGAATAAGGGGCTGGCAAGATGGTTCAGTGGGTAAGACCACTGACAGGTCATGAGTTCAACTCCCAGCAACCACATGGTGGCTCACATCCACCTGTAATGAGATCTGACACCCTCTTGTGCATCTGAACTCAGCTACAGTGTACTTATTATATGTAAGTATTTTTATAAAAGGGAGGATAAGCATGGGCAGACATCTCATTTCTTTGGTCTGTATTGGTTGAGGGACTGAGGGTGTAACCTAGTGGGAGAGGTTTTGCCTAACTTTTGAGGCCCTAGGCTCAGTCCCCTCAAAAAAGCCAAAAATTACTAGTTTTCAGAATGATTAAATTGGTGTCTTTGTTCTTTTCTTCCCCAGATTTCATTAGAGGGGTGGTGGATTCTGAGGATCTTCCTCTAAATATCTCACGTGAAATGCTGCAACAAAGCAAAATTCTGAAAGTTATCAGAAAGAATTTGGTCAAGAAATGCTTAGAACTATTTACTGAACTGGCCGAAGATAAAGAGAACTACAAAAAGTTTTATGAGCAATTCTCCAAAAATATAAAGGTTGGTATTGACACGTTTTCTTGTTACTGGCAGTTTTCAAACTAGCTTGATTTTGGGGGAGGAGTGGTTGAGACAGGTTTCCACTGGCTGTCCTATAACTTGCTGTGTGTGTGTATATATATGAGGCAGGCCTCAAACTTAGGCCCACTTGCTTCTGCCTTCCAAGTGTTGGGATTAAAAGCCAATTGCATAAGTGTGGGACACTTTGCATTTCAGCTTGGAATTCATGAAGACTCTCAAAATCGGAAGAAGCTTTCAGAGTTGTTGCGGTACTACACGTCTGCTTCTGGGGATGAGATGGTTTCTCTGAAGGACTACTGCACCAGAATGAAGGAAAACCAGAAGCACATCTATTTTATCACAGGTAATGGTCAAGTAAATAGGTGTTTTTTCTACTTGTGTGACAGCATTTATGTAGGCAAGAATGTCCAGTTGGATATATGAAAGAAACCATTTCTAAAAATAACTTTACAATATCTCAGGTGAGACCAAGGACCAGGTTGCTAACTCAGCCTTTGTGGAACGTCTCCGAAAGCATGGCTTAGAAGTAATCTATATGATTGAGCCCATTGATGAGTATTGTGTGCAACAGCTGAAGGAATTTGAGGGCAAGACCCTGGTGTCTGTTACCAAAGAAGGACTGGAACTTCCAGAAGATGAAGAGGAAAAGAAGAAACAGGAAGAGAAAAAGACAAAATTTGAGAACCTCTGCAAAATTATGAAAGATATTCTGGAGAAAAAGGTTGAAAAGGTATGTGAATGTTTACATCACTAGTAATCTAGTTTGGTCCTTTTGTGTTAGAAGTAAAATGTATATATAGACACTTAGTTTTGGTTAAATCACTGCTAATGCCTAGAGTTTCAAATTTCTAGTACATTCTATGGTCTAAGTCATCACTTTGTTTTTTTTAATTTTAGGTGGTTGTGTCAAACCGATTGGTGACATCCCCGTGCTGTATTGTCACAAGCACATATGGGTGGACAGCAAATATGGAGAGAATCATGAAAGCTCAAGCCCTCAGAGACAACTCAACAATGGGTTACATGGCAGCAAAGAAACACCTGGAGATAAACCCTGATCACTCCATTATTGAAACCTTAAGGCAAAAGGCAGAGGCTGACAAGAATGACAAGTCTGTGAAGGATCTGGTCATCTTGCTATATGAAACTGCACTCCTGTCTTCCGGCTTCAGTCTGGAAGATCCCCAGACCCATGCTAACAGGATCTACAGGATGATCAAGCTTGGTCTAGGTAAGTTACAGGCTACATGTTAATATAAGGGAAAGAAACATGGTGACTCACACCTTTAATCTTTATGCTGAGGTCAGGGGGTAGAGGGACAGACCAATCTGAGACTGAGGCCAGCCTGGTCTACAGACTGAGTTCCAGGAAAGCCAAAGCTATACTGGTTTTAGAAAATGGCTTTAGAAAATGGAATGTTGACTTTTGGCTACTTCAGTTGAGGTTCCTCAACTAAGGGGTATGACTGTATGAGGAATGAATAAACAGTGTCCTTTGTGTTTGAGATTTAGCTTGGATTAGCCTCAAATCAGCTGTATAGCTGAGGATGGCCTAAGGCTGATTCTGCCTCTTAATTCCCAGTGGTGGGATTTATAGGCATATACTTGTCTTGCTCCATATGAATAGTTCCCTTTTATGGGGATAGGGTGGGGTATTTAATGCATCAGTCTAAGGCAAGTCTCAGCCTCCCTGGCTTTAACTGTAACACTTATTTCCAAAACAAGGTATTGATGAGGATGATCCTACTGTGGATGATACCAGTGCTGCCGTAACTGAAGAAATGCCACCCC
>NW_022196912.1:124421831-124433225 GCF_008632895.1 Mastomys coucha | reverse complement strand
TGTAAATGGAAATAATGCCCAATCACATTCTGCTTTAAAAGGTAAATACAGGTGAGATAAAAAGAAAAGTGTGGAATGTTGTCTTTTTTTCCCCCCTTTTAAAATAGGTGAGGATTTGGGGATTTTTATGGCTGCTCATTTGATCCATAAAGATACATGGATGGGTCCAGTAATTTAATTGGCTGTTTTCTCTATATGGAGATCCTCTTTCCCAGTACACTTAGAACCTGCATCTTGATATGATAGACTGAGAATAAAATACTTAGCTAGTATGTGGAGTTCCTGGGGTTTTGTCCTAGCACTTCAGATAAGGTGTGTTTGACTCATTCTCAGATGGAGGATGGAGTTTAGGGTCATACTTGGCTGTGTAGTTTGAGACCAGCTTGTGCCCCATGATATCCTGTTTGAAAATTTGCGTTCTTGGAGGCTATAAGGGGAAATAGTGGATATAAGAAAATAAGCAGCATTAGCTGTCTATATAACTATATAACAGTGGTTTCCACAGGTATATAGGTACAGCCTCATACCCAATATACATGCAAGAGGTGGACGTGTGCCATAGGCAGGTCCTAAAAGTTCAAGCCAGGATGCACTTTGTAGGGAGATTCTGCCCATCTAAGTGATAATTTGGATAGTGTGCTAGTCTAGTACCTGATGTGAGTGGACTCCACAGTCCTGGATGTAGTAAAGGGGCAGTGATGGCAATACATAAATTAGGATTCTGATCTGAATGGTAGATGGTGGGGAGGGGGAAATGGGGATAGCAAGTGAGTCTTGCTCTCCTGTAGATAGTACTAAGGAATTAAGTGCTTATTACATTACATCCTTCAAAGGCACTAGGAGTGGTTGTCAAACTAGGTTGCCTAAGGGCAGGTATTTACAATTAATAACTAGAAAAATCAAAATGCAGTGGTTGGGGAGGGTCATCCCATTATGAACTGCATTAAAGGGTCATTGTGTTAAGCTTGAGAACCATTGTTTCTAAGGACTTGGTCACTGAGTTGGTAAAGAAATAGGAAGTCCTAATCTACATCAAATTGCATTCTGCAAAGTGATACCAGCTAGGAGGTTTTGGTGTCAGATACACAAGTAACCCTTACAGAGACACAAAAGCCAAATGTAGGGTCTTAGTGGTGTACCCCTTTAGAGTTCCAGCACTGAAGAAGCAGAGGAGGCAGTCTGGACTATGTAGACAAAACTTGAAGTGGAGGCAGGAGCAAGGCCAGCCTTAAGCTACCTTACACCCATAGTTGTATGGTTGCCCAGTAATGGGGAAGGAGGAAAGTGTTTAGCCAAACATTGCTTTGGGTTGATGGGAAGTGGAGTTGGAAGATGATGATTATACAATAAATATATTCACAAGAGTAATTAAGACTGTAAAAGGGTGTTAAGGGATTCTATTTCCACAATGACCAAAGCAACTTGGGAAAAGTATTTGCTGGACATATCCACAGAACTTGGGAGGGTCAGGTCAGTGATGTAGGCAGAGGCCATGGAAGGTGCTACTTACCAGCTTGCTCAGCCTCCTTACAGGATCCTGGACACAAGCACAGGGATGCATCACCCACAATGGGCTGGGCCCTTCCCTCCCCTTCACACTAATGTCTTACAGGGCTGTCAACAACCAGCCCAACTTTAAGGAGGCATTTTTTTTAAAGATTTAATGTGAGTACACTAGGGGTATAGATGGTTGTGAGCCTTCATGTGGTTGTTGGTAATTGGACTTTTAGGACCTGTATGCTCTCTGGCTGGCCCCACTTGCTCCAGTCAACTCTACTCACTCAATCCCTGCTCACTCTGGCCCAAAGATTTATTATACATAAGTTCTTCAGACACATCAGGAGAGGGTGTCAGATCTCATTACAGGTGGTTATGAGCAACCATGTGGTTGCTGGGATTTGAACTCCGGACCTTTGGAAGAGCAGTCCGTGCTCTTTCCTGATGAGCCATCTCGCCCAACCAAGGAGGCATTTTCTTGAGATTCCCTCTAAGACTTTAGCTTGTATAAAGCTGATACAAAGCTGTCTAGCCTAGGGACTCATTTCAGTTTGACAGGGCCTTCCTTACAGTCAAAAGCTAGCCTTAACTTCCAGAGCTAAAAATGTCCTCAAGCTCTTGTCCTCCCAAGTATGGCATTAAAGGTGTACACCATCATCTTGGTGTGTGTTCAGTCCTGGTGATTGAAGAGCCTCATGTATGTTGGGCAGGTGCTCTTTCACTGAGCTAAGATCCCAAGCTTATTTTTTCTTGTGAGACCTTCATGTAGCCCAGGCTATCTCAGAACTTACTATTTTGTACTTTGCCTTCTCAGTCTCGGGTCTTTGGCACAGTGCTAGGATTATAGGCATGAAATGGAAATCCCCAAACAGCAGCCCTGATTGAGGGAGCAGTGACTGCTGGCAGAATCTCTCTGCTTTTGTGCACCAGATGAACACTTTCCATTGTCTGCCTGTTTAGATGCCACTCTTCAGAAAATCTGTGATAGACGCCCCTAATACTCTCCTTGCACCCTCTACTTCCCTCCCTCCCTTTGGTGCTGGAGGTGTAAGCCAACAACACCTCTCACACTGTCAGTAAGGGTCCTTTGCTGAGCTATACCCCTAGCCTGCACTGCACCTCCCCTAGTGGCATTCATTGCACACTAACGGAATGAAAGCTGGTTGCAATCAGCCTGCCTCTCCTGCCAGCTGAAAAGAAGGGTGTGGATAGAAACTGTTAACTGCTGGCCTGGTGCCCAAGGCACGCGCCTGATTCATATTTGTGGCATGAATAACTGGTAAGTAGAATTGATACTCTATGTAGGAGGGCAATTCATTGACATTTGTATCATTTAGGAAGCTTTTTTGTGTGTCCTGCCCCATCCTGCCCTATACTCCACCCCGTGGAGTGGAGAATGATTTCCAGAGTAGTCTTCCATGGAAGGAACATCACCTCCCTGGGAAGAACATTCCAGAAAGCTGCACTGCTGGTGAGTCACTGTATATTAATAGCACCACCAACATCCAAACAAAGATTAGTACGTTACTGCAGAGCCAAGGAACTGAGCAGACTGTGTGCCAAGTGTTGGCCTGCAGCATGCCTCACCTTCCTATGAGAGCACTTCAAAGCTTTGGCACTCAACAATGGCAATGTCAAAGCACTTGTTTCAGGTTGGTTTTTTAAATTGTGAATGTGTGTGTCTTGTGTGAGGGTTTGAGCATGATGAAGCAGAATGGGAAGTTGGAAGATGTTGGATCCTGAAGCAGGAGTTACAGGCACCTGTGGGTTGCCTGATGTGGGTGCTAGATAGCAAAGCCACGTCCTCTGCAAAAGAGTGCCATGTGTTTTTTTTTTGTTTTTTTTTTCCTTAAGAATTATTTTCAGGCAGTGGTGGCAGGCGTATTTCTGAGTTCGAGGCCAGCCTGGTCTACAGAGTGAGTTCCAGGACAGCCAGGGCTACACAGAGAAACCCTGTCTCAAAAACAAAACAAAACAAAAAAAAAAAAGAAAAACCAAGATTTACTTTATTTATATGAGCACACGGTCACTGTCTTCAGACACACCAGAAAGCATCAGATCCCATTACAGATGGTTGTGAGCCACCATGTGGTTGCTGGGAATGGAACTCAGGACCTCAGGAAGAGCAGTCAATGCTCTCTATAACTACCAAGCCATCTCTCCAGCCCCTGTGACATGTGCTCTAGCACTTTTTGTAGAATCCAGATTACAAATAACCCCAGCCGGCCATGATGGCACACTCTGGAGGTAGAAGTGGGTGGGTCTGTGAGTTCAAGGCCAGCCTGGTGTACAGAGTAGCTCTGAGACAGCTAGGGCTACACTGAGAAACCCTGTCTCAAAACAACAAAACAACAAAAGTTGGTGTTAAGCCGGACAGTGGTGGCACATACCTTTAATCCCAGCACTTGGGAGGAAGAGGCAGGCGGATTTCTGAGTTCGAGGCCAGCCTGGTCTTTAGAGTGAGTTCCAGGACAACCAGAGCTACACAGAGAAACCCTGTCTCGAAAAAAAAGAAAAGAAAAGAAAAAAACAACCCCAAAACCTTGTTGAGCGGTTGAATGGTTGAAATGAACCCTGATCACATGGACTACCTGAATACCATTCCATACTTCCTCTGCTTAACTACCCAAAGGTAGTCTTTTAGCAGCTTCTGCTGTGATAAAAGCTTTCCTGGGGAGAGATAACACACACGACTGCTCACCCCAGACAGGGAGCTCATAGCAGACCAAAGCACAGATCCACCAACTTGGTGAGCCCTGAGTTTTATTGGGGCTACCTATAAGGGTACGGGTGAGAGGTCACAGGAGCAGAAATGACACAAAGTCAGCTGCATCAACAAAGCCCTGGGTCACAGACAGCTCACAAAGGCTGGGAAGCTGGAGCACAGGCTGCAGGCAGCTAGCTCAGCGAGGTGTCAGTGTCTGCAGGTGCCTCTGTGGTTCTTCCAGCCAGCCTGCCTGTCAGGCCTTCCTCTGGTGGGTGGAGCCTACTGAGTCTGCTCAGTTTCAGGAACCACCTCAAGCTATTTTTTTTTTTTTTTTTGGTTTTTCGAGACAGGGTTTCTCTGTATGGCCCTGGCTGTCCTGGAACTCACTCTGTAGACCAGGCTGGCCTCAAACTCAGAAATCTGCCTGCCTCTGCCTCCCAAGTGCTGGGATTAAAGGCGTGCGCCACCATCGCCCGGCAAGACTTTATTTCTTAATTTGTGTGTGTGTGTGTGTGCATGCCACATATTTGCAGGTGCGTGCGTGCGTGCGTGCGTGCGTGCGTGCGTGCGTGCGTGTACGGCACATGTTTGTAGGTACCCAAAGAGGGCAGAAGAGAAGAGGACACTGAACCTCTTGGAGGAATTACAGATGGTTGTAAGCTACCATGTGGTGCTGAGAATGAATGCAAGTCCTCTGCAAGAGCCTCAAGTGCTCTTAACCACTGAGCCATCTCTCCAGCCCCTACTTATTTTCTGTTTTTTGTTTAGTTGTTTTGTTGCCTTTACCTGTTGAGCCATACTACCAGCCCAGGAAGTGGATTTTCAATTGAAGTCTGATGTCTGGGCTTAGTCGGGGTGTGCCATTAATCCCAGCATTCAGGAACCAGGGTCAGGCACATCTCTATGAGTTCAAGACCAACCTAGTCTACATAATGAGTTCCTGGCCTATCACCTGAGTTACAAGCAGGACTATATGTGAGACCCTGTCTCATACAAACCACCAAACAAAACCATCTAGGTCTGACGATACAGCACATGCTCTGACCCTTCGCCTTGGACAGAAGCTTGGCGTAGAGGAAACGTTCCAACACTTCCCTCGGTGAGAACTGGCTTGAACTGGAGACATTTTGCCTGCTTGATCTTAGGAGAAATGTATATAAGTGCCCCGTGTGGGCGGCATGGAAAATACGAGAAGGCCTAGCTGTCCTGGAACTAGACATGCCTGGTAACTCTAGTCGGTAGCAATTAAACCTGCTGGGCAGCACAGGAGAAGCACCCACACAAAACTGAGGGACACACGGCAGTATTGGGCTTTTGCTCTTCTCCTTAAACTCTCCGGAGACTGAGGCAGGGGATCTTGAGTTTGAGGCCTGTCTACGATACATGGTGAACCCTGCCCCAAAGTGAAATGGAATAGAATAAAGGGACTGCCCCAAATCCAAAGAAATCCAAAGAAGGGTTGGGGTTGTAACTCAGTGCTAAATAGTATGCACAGAGCCTTGTACTGTGTCCTCAGCACCCGCAGAACACTGGCCAAGAATGGCGTCACGTGATGGCAGTTGAGAGCGCTCGTGAGAAAACAAAGAGTCCTGTGATCTTAGTTTCTTCAAACCCACAGCGTTGGTCTAGGAATGCGCTAGCTCCCCCTCCCAGATGGAGCAGATAGAGGAGTGAGTTTACCTCCGTTTATTCACTACAGCTGGCCATTGCTATTCGCATAGACACCTCATGGGAAACCCTTTGGCCACGTGGGGCTTGTCCTTGTGATTATATACAACTTGAACTCGTGAGAATGACACTCAGGTGACCACTCTTTTTTGTTTTGTTTTGGTTTGGTTTGGTTTTGTTGCTGTTGTTTTTCAAGACAGGGTTTCTCTGTATAGCCCTGGCTGTCCTGGAACTCACTCTGTAAACCATGCTGGCCTCGAACTCAGAAATCTGCCTGTCTCTGCCTCCCAAGTGCTGGGATTAAAGGTGTGTGCCACCTCTGCCCGGCTCCAGTGACCACTCTTAACACTCAGAGTATAAACTGACTGATACTCTGAATAAAGCTAACTATTGCATGAGATTTTAGTCCGCCTCATTTTTAGGCTCCACTCTCCCAGGTCCCATAGTCAACTAGAGCAGTGAGCAGCACCTTGGAAAATGGCTGACTGGACATGCCTATAATCCCAGCACTCAGGAGTGGAGACAGGAAACTCAGAAATGCATAGTCATCTTGGGCTACATAAGACTGGAGCCCCTGTTTCAGAAAAACAAATTATTGGGGACTAAAGTGATGGCTTAAATGGTTAAGAGCACTGGCTGCTCTTTCAGAAGACCTGGGTTCAATTCCCAGCACCCACTTAGTGCCTCACAACTGTAACTCCAGTTCTAGGGGGATTGGATGTCCTCTCCTGGCTTCCACAGGCCATTGGTGGCTTACCCAGCACAGTAAGCCAGCATGGTGGCTGGACACTTGTGTGCTCCAATAACCAACTTCAGGCAAAAAGTGCCCTCTGAAGTCGGGCGGTAGTGGTGGTGGCAGCAGCACACACCTTTAATCCTAGCACTTGGGAGGCAGAAGCAGGCGGATTTCTGAGTTCGAGGCCAGCCCAGTCTACAGAGTGAGTTCCAGGACAGCTAGGGCTACACAGAGAAATCCTGTGTTGAAAAACCAAAAAAAAAAAAACCAAAAAAAAAAAAAAAAAAAAAAAAAACAAAAAAAAAAAAAAAAAAAAAAGTGCCCTCTGATACAACAGTTGCATGAAGGTTCCAGGGGAAACCAATCACTCTCTGATTGGATCTGAGGTGCGCTCCACAGGAGAAAAGTCATCCCTGGTACTTGTCAAAATCCTGTGGCTTAGGAGGACCTACTAAGTTCCGCTAAATGGGCTTGTCAAACTTTATGCTTATATCACAGGTTAGTGCAGCTTTCCACCTTAGCCAGGCTCTTTCTGCCATGGGCAGCAATATGCAACTGTCAGAGCACTGAGAGCAGGTGACTGGTGAGGGCTCAGCCCGAAGTAGAACATCTGTATCGGCAGCCAAGATCAGGAAATGGGGAAGAGGGGCCAAAAAGAACTCAAGAGCTGGAGGATGGGGAAGAGCCCTGGGCAATGCACAGGGCAGAGAACTGCACTTATGGACCGCTCCTGTGACTGCACAAAGCCTTGACAACTCAAGAAGGCCAGCTAGTGTTCCAGCCGGCAATACTAGGTAAACTCAGTGGGTCGCCAAAGAAGAAGGCACGAGAGCGGGAGGGGGACATGTCGAGGGGTGTCAGAAGTAGGATGGAAGAGTCAAAGTGGATAAGATCAAAGTATGTAGTATACACAGATGCAGTTGTCAAAGAATAAATGAAAGCTGCAGAAAAAAGGAGAGACGGGACGTGTAAGGCAGCCAGGTGTGTCACTCAACGGTAAAGCTTGTGTGTGGTCTATGTCTGGTGCTAGTTGGATCTCTGCCGTCCTGTATCTGTCTCTCCCACTCTGGGGTGGTTGGACCCCTTGCTCACCCGCCTGGACTGGAGGGAGAGATTAGCTGGGGCAGGTGGGTGCAGGCAGGATCTTGGTTAGCGGTGAGTTTGAGGACAAGGGACACACACACAACACAGGAACAGCTTCGGAGAACTATTCAGTTTATTGGTGCGGGGAGAGAGGTATTGATGCCCCTGGCCGTGCCAGGGTCACTGGGACAAGGTTTGTGCAGCTGTGTATCATTGGCTAGGGCAGGAGTGCTGGAAGACCCTTTATCTGCATACTCAAGGGGAGCAGGGAGCCTTACAAGATCAAATGAGATGGCTCAGTGGGTAAGAGCACTAACTGCTCTTCCAAAGGTCCTGAGTTCAAATCCCAGCAACCACATGGTGGCTCACAACCACCCGAAATGAGATCTGACGCCCTCTTCTGGTGCGTCTGAAGACAGCTACAGTGAATTACCCCAGAGCGAGCAGGGCAGGCCAGAGTGAGCCAGGCCAGCAGAGGTCCTGAGTTCAATTCCCAGCAGCCACACACATGATGGCTCACGGCCATCTGTATAGCTACAGTGTACTCATACACATAAAATAAATAAAATAAATCTTTAAAAATAAAAAACAAAAGAGGGCTGGAGAGATGACTGAGCAGTTAGGACCACGTGCTGTTCTTGCAGAAGACACGGGTTCAGTTCCCAGCATCCACATAGTGTGGCTCATAACCATCTAGTGGCAGGCACTATGGTATGCAGACACAGGGGCAAAACACTCATACACTTAAAAATAATTTTTGAACCGGGCGGTTGTGGCGCATGCCTTTAGTCTCAGCATTTGGGAGGCAGAGGCAGGTGGATTTCTGAGTTTGAGGCCAGCCTGGTCTACAGAGTGAGTTCCAGGACAGCCAGGGCTACACAGAGAAACCCTGTCTTGAAAAAAAAAAAAAAGAAAAGAAAAAAAATTTTGAAAGAACAGTCTTTAAATAAATAAAAAGGACAAAGGAAAAACAGAGAGAAGCCAGTAGCAGTAGGTGGTAGCCTCCATGTTGGCATGTGGTTTGAGGGGCATTTGGCTGCAGCTAGTCTGCAGCTGTCTTGGCTCCCAGATTGGGTATGATTGGCTGCAGGTGCTCGCTTAGAGACCCAGTTCCTCATGGGATCTTTTATGTCCCTTAATACTCCACTCTTACTTCCTTAGATATTTGTTGTTGAGACAGGGTCTCATGTAGCCCAGGCTGGCCGTGAACTTACTATGTAGCTAAGGATGACCTTGAATCTTCCTGCCTCCACCTCCTGGGTCCTGGGATGGCTACCATGCATGGCTTCCTTCCTTCCTTTTTTTTTTTTTCCTTAGTTCTTCCATTGGGCTCCACATTTGCCCAATTTCACTGTGTGGCTTTCCATTTGTGTATTTCAGAGGTGCCCAAGGATTGGTGAGACAAGAGATTCCTCCAGGCCCCCAATCCTTTGCCTGTTAGTGAATTATTCCCTCATCTTGTCCCCCTTTTCCTTACTGCCTCTCTGTCCTCATGCGGGGTACTGGGAACCATCTTTAAAGGCACCAAGGGAAGTTCTTTCTCATCCATAGCTTAAGTGCCCTGGGAGTTCAAGATGGCTCAGACACTGGGACTCAAAGTCCCCAGGGTAGCTGGGATGGCAGAACAGGAACCAGATAATGACATGTAAACAGCTCTGCACAGAGGCAGAGGGGGCAGCTTGACTCCTTGAACCTGAGTGTTCCACAGAAGGAAGAGCTGTGGGCAGCTGGGAGGGGAGGTGGCCTGGTGACCTTGGCTATGAGAGGAGCTAGGTGTTAGGGTGGGACAAAACCATAAGATGCCACTGGAGGGGAGGCCTGGCTGTGTGGCCAGAATGAGAATTTGAAACTGTCCTAGGCCACGTCTTGGTGGCCTCTCTGGTCTTTTTGTTTTTGTTTTGTTTTGTTTTGTTTTGTTTTGTATTTTCGAGACAGGGTTTTTCTGTGTAGCCCTGGCTGTCCTGGAACTCACTCTGTAGACCAGGCTGGCCTCGAACTCAGAAATCTGCCTGCCTCTGCCTCCCAAGTGCTGGGATTAAAGGCATGTGCCACCACCGCCCAGTGGCCTCTCTGGTCTTAAGTGCACCCGGCAGAGTGCCTTGCACCCAAGGAAGGGAAGGTTTTGAGGAGCCCCGTGGCTGTTGAGAATCAGGCACAAGGTAGGTATGACTACACGCGCCTTGTGGAGCAGGCAGGTAGCACAAGCGCCAGGAACTGAGGGAGGGGAGCTGGGAGCTGCCCTTTAGGGCCTCTGGTCCTGACTGGACACGAGTAGCCCTTCCCAGTCACGGCCCCAGGAATATGCACACTGGGTTGCCATGGAGATGCCTGTGACATCACAAAGGCCTAAAGCACAGGAGACCCGCCTCCTCCGATCTTGACTCAAGGGTGATTCCCTGGGGCCCAAAATGACCATGCCATCCAGGAGGTAAGCCCAGAATGACAGTCCTTGCCCTCCAAGCCAGAATCCTGAAGCTAATGAACTGCTTTAAATAACCGTCAGCCCCAGGCTTGCTCTGGTTGCCCACCAGGTTCACAGAGCCCTAACCCAGTGGACCCCGTCCAGCAATGGTTGGGGACTCCTCCTCTATACCGCCCAAGTTCTGGCTGACTTCCTGGGGGCAGAGTAAGTGTGGTCCAGTTTGGATTCTGAACAGATGTGCCCTCTACGGAAGCCACTGTCACCATAGGGCACTTGTAAAAAGGACGGGATAGGGTGTGTGTGTGTGGAAGGAAGGTCCCAGATAAGAGGAGGCTCAGCTCAGGTCCCACATGGGGATCACTATCCTCTGAAAATGAAGCTATGACCCCTCGGGGTAGGTATCCCTGCCGTTCTGCCTTTTCCAGGCCTTTACTATTTGAGGGAACCTCATTGTGGGGTGGGTAGATGACAGAGGGGTCCCTTCATCTGCCCTGGGCATGAAGGCTAGCGTTTGGGAAGAGCCAGGCGATGCATAGGGCTGAGCTGCTTTCAGAGAGCAGGGACTCTCTGGCCAGAGCTGGGCACTTCTCCTCCCCCTTGAGCCCATAGGAGAATTCTGGGGCATCTTGGAATTAACATGACAGATTAACATCGACATGCAAAGCCACAGTGGAGTGGGGGTGGGACATCTAAAATAAAATACTATTTTTACTTGAGGTTTCCTCTAGACAAAACTGACTTGGAATCAGAATTGAAACCCTACTTGTAGGCTCACTTTGGACAGGCCTCTGTCTGGGAGGTTCTGGGAATACACAGGCTCCTTAGGAGAGGCTGATGTTCACACATAAGCACAGTGACCTTCCCCATGTGGAAGAGGACTTCAGGGGTGTTTGTCTCTTTAGAGGTTGCTCAATTGTCTTGAGTGTCCACTGTCTGCTCCCTCTTCTTACCTCTACTCACCACTCTGAACCCTGTGCTGAACCCTGAATCATGCCGGTGCTAGGCGACCCCGCCACCACTGTTACATCCCAGGCCCTGGTATTGACATTTTATCAGGGGACATCAGGGATGGGAAATTGCAAACTAGAAAAAAAAATGTTCCTTTTTAGTTTACTAATGTCAGATCTGTGAGGGAGAGGTTAAAAGACTTGTCAGTTTTGCAAGGGTCAGTAGGTCCAGAGGGTAGCCAGCTCTGAGGCAGCAGAAGGGTCCAGTCTCAGGGTCAGTAGGTCCAGAGGGCAGCCAGCTCTGAGGCAGCAGGAGGGTCCGGTCTCAGGGTCA
>NW_022196912.1:124379935-124421692 GCF_008632895.1 Mastomys coucha | reverse complement strand
CCGGTCTCAGGGTCAGTAGGTCCAGAGGGCAGCCAGCTCTGAGGCAGCAGGAGGGTCCGGTCTCAGGGAGCTGAACCTCTAGCAGCAGTGCAGGAGAATTTTATTGATTGTTACAGAAAGGGTTTTTGGGGGTAAAACAAACTCCTCAAATCTATAGGTTTCCTTATAGAAAGCATCTCGCCCTGCCACTTTTTTTACTGGGCACACACTGTCTGCACTGTCTGTAGTACCCAAGAAAGAAAGACATTGCAGCTATGGCAGGACCATCTTGTGATCAAGGCCATGCAAAGGCTGTAAAGCGGCTGCAGAAAACAACTGTGTGTGTGTGTGGGGGGGGGGTTGGGGAGGAGGGGTGGTGGTGGCACACACCTTTTATCCCAGCACTTGGGAGGCAGAGGCAGGCAGATTTCTGAGTTCGAGGCTAGCCTGGTCTACAGAGTGAGTTCCAGGACAGCCAGGGCTACACAGAGAAACCCTGTCTCAAAAAACCAACAAAACAAAACAAACAAAAAAGCAAGTATAGATAACAAAAAATAATCTGTTTTTTACAAGGATTTCTTCAAGGTCAACATACTGTTAGAAAACAACTATATCCTGACGTATCATTCTAGATACAATGAAAAACGATCATCTCATTCTAATGCTTCCCCTAGATATAATGAGTCTACTAGAATTCCAACACAAAAATGGCTTAGCCCGTCCAGTCACTTGCCACCAGCTTTGACAAAACGGACCTCATGCCCAAAGCCTGCACAGTGAAAGGATAGAATGGTTCTTGGAGGTGGTCCTCCGACCCACACAGGGTCCCTGTGGCATGGGTGTGCATGTATGATCACACATATATGTGCCAAGCATCTGCTCGGGCCACGGCCGAGGCTCGGTGGGACTCACTTGCTTAGCAGTTCAAAAATCTGGGTATAAGTGACTTCAAACAGAAAAACAAATTTAAAAAACCAAAAGAAAAAGAAAAAACAAACATGAAAAGTATTTGATTTCTGTGTGCAGGGTGACTTGCTGTCTTCTAAGTGCCCTGAGAAAGTGTGTATTTCCCTGATAGGATGTGAGCGCGTGTGTGTGCATATGAATGCTTCTGGGCAGGTGGTGGGTGCTCCTCCACAGCTGAACATCCTGAGACACTGTAACTACGTCCAGTCTCTAGGAGAGTCCATTTCTGATTTGCAGTTGACACCCAGGTTAATCCACTCAGCACTGGATGAAAGATGATTAGGGAGCCTCAGAGCACATGTTCGCGCCAGGACAGGACATTTGAACTAGAACTGGCGGTGGCTTATGGAGTCTACTTACTTCAGCTAGGATTCCAGTTTGTCCTGGGGCTGTTACAGGGTTGAGGGGTGGGGGTAGAGGTGTAGGTGAAGGGTGACATGACCAGGCTAAGCAAGGCTCAGCTGCCCTCTGCCCTCCTCTCAAAGGGGCTTCTGGGAAGACTCCCAGCCTGCTCTGGGGCTACCTTGTTGACAGACATTTCATTTATATCATTTGCATTAAGTTAGTTTGCTAGTTAGTAGCCCTTCACTGAAGTGTTGTAATAATCTGTGCTCTCCGAAAAAAAAGAATCACTAGAAAAATCTGTCAAGGAAGGGTCTTGTCTTGGTTTGGTTTGTTTTTTTTGCTGAAGGTGTTCGAGTGTTTGTTTGTGTACCATGTGAGTGCAGTGCCTGCTGAGGCTAGAAAAGGGAACGGGATCTCTGGGGACTGGACACATGTCTGTGAGCTGCCATGTGGGTGCTGGGAATTGAACCTGGGTCCTCTGGAAGAGCAGCCATTCCTAACCCCTGAGCCATCTCTCCAGCAACTCCCTCTCCCTCCGTTCTTTAGGAAGGTGTTGAATGCTTAAATGAATATCCAATCACTGAGGTAACCCACCCATCTTGCAGCTGTGTGGCTAACCCCAAGATTTTCTTTTTAAGCATTTTTTTCCTGCTAGGTGGTAATGGTACACACCTTTAAACCCAGTACCGGGGAGGCTCTACAGATCTCTCAGTTTGAGGCCAGCCTTGTCTGTAGTGTGTAGTTATATAAAACAATCCACACTAAAGCTGGCTACATGCTGTCAGGTCTCCCCATCTCCATGGGGAGTCCCAAATGGCTCTCTGCCCTGCTTCCCAAGGAAGGCCTGCTGTCTGCCCATAACTTCCCATGTCATCTGCCCACCCCCACCCCCCGCACCTCCAGAGGGTTAGAATTTACCAGCCAGATTTAGAACAGTAAATTCTCAACCACCAAGATGCCCAAACAAAGAACTCAAAACTCAGTTGATACAGTATAAGCTGCACACCTAGACTGGACAAATGTGTCCTACATTACTCAGCCGTCTATCAAAGAAATCCCGTTACTTATGGCTCCTAGGATCACATGGTTCTGGCTCATCATCCTCTCTTTTAGGTACCATCTTGTCTCTCCCAACTCTGTCTCCATCTCCATCTCTGTCTCCATCTCCATCTCTGTCTCTGTCTCCATCTCCATCTCTGTCTCTGCTTGCTCTCTCTCTCTCTCTCTCTTTCTCTCTCTCTCTTTCTCTTTTGATCTTTTGAGACAGGGTTTCTCTGTGTATCCCTGGCTGTCCTGGAACTCACTCTATAGACCAGGCTGGCCTCAAAAGCAGAAATCCACCTGCCTCTGCCTCCCAAGTGCTGGGATTAAAGGCATACACCACCACCACCTGGCCCAGCTTGATTTTTTTAAAGACAGGGTCTCATGTTATCTAGGCCAGCCTTTACCTCACTATGCAGCCAAGGATGATCTGAAACAACCATTCTCCCTCCCATGCTGGGATTCCAGGTATCTGCCACCTCCTTGGTGTGAGGAACCACTATGTAGTAGATGCTGCATGCGAATGGAGGTGCACATTTGAGAGACAACATGTGACTTGGGACCTACTGGGTTTGAGTTCTCTGTGGAGCCCATGGCAGTCATAACCAGCAAACATGATATTGCACACTGACTCTTCATCAGAGCTGTGACTGGCTTTGAGGACAGGGTTATGAACAATGCAGTCATAACTCCAGGAAATCAAGAGACTGACTGACTGACCATAACCATGATGAAGGAGGGTGCTGCAGGTGTCAGACTGATGGATATGAACACACAGCCCTGTGTACCTGTGTGAGTGGTTGGGGAGGGTGATTGAAACCTGAGGTCAGGGGCTGAGAGGAGCCCTCAGTTACAGCAGCTCAGTTGGGCTGAGGATGTAGCTCAGCTGTTGGGGTGCTCCTGCCATGTGTGGGGGCCTGAGTTTGATCCCCAGCACCTCATAAATTGGGTTTGGTGGCACATGCCATAATCCAGAACTTGAAAGATGGAGGTATCTTTGGGTACATAGTTTGAGTTTGAGCTGGGCAGTGGTGGTGCACACCTTTAGTCCCAGCACTTGGGAGGCAGAGGCAGGTGGATTTCTGAGTTCGAGGCCAGCCTGGTCTACAGAGTGAGTTCCAGGACAGCCAGGGGTACACAGAGAAACCCTGTCTTGAAAAAAAAAAAAAAGATTGTATGTGTTCTTATTTTCTGTGTCTATGTTGTCTAAGTATCTGTGCACTATTTGTGTGCATGCTGTATCCTCCGAGGCCAGAAGAAGGCATCAGATTCCCCCGGAATTGGAATTGCAGACCATTGTGTGACACGCATACACACTAGAAAGCAAACCCTGTCCCCTGAAAAGCAGCCAAGGCTACTGACCACCAAGCCACCACTCCAGCTCCTCAACAGTATAGTTTGCTTTTTTTTGGTCTTTTGTTTTTTGTTTTTCAAGACAGGGTTTCTCTGTGTAGCCCTGGCTGTTCTGGAACTCATTCTGTAGACCAGGCTGGCCTCGAACTCAGAAATCCGCCTGCCTCTGACTCCCAAGTGCTGGGACTAAAGGCGTGCGCCACTGCCTGGCAACAACATAGTTTTAAATGATCTCAGGGTATATTATTAACTTGGTTTGAGGTCCAGCACAAGTTGAAGATGGCAAGATGTAGTTTTAGAAAGGGCTATCACAGCCAGACATGGTTGTACACACCCTTAATCCCAGCACTTGGGAAGTAGAGGCAGGTGGATCTCTGTGAGTTCCAGGCCAGCTCAGTCATTTTTGGCCCTCACTCTGTGCCACTGAATAAGTCCACTTTTCTCAGCCTCAGTTTCCCCAGCTGTAAGCTAAGTGTCCTTCTCTCAGTGAATTGTGTCCTGCAGGTGGAGAGCCCATGCCACAGATGTGTCACATACCTGTCTCCCTAACTGTGGGACAGGGGCTGGGTGTTTGAAGCAGAGCCAGACAGTTCACATGCATGGGATTCTGAGAGGCTCCCATGCACAGGCTTGGGGACCTCCATCCTAAGGAGACAGACACCTTAGGGAGTAGAGCACCTCCTCTCTTGAGTATTCCCTGTGTCCATTCGAGGTTCTCCTGCTTAGCAGAGTCCCAGCAGTGAGAGGACGACCAAGGGCAGGGGCTGGAGGCCTTGGCGCCTGGCAGGTCCTTTGTCTAACTATAACAGTACCTGTAGTTTAAAACCTGGGACACCCAAGGCATGGTAAGGTTGGTTATGTTTGCTTTTCAGAAAGAGTCTGTGAAGTCACTTTATAGACTAGGCTGGCTTCAAACTCATGAGAGCTGCCTCCCAAGTGCTGGGGCATGAGCCACCAGGCCCAGGTTGCTTGCTTGCTTGCTTTCTCTCTCTTCCTTTCTTTTTAAAATTTTTTTGTTTTGTTTTGTTTTTTTCTGAGACAAAGTTTCTCTGTATAGCCCTGGCTATCCTGGAACTCACTCTGTAGACCAGGCTGGCCTCGAACTCAAGAAATCCACCTGCCTCTGCCTCCCCAGTGCTGGGATTAAAGGCATGCGCCACCACTGCCCAGCACCCAGCTTTATTTTTGAGTGCTTGCCTGAACATTTATCTGTGCACTGTGTGCGTGTAGTACCTTCTGAGTCCAGGCAGAAGAGGGCACTTGGATTCCTTGAAATTTAAGTTGCATCTATGAGCTACCATGTGAATACTTGGAATCGTGAATGGGGACTCTGGTGGTCCAGCCAGTGTGCTTAACTACTGAGCCATTTCTCATTTGTAGACTTTGTAGTTAAGGGAATTTTGTGCTGTTGTAATCTTAGCTCAATCCATAGAACACAGATTGACAATAGACCGGTGCAATAACATGAGGTTTATTGATCCAACGCATGGCCAATGCACGTGGGATTGCTCATCCTCGTAGGGAAAGGCAACCTCGAACTTAGAAAGCACACATCTTTTATACTTTACAGAGGGCAGATTTCTGCAACAGGGCTAGCTGGCTTACTCTGGTTAGTGGAACACAGGACAAAGGACCTCATCAGGCATTGGTTGGCTTGCTCAGGGGGCTGTTCTTGGCTTAGTCAGTCAGCTTCCCTATTCAGCTCTGCACCTGGGCTTGAAAAGTCCCTGCGAAAGGGCTGAGTAGCTAGGTGGTAGGGGGATTGTTGGCAGCAAGGTCAGGGTGACAGTTTGTGGTCTCTTTGGAAATTCACCACAGGGAGGGGTTGGGGGTGGTTCTTTCAAGAACAGTTATTTCTTGTTTTGTCTTGACTTAGCTTAGTCAGAATGGCCTGGTCATTCTGTCTCAACATTCTGACCACCAAAACTTTGTTTTTATAGCATGTCCTTGGCTATCTCTGGAACACAACCTCTCAGTGTCTGAAGCTGCTGCTTGCTACTGTAAAACCTTGTTTCCACACTGCTTGCTGCTTACAGGAGCTGGAACATGGCTCCCTTATTTTACTGTGAAACTTTATTTCAGTGCATGTGCATTTTTCCTTTTACATTTATTTATGGTGTATGTGTGTGTGGAGCACAAAGGACCAGGCATGTATCTGGTGCACAGAAATACATGTAGGCGCCATATCCTTATACATAAAACCAAAGAGCTGGGCAGGGGTGGTATACACCTTTAATCCCAGCACTCAGGAGGCAGATCTCTGAATATGAGGCCAGCCCAGTCTACAGAGAGTCCCAGGACAGCCAGGGCCACACAGAGAAATCCTGCCTCGAAAAATCAAATGATAATGATAGTGAACACTTTAGCTGCTGTCAATCAGATAATGTGGGGTCAGGAAGGGACTGCGAAGCCCTTTTTGCCTTGTTAGGCTCTCTCTCCATACTGTTACCCAAACCAGTCTACAGGGGCCACTGGGGAAGTTCAGGGCACATGGTTATATGGATCCTTGCTCTCTGTAGATGGCCCTCACCTTTCAAAGGTGGCTATGATGCTGACTTCTAAAGACGGCATAGGGGTGGAGTTCCTAGTGGAGGCTCCTTTTCTTTGTTAGGCCTTTCTAACCTTTAAGATGCTCACAAGTTCATGAGGGTGTGGTAGGGCCAGTTATTTGCTTTCTTTCCAGGCTTCAGAATGGGTTTCCCAGGAGCCCAGTTTGGGAAGGCAGGATTTACTGCTGCAAAGCATGCAGTGTGACATGTGTAACTGGGGCACTTTCCAACAGGGTGCAGAGGCCGCTCTGAAGATTCCGGAGAGGCTGAATGACATGAGACTTCACGGAGGTTTGTAGCAACAGTTTCTATTTTATGTGTGTGAGTGGCTCTCCCGATTTCATGTCTGGGCAACAGAAGAGGGGGTCAGATCCTCTGGAGTAGAGTTACATCCAGGTGGTTGTGAGCCACTAGGCAGGTGCTAGGAGCCAAACCTGGGTCCTCTGAGAGAGCAGCAACTGCTCTTAACCCCTGAGCCAGCTCTCCAGCCCATCTTTAGCACTTTTATATTTTTAAACTAAAAAAAAGAGATTATTTATTTTTATGTATATGTACAGTACACTGTAGCTGTCTTCAGACACACCAGAAGAGGGTATCAGATCCCATCACAGATGGTTGTGAGCCACTATGTGGTTGCTGGGGATTGAACTCAGGACCTTTGGAAGAGCAGTTGGTGCTCTTAACTGCTGAGCCATCTCTTCGGTCCTTATTTTATTTTATTTTTTAAGATTTATTTTATTGTATTTTATTTATTTATTTATTTATTTTTTCAAGACAGGGTTTCTCTGCCCTGGCTGTCCTGAAACTCACTCTGTAGACCAGGCTGGCCTCGAACTCAGAAATCCGCCTGCCTCTGCCTCCCAAGTGCTGGGATTAAAGACGTGCACCACCACCGCCCGGCCTGTATTTATTTTTTAATGTGTATGAGTACACTGTAGCTGTACAGATGGTCATGAGCCATCATGTGTGTGGCTGCTGTGAATTGAACTCCGGCCCCACTCGCTCTGGTGTAATTCACTGTAGCTGGCTGTCTTCAGATGCACCAAAAGAGGGCATCAGATCTCATTATGGGTGGTTGTGAGCTACCATGTGGTTGCTGGGAATTGAACTCAGAACCTTTGGAAAAGCAGTTAGTGAGTGCTCTTACCCACTGAGCCATCTCACCAGCCCTCTGGTCCTTATTTTTAATCTTTTGAAAGAGAGGGTCTCAGATACCCAGGATGGCTCTCTCTCGTAGCACTTTGTCTCATGTTCTCTTCATGTCCCCAATGTGCATTTTCCCACAATGCAGAGCTAGGGAAGTGCTCTACCACTGAACTGTATAAGCTTGCAATCATGGGGGCTTTCTACTGTCATGTAGCCCAGGCTGGCCTCTTAGCAAGGATGACCTTGAACTTCTGATCCTCCTGCCTCTGAATCTGAGTGCTGAGTTTTCAAACCCTGCCACCACTCGTTTTGTAGGTGCTGGGGTTGAGCGCAGGATGGAGCATGTGCCAAGCGAGCACTGTGTGGTTAAAGCTATATCCACAGCCCTTACTTTTGTTTTGGACATAGGGTCTTGCTATATCCCAAGCTGGCCTTGGCCTTCTATGTACCAGGCTAGCCTGGAGCTCATGTTCCTCCTGCCTCAGCTGCCTCACATTCCCAGAGGATCTGGAGCAAGGCCAGGCTGAGCTACAGGATGGGACCAGAGGTTGTTTTAAAAAAAATTCGCTTCTTCTTCCCATGGCCTGCCTTTCCTTCCCTGTGCTGTCCTTTAACTTGATCTCCTTAGTTAAGTGACAGTCTACGTGCCTGGCCTTGAGGGATGGCCAGCCAGAGGCCCAGCCGACCCACCTGCATCAGGGCAGCGTTCAGTGCAGCTGGCTTTCGGAAGTGGCAGAGACACTCGCGCCATCGCCTTCAGGTGCCTGAAAGCGTATGTGTGGTGTATGTGTGGGAGATACCCATCTCTATAACTCTTGGATCCCTTCCTCCCTTACCAAAACTGAAAGTATTCAAATACCAGTATTTTGTTAAGAAAATGAAAACTACTTTTCTCAGTGGCCTGGGGCTGGTGGGAAAGTGCTAGAGCACCAGAGGCCAGGCCTGGGCTTCTTTGTTACCTTTTTAAGCCTCACTTCTGCATGTGAGGGGACCAGTTGAGAAGGAAAATTTAGTGCTCTTCATCTCCTTCTGGATCTGGGCCCAGAACCAGTACCAAGGTGCTGTGTGCCCTCTGTGAGGGAAGGACTCCCTGCCTGCTAGACTTTTGGAGGACTTTGTTCCCGCTCATCAAGTTTTGTGTTAGCATGGCCTGAGGCAGAGCCGGTGAGCACCCCAAGTGCTCTCTGTGTTAAGCCGCTATGGCAGAATCAGCATCGAGCTTTTCCCCACAGGTCAGCTCCAGAAGG
Organism: Mastomys coucha; assembly: GCF_008632895.1. NCBI lineage: Eukaryota > Metazoa > Chordata > Mammalia > Rodentia > Muridae > Mastomys > Mastomys coucha. The sequence goes on along the minus strand of NW_022196912.1, from coordinate 124,413,066 downwards.
AACCTCATGGACTTTGCTGAAGGCATCTGGAGAGAGGTACGCTACAACCCTCTAGGGTCCAGAGGCCTTGGGGGAGCCTTCAGAGCCAAGGCTAGCCCAGGGAATGGGCTGGGAGGGTCAGAATACAAGGAGGGAATGTTTCTACTTGTTGTGCAATCCTGGACACAGGCAGTTTGGTTACTAAAGGGGGATGTCTCACTATATAGCCCAGGCAGGCCTCAAACTCAGGATACTACTCCTATCTCTCTGCCTTATGAGGGCTGGGATGACAGATAATGTTACCATAAGACAAGAACAGATTGGAGCAAACTGACAAAATTCAACCAGAGAAAGCAAGAAAAGACAGGAAGTTCTGAACCCCACAGCAGAAGTCAGGGGGCTCCCCAAAGGTCCTGCCAAGCACCCTGTAGCAAGTGGTTGTGGTGCACACTTGTAATCCCAGCACTGGGGAGTCTGAGGCAGGAGGATATAAGATAGGAGGATATAAGATTGAAGGGCAGCTAGGGCCTTTTACTGTTTTGGAATGATCCATTTCTGTCTGAATACTTTGTGACATGTGTGCAGTATACAAGGAGGCCAGAAGAGGGCGGCGACGGGCTGGAGCTAGCCTTCCGGATGGTTGTGAGCCATCATCACATGCCAGTTAGGAACTGAGCTGCTAACCTCTCTTTCCAGCCCTGAGACCTTGTCTTAAAACGCAAAACATGCCAGGTGTGGTGGTGCAGGGGTCTGATCCCAGCACTGGAGGGCAGAGGCAAGTGGATTTCTATGAGTTTGAGGCCAGCCTGATCTATATAGGTAGCCAAGGTTATATAGTGAGACCATCTCAAAACAAAAAAGCCCCAAAACAATAAAACAATGGCACATGCCTTGAATCCGAGCACTTGGGAGGCAGAGGCAGGTGGATTTGTGAGTTTCAGGACAGCCAGGGCTACACAAAGAAACCTTGTCTCGAAAACCAAACCAAACCAAACCAAAAAAACCAAACCAACCAACCAACCAAACCCCCCAAAAACAAAAGCCACCGACACCACCAGCTGGGGATGTAGCCCAGTGGTAGAGTTCTTGCCTAGCATTTGTGAGCTTCTGGGTTTGACCCTTAGAATGGTTCCTTCATGGGAGGTGAAGGCAGGAGGGTCGGAAGTTTCAGGGTTATCCTGGCTACACAGTTAGTTCTAGGCTAGTCTTGAATGGGAGGCCTTGTCCTTGAGAGAGTCTTGATGCAAGGCAAAGCATACAGGTTTGCCATCTGTCCTCAGTGATGGAGACACGTTTTGTACTCTGTGTTACAAACGACACTGCTGCTGGGATTTACCCACTGTCTCAGAAACTTCTATTTATTTTGTGGTGATGGGAATTTTCAGGTCCTCACACACAGACAAACACTTATAAACTTTTGTCACCAGTTTTTAGATCCTTATGATGGTGACTCGGAAGACACCCCAGGTCATTCCAACTACCGCAGTTACCGCCAGTGTGCCTACCGCCTCCTGGGTGACAGGAACCGCAACTCGCCTTCCCACACACTGCGGTCCAGGGCTGCTGAGGAGGCCAGCACGGAAGACTCACCCCCAAAGGCTCCAGACCTCACCATGAGAGCTTCTGGCTGGGCCCCTATAACCCTCGAGGTCGATGATGTCGACATGCAGCCTGAGGGTGAACTAAAGACACTGGGCCCCCAAGAAACAAATGGGCGTCCTGGCAGGCTGTCCCCATCACCAGAGGACTGGAGGATGACAAGGGCTGCCAGCCCCCTCATTCCTGTGGAGACCCCAGAGATAGGCAGACACCTGCTGAGTAGAGCCAGAGCCACCCGGCCACCTCCCAGACTCGGGAGTGAGAGAGATAAGGGGCCCAGGCTGTCGCTTTCCAAGAGAAAACTGGAGCTCCTACTTGGAGAGCCTGAGAGAATTAAGAGGAAGAAGAAGTACGTGGCCCAGCCCAGGGGCCCAAGTTAGCTCAGGGTAGGGGTATGGGGCCGTACAGCGCCAGAGACTCACGCTAAGCTCATTGATGATAGCATAAAAATGGGTGTCTGGGGTTTTGAGATAGCTCAGAGGGTCAGGGCGCTTGCTGCAAAGCCTGACGACCGGAGTTCAATTCCTAGGACTCACATGGTGGAAGGAGAGAACCAATGTCCACAAGAACACATAATGGTGTATATGTGTGTACATGTGTATGAATATGTGTGCACGCACACACACACACAATGTAAAAAATATTTAAAAATAGGTTGCAATTCAGGGATGGGTCTGAGTGGCCTTCACTGGGCCTCCTATCCCCACCTCAGGATCTTGTTCCATTCCCTGGCAATCAGCCTGCCTGTCTCCTCAGTGCTGGATCGAAGGCAGATCCCTTCCTGTTCCTTGTGTGACCAGAAGTCTCTCAATGCCCATGTTGGGCAAAGCCCTTTATGTCACCTGGGAGCAGGGCTCCTAGTGGTCAGCTCGGGCTCAGGGTCTCCACAGGAGCTGCCTCTCTCCAGCTGTGCTTTCGCCAGCTTGTTTACTGACCTTTAACTTTCTTTCTGGTAGGTAACGAAGCTGAACACAAGTCTGGTGCTGCTGAGGCCTGGGTCTCCTCTCCAGGTAGTGTCCTCCCCATGGTGGCAGGACAAGGTTCCCAAGTGCTAATAAAAACGGCACCACAAGGAGGTGCCCGTTCTTGGCAGGGCATGTCCACCTCTGGGTGTTGTTGGGGCCATTCCAGGACTGCTTATGGGTACTTATCAGTGCCCCAGGTGGCTCTGCCAGGGAAGACAACAGGGCTGGTGGCCACTGTCCAGTATGACCCCTCTGATTGGAGGAGGGGTTGGGGGGGCTGGTACTCTGGGAGCAGAAGTCTAGTTATGGGGCTGGGATGAGCCTCATATTCCCAGCGATCCCCATAGACTCAGGCAACATCCTCTGAGGTGTTTGGGTGCTGTATCACCTGCAGCACCCTAGGTGTTCCTTAGGAGAATGTAGGCTCTTCCTCCCGCAGAGGAACCTGCCGTGTCATCTCCCAGAGGAGGAGTTAGGACAGTGCCTCTCTGTGCTAAGGAGTCCTTCCAGCCATGACAACAGCCTCTGCCCACCCTGGACCACAGTCACAGAGGGTTTTAGAGACCCCGAGATGCTAGGACTAGCCTAATTGTCACCCTTCCTGTGGGGCGAGGCCACTCTCTCACCACAGGTGGTATGAAAATGACTGATGGCAGGGCTTGGGGTTCCCAGGGGGTGGGGGTGTCAGACGGCCAAGCCTTGGTGTCAGTCAAGAACAGAGGAGTTGTCAGGCCTCAGGGATGAGGTGCAGCTTTCCTGGCCTCGTCACCTCGCTGTTTCTGCATCTGTGACCACGGTGACAAAGGTGAGGTGGGCTGAGACACAAAGATTACCACAGCAGACTGAGCAGAGTGACAAGAGGCAGGAGCCTGTCATGCTTAGTGTTTTATTTAATAAAACCAGCCATTCCGTCAGCCCTCAGAGACCGCACACTTCACCTTTCCCATCCCACTGTTTCCAACTGCAGCACCTGTCATCCCGCCAACGCTAACCAACAACTTGCTTTTCAGTCCACCAAACCTTCCAAACTTAAGTTTAAGGATGAATGAAGGTTAAATATTGGGTTTTACTATTCCAGAAAGAGGATTTGAGAAAAGTTTAGCTTTACTCAGTGCACAAAACGGCAACTCCACGCTCGTAGAAGCTTCGAGGATCTTCCTTTGTAGCAATTTCAAAGTCCACGGTGAAGATGAGGTCTGCCCGGGTGAAGTTCAGGTAGACAGGTAAAGTCACCTGTAGGACAGACAGAGGGACTAACTGTCCACCAGCTCTGGGGACAGCTCCCGTGGGAGTACAGGGCTGTGGTGCAGTTGTTTCCACACAAGAAGAGTCCCAGCGTGGCACAGGAAGAGCCAAGGAACTTACCACACTGGCCTTCTTTTCTGCGCTTGTTTGCTTCACCCAGCGTAGCTGCGTGAGGGGGAGGACTGTGGAGATGGCGTTGGAGAGCGATAGCTTGTTGTTGCCGCATGTGGCCCCTTGGAGCTTCAGACCTGAGAGGAGATATAGAGACGGGGCTGAAGCCATACAGAGCCACGCAGCCGGGCTTCCAGGACACTCAGAGGCTCAGGTGGGCCGCTCTGTCCAGACACCTGAGGTACATTCATTTGGAAACAGGTTTCACAGACAGGCCAGTCTGAGAGCTCACCTGTGACTCCAAAGCTGCAGGCATCAAGGGTGGCACTCTGGGAGGCGGTGACATTGACTTCGAGGCAGAGTTCCTCCAGAGACCAGCTATTGGCTTGCGCCACATACTGTCTGGTGGCAGTGATGTAGGCTTCAGGCACAAACAGGCCACCCAGGCACACATGGATGTTCTGTAGAAACAGCCCCATGGAAAGGAGAGCAGGTCAGGAACAAGTCCACCCAAGGCCAGGACAAGCAGTGCCACCCCTGACCCAATACCCCCACTCCTGACCCGATATACCCCCCACCCCCATGCATGCCCACCCCTGACCCGATATCCCTCCACCCCCATGCATGCCTACCTTCAGTTCCTTGGCTCCACCAGATGCAGCCGCTTGTGAGATGTTCTGCAGCTGTTTGATCCTCTCGCTGAAATCTGACACCCACTGGATCACTGTCATGCCTGCAGGCACTGTGTAATGGGACCAGCTCCGAGGCAAGATCCCTGCAGCAAGGAAGAGAGCCGCAGGCCTCAGCAGACGTGGCTCAGGCTGCCAGCACCTGCACACCACAGCCCTCTTTCCTGGCTGCACCTGGTGTTCTGTCTACAACCAGGAAGGCCCAGGGCACTGCTGTCTCAGTAGTGTGGGGTGCATGCTTAGAGGCATGCTGCTGCTGCTGCTGCTGCTGCTGCGAGCACACAGTCTCTGGACGGGGCCCCCTATCCCACTCTGTCCTCTTCACTGCACTAACCCTAAAAGGTCACAGGAACTGCACAAAAACTTTGGGGAAACCACAGGCATTTCTAAGATCCTCCCACTACTGAGGAATCCTGAAAGAGACGTGTGTGGCCTGGGCCTGCACATGGGGTATGGACGGCGGACGGCAGCACAGACAATGGTCAGGACTCTGTGCCAAGCCTGCAGCTGCATGCCGGTCTGCACCTTTCACCAGCTCGTTGATGAGTGTCCGCAGGTAGTTGGTCTGCTTCTTTTTCCCCTCACACACTTGAACGACGTCAGCAAGATCTTGGCGCACATCTTGGAGTAACTTAGCCCCCATCTTCACTTCTCTCTCAAAGAACCTAAACAAAGGATCCTAAAACCAAAGAGAAGAGGGCTAGAGACGGATCTGTGCAGAGGCAAGGCACATCCAGAAGGATCATCAGGACCTTTGACCTTTTTGGGAGCTGGCCAGATAGAATAATCATCTCTGCCCCGAGCTCTCAGACCACAGTTTTCAAACAGTTTAATTAAAAGTGGTGTCTGTCGTTCTTGCTCAAGGTTGGGGATTAGCATGCTGACCCCAGCCTAGCTACCTTGATGTTCTCCACGGTGCGCTTCAGTGGGCTCAGTGTCTGTGGGATGAGGTGCAGCCAGTTAGATGCTGTGGTGTGCAGCGTTCTCATCCAGGCTGGGCGCCCATCGGAGGTGGAGTCTGTCCTTGCCTTCTTCTCCGTCTCTGCGTAGGCCAGGTCATCCTCATCCTCCAGCATCTGCATCTTCAGCATCTTGCTGATCATGTCCACACCTAGGACAGTCACAGGTGGGGGAGGTAGGGAATGAGGAAGACTTCAATGTGTAGGCCAAGTGGTGCATGAGCTCATCACAGCAGCCTGCAGGCTGCACTCCTGCCACACTGCACGAAGTGCACAAAGCAGAAAGGAACTGACCCAAGTCTATCACAGGACGATTAAGACAAAACCAGAACCAATGGCCTGGTTGTGCGCTGTGAGGCGTGCCGTCCACACAGCCGTGGGCCTCTGAAGCCTCAATCTGAATGCAGAACCTGCTGGGGGATGTTTGTGATGGCCGCTGGCTGTCCTCTGAACTCTGCTCACACAAATGCCATGTCCAGCTGTTACTAAAAGCACACTGGAGCTTGGCCTGCCCCTCACACTTGGAGACTGACAGCCAGACTGCTGAGAGCTTCACTGCTTTCTGGACCATGGGAAGGTGAAGAAGCTGGAAAATGACCCTGGTTGTTGACAGTGCTGATGGGATGCAGGACTTAGGGAACTGCTGGGGCAAGTGATACCAGCACTGACAAACAGGACAGCCTGTGTGCTGGAGAGGCTGCATCCAACCCAACAGGGAGCCACTTAGCCTCTGGCCTCAGACACTCATTTTCATACTAAATACACATGACAGCTGCTCACCTCCCACTGTCCCTGGACATCCCCATCTTCTCACAGAGGTCGCCTCCTCCCAGACAACAGGCAAGCTCTGAGTGTTCTCCTCAGGAGGAGGCAGCGGGGAACATTTCATCTCTCTTCACCTACTTCTCAATGCCTGCACTAGCCCTTGCCTCTTTTCTTCTCAGCCTTTCCATAAAAGTCAGACTAGACTACCAGAAGGACAAGGAGACCGGAAACAGGCTGGTGCTGCTGAGTCATCTCATCTACTCATCTATCTCAGGATATTTCTGCCTTTGCCTGCAGGATAGGGCACAGGCCCCTCTTGAACTAAAGCTAGCCTTCAAACTCCTTTTCATGACTCCCTGTGAACAAGCCCTCCTAGCAGGCTCAGGGTGGGCAGGGCTCCAGGACTAGGGAGACTCACTACCCACCTTGGGTGGTAAGCAGAACCCTTTCAGCATTGTTGGGTAGGCCCAGCCATGAGGGTGTCTGGGCGTCAGGCAGCAGCTCCACCCACTGCACAAACTCCTCTCGCCTGAGAAAGAACATTTGTAATCAGTCGGGCAGACTGGGGTCCCAAACACCCCCTTTCCCTTCCCAAGCATGACTTCTGTTCCCCAGACAGCCTCACCTGATCCCATCCGGCATCTGGATGTCCTTGTGCCCGTCAACCTTGCATGCCAGCTTGAATTCACTATCGAAACTGCGGGTGGTAAACAGGCGCTCTAGGAAGGTGTTGAGCAGACGCTGGTCAAACTCATTGTCCACTCGTCCACCGTAGATGGACTGCGCCATCAAGGTCTTCAGGGCAGACCATGGGATTTTATCTGGTGAGATGTTCTGCCGGCCCTAGGGAGAACAGAGGCTAGGTGACATGTGTATACTGGAGGGGCTAGCTTTGTGCAGCACTGTCAAGTTCTGGGTGCTACAAAGTATCAGTGCTCCTTGATTTCAGATCCACTGTCTTCCCATCACATGATGTGTGATGTAGCCTAACTTACCTTGGCTGTGTCATCTAGCCACGTGTCCACCGTGTCACAAGCCGATCGAAGGTCAGATTCTCCAAATTCGTATTTCTTTGACCACCCCAGTGGAGCATAGCGCAGGCGCTCTTGGATGATAGCATGGAACCAAGCCAGCAGGAAATACAAGCGGGCACGCTCATTTGGAGACTAGATAAAGAACAGACTCATCAGACAGCACATGTTTGTCTAAGGAAACCAGACCCTATTACCGAAGCAAAGATCTGCAGAACAAACCATACCTCCACCCTTCAGCCATCTGACCTGCAGTGCAGGAGCAGCACCAGAATCAAGCAATATGGCTGACCAAAGTACCCAGCTTTGTAAAGACCAGAACTGGCATAATGGCCCTTGAACTTAGACAGGTTTCTACAAGATAGGCTTTCTTAAAACGTGGATTTCAAAGACTTGTTTCCATTAAAAAAAAAACAAAAAAACGTGGATTTCAGCACCAAACAAAACCTAAAGAGCTGAAAGTACCCTAGCCTCACACAGCACAGGGACAGCGAGCGCTATGCACTCAGGAGTGGACCGAGGGTCACAGCTCTGTGGAATACAACGCTCACTTGGGAACATTCCTCACTCCCTGCCTACCCAGCTGTGCACAGGCAGGCACCTGCTCTTGGGTTTATACACAAATGTGTTCAGAGAGAGCACTCTTTACCTTGCATATCCTAGAGACAGGGATGCTGCTGAATGTCCTCAGCATGTTGGCCTTCACTCCAGGTGGTGGCTCAAACACAAAGATGCGACCTGCACGGAGCAGGTTCACAGGCACCTGAGGGAGAAGGTGCCTCTGTGATGTCTGCTTTTATTTTGGAGGGACAACGTGTGGTTGACCTCAAGCTTACAGCAATCCTCCTGTCCCAGCATCACAAGTTCTGGGGTTGCAGACATGACCACACTCAGCTGAGCAGTCTGACACAGTCCTATGTGCACACACTTACCCAGAGGCGTCAGCACCCAGAGGCTCCCATCCCGTTTACCTTGGGGTTGATCTCCATGGTGAGGAAGAGTCGGAAGCAGGCATGTGGCTGCAGGGAGTGCAGTTTCTTTTCCAGCTGCATCAGCCACCCTGGGGCCAGGTGTACATTCTTTAGCATCACCCACCTGCACATACAAAGTCACAGTGACTCGATGCCTTTCACTAGAATCCTGGGGACACAGGTTTAGGACAAAACCATTGCACCCACCTGCCTGACTTCACAGCGGTGTTGATCGCCTTATCTGCTTGGTTAAAGCCTTCTGCTGAGCCTAAGGCAAGGAAGCTGAGTATGAACAACGGAGGCAGCCTTATGCCACTAGGCTCCCACATGTCCATAGAACCAGCACACATCCTTACCGATGGCAATAGAAGTGATCTGCGTGTTCTGCTCTGCTGCGAGGTCCTCAACATGTCCACTGGCATCATACCCAGGCACAGAGCACATGAGGACAGGGGTGTTTGGTTTTACCTGTAAATGACATGGCAGACCCGAGTGGACGGATGTTAAGATAGACTGTCAGGGGACATGGCAGACCCGAGTGGATGGTTGTTAAAATGGGACTGTCAGAGGACATGGCAGACCCGAGTGGACGGATGTTAAGATGGACTGTCAGAGGACATGGCAGACCTGAGTGGATGGTTGTTAAGATAGACTGTCAGGGGACATGGCAGACCTGAGCTATCGGTTCTTAAGGCAGTCAGGAGAAAGCCTGACGGTAATGCTGGCTTTGGGAAGAATGCAGCCAAGGAGCAGTGTGCCTGGGCTGTGGCCGGTGCCGATGCTGTATCATACAGTGCCATGAGGAGCCAGGATGGGGTACTAGGACATTACCTCTGTGCCCACAATGTGGGTGAGGTCGAGTGGCTGCTCCATGATGGACATGAAGGACTCTCCGAGGTTTGTGGAAACAAACATGTGGGCCATGGCCAGTAGACGGTCAGGTCGGAAGGCTTGAATTAGGAGCAGGCGGTGGATGGCCTGCCCGATGGGAGCTGAAACGAGGCAAAGGAGGGTGCCGACATTGGAGATGTCAGACAGAGTATCAGCCCGGCCAAGCAGGAAGCAACGAGACCCAGCTCGGACCCCAGCCTACTGGTTCTCTTGGACCCAGGGGGCATCTGTTTTTGTTCCACTGTCATGTCCAAGATCTGGTGACAAGATCTAACCACTGGGTGTGGGGTACTGATGATACTGCTCTTTCAGATACTATTCTCAGCCTAACCTTGAACTCATGACCCTTCAGCCTCTTCCTTTACAGTGCTGGATTCCAAGTGTGGGAAGATGTGTACTCACAGAGCATGGCAGGTATGGAGGTCAGAAGTCAACCTTCTGGTGTCCATGCCCATTCTTCACCTTTCGACAGGGTATCTCTACCACTGTGTGACTAGGGACAGCTGGCCTGTGAGCTTCTCTCCATTCCTGTCTGCCTACCATCTCCTCATGGGTTGCACTATTGTGTGTGTAGGTTTTGGGGATCCAAATTCAGGATTTGTCTGTCTAGGGAGGCAAGCACTTTTATCCACTAAGCACTTTCCCTAGTCCTCTTCCTCTGTTTATTTAAAAAATTTTCTTCTGAGACAGGATATCACAATGTAGCCCTGGGTAGCATTGAGGTTACACTAATTAGGCTTGAACTTTGAGATCTATATGCCCTGGCCTCCTCTGTGCTGGTATTAAAGGCATGTGCTATATCATGCTTAGCAGAAATAAATAAAACCTTTTTTGAGACAAGATCTCTTTATATGGAGTAGGGGTATATATTGGCTGCCCTGGGGAAAATTTTTATTTTGTATGTGTGTGTACGTATGTGTGGCTGCCATATGCAGCTCATTTGTGGACTGTAGTGTATGGGAATATGGAGGTCAGGACAGCTAGTGGGGTTGGCTCTCTCAGCACACGGGTCACAGGGATGGACCTCAGGTCTTTACCTAATGAACCATCTTGCTGATCCTCATCTATTGATCTTGAACCTATACCACAAATACCTGTTGGTTGCATGCCAGCCAGTGCAGTGGTGTCCTCTGGCCTGTGGGTCCTGAGATCACAAGCTGCTGCCTGCCCCTTCCTATGTGGCACGGACAGGTGCACTCACGAGTCTTTATGGCACAATTAAAGATAATCCCCATTCATCTTTGTTAGGCATCTCTTACACTCCAATAAGATGAACTGAATCCCCTTATGCCTGCTAGGTAAGCATTTTTTTTTTTTTTTTTTTTTTTTTTTGAGACAGGGTTTCTCTGTGTAGCCCTGGCTGTCCTGGACCAGGCTGGCCTCGAACCCAGAAATCCGCCTGCCTCTGCCTCCCAAGTGCTGGGATTAAAGGCGTGCACCACCACTGCCCAGTGTATTCTATTGTTGAGCTATGTCCCTAGCCTGCTCCAGCCTCAGATGGTCCTTGGTGATAACTTAAGGGGGAATCAGGAATCTGATCCTGCTCTCAGCAAACTTAGGAGCCATCTTCCTAAATGGTTTCCTAAAATGGTGATTTTTGTTGTTTTGAGGAAAGAGTCATTGTTTAGCCTAGGCTGGCCTAAACTGTCAACCTTCCTACCTCAGTTCCCCGAGTTGCTGGGATTCAGGATCTATCTACATTCCAGACTGGCTCCCTAACAAGCCTGCTTCTGAAGTACATCTCTAGGGAGTCAGAGCCTTTTTAAGTAAAGGTTTGAGTAAAGCACACCCAACTTTCTATTTAGGCCCAGAGAGAGAACAACAGGGGCCTGGCCTTGACTCACTTGTAGGTGTTTCCTCACTCCAGAGGTATGGTACGGTCTGCTCTGGTGAACTGCTATCCAGCCAAATGCCAAATTGCTGTAGAGACAATAGTGGGTTAAGTGTCACCGTGGTACAGGAATAATGTGTGGTCCTGGGCACGCAGCTTAGCGTCTTGCTCTATTAGATGACACAGGCACATGCACAGTCACACATGCAGTAAGCTGCTCACTGCAGATCTCATTCAGAACACTTGGAAGGACAATTAATTACCTCATCTGCCTGAACCTTGGCAATTAGATCTTTAAAGGCAGGCAGACAGCTCAACCTCACGACAGCTTCTGCCTGCTCCACAGTCAAGCCCTGGATTTTGGGGGTGGAGCCAGCATTCAGCACAATCTCCTTCCCCCTGAGGAAGTGCTGGAACTCTGCATCATAGGTGGGCTCCCTGCGAAGTGGGGGACAGGTCAGGCAGGTGTCTTTACACAGCAACTAAGACAACAGTTGTGATTCAAAGATAAGGAAGGCAGAATGCATGCTAGGGCAACCTGCAGAGCCACATCAATACTGAGCGCCAGCCTCACCCCATGGTGCCTTTCAGCTTGATCCTTGCCAGCAGCATGGCGAAGGTGATGTGATCCTGGTGCAGCATGCCTCGAGCCACTCGGTTAAAGGCCACCTGGGAAGCGAGAGGGGAATGTTTGTGTTCTGGAGGCCATACTTCTATACCTTGCACACCAGACACATGCATGCTCTGCTCTCTACCTGGAAGAGGTCCTTGGTTATGACGGAGAGGCGTTGCGTGTGATCGGTGGCACCCTTCAGGTTGGGGTTCTCATACAGCACGTTGTGGTAGATGTCGAGGAAGAATTGCAGAGAGTACTGATACAGGAAGTGGACCTGGAAGGAGGCCATGTGACCATCAGAGTGTGCCTCGGGCCACAGCTGGGAGGGGCTGCAGTGCCAATGGCCTCACCTGCTTCAAGGACTCCATGGTGAAGTAGATGCTGCTGCAGGCAGTGGACAGTGGCAGGTACTGCTGGGACACGGTCTCCACCTCCTGCATGACAATGTCCGTCTCCTCCACTTTTCTGGTGACCTCGGCTGCTTCCCGCTTCAGATTCTCCAGGGTTGTAATGATGGTGTCGTCATCCAGAATTCGGCCTTTTACCTCGTTCAGAGCTTGGAGCAGAGACTTTTCCAGCTGCCGTAAACGGAGCTGGAACTCCCCTGTGGTAAGATAGACTTGTGCCACTGGTGCCACTGGGGAGCAGGGTCACCCTCACCCTTTGAAGCTCAGCCTGCCGCCCAGCAGCGCTGGGAAACTGAGGACTAGAAGAGCACCTTGCAGCTTCAGGAGGTCGGAGCGCTTCTCGTCCACATCTGGCCTTTCTGCTTTAAGCACTTCATTGAGACACTGGCTCTGTAAACTGCTGCGGGTGACGGTGAAGTTCACGAAGGTCACCCGGGAGCAGAGATCTGGTGGGAACTCCACCTGTCAGAACACGAGACAGACTGGTTGGTTCTCTCAGCTCCAAACTTACCAGCACCTCTGTGATCTATGAAGGGTCTCATTGCTTACAGTTGGGTCTCGGGTAGACAGAAAGATGACAAAGGATGGTGACAGGTCTATGTCTTGGTCACCGAGGGTAATCAGAACTCTCCCTCCTGTTCGTCGAACTTCACGGTTCAGTACTGGATTCAGAACTGGATCATAGCTTTCCACATCCTATGTATCACACACACAGAAGGCAGCCATCAGTTTCCTATCTGGGCCAGTGTACCACCCATACGCCCTGGGAACTGCCTGTGATTTTACCTTTGAGGGAGCTAAAATGGAAGTTTGCCTTTTGAGAGAAATTATTGCTGGGCTGTGGCACGGATATGCCTGAGTGGCAGAGCACTTGTCTTACAGTGTGAGGCTTGGGTTCCAACCCAGCAGCAAACAAAAGCCAGTTCAGAGACACACCAACCACAGGGCTTATCGACCACTCTCAACACTCAGATCCCACCCCACTGCCCTCCCAGTTTTTTCAAGACAGGGTTTCTCTGTGTAGCCCTGGCGGTCCTGGAACTCACAGCTGTACCTGCCTCTGCCTTTCTAAAGGCGTGCATTGCCACTGCCTGGTCACTGGTTTTGAGACAGGATCTTTTTATGGCTATTCTGGAGCACTCTGTGTAGACCAAGCTGGCCTTAAACTTAAGAGATCTTCCTGCCTCTGCTCCCTGAGTGCTGGGATTGAAGGTACCACTATGCCCAGCTGGGGACTTGTATTTTTGTTTTGGTGTTTTCGAGACAGGGTTTCTCTGTGTAGCCCTGGCTGTCCTCAAACTCAGAAATCTGCCTGCCTCTGTCTCCCAAGTGCTGGGATTAAAGGCATGTGCCACCACCGCCCAGCTGGAGACTTGTATTTTTGAAACATAATCACAAAGCTTATTTTTATTTTAGTATCAAACCACATTCAAATACAAAGTTCAAATACTACTGGTGTTTGTGCTATGTAATTGACATTTACTTCACATCAACCACAAGTGTGCCTGAGGGAGTGACAAATTCAAGCACAGACACAAACCTGGACAAGAAGGGGATTGCCAAATCTCAGAGCACTCTCCAAATTCTTCCGGAAGGCATCATCTAAGAAGCTGGTCCTTGTGATCTTCCGGTCCTTATATTCATTCATGATGAATTCTGTGGCCTGTCCAGAGGGGTCAATGATCAGCGGGTACCTGAGGGTAAAGTGACATGTGATTAGGTGAACGGTCCATCAGGAAAAGCAGTCTCCTGATAAGATGGGAAGAAACCAACACTCCACAAAGCAATCTCTACACACTGCCAGACTCCTAAACAGATGTGACTTAAATCAAGTCATCTCCTGGAAAAGCTGTGATAAGCATAACTCACTAAAGATGTAAACACGAACGCTGACCTCTTAGCACTGCCCCCCCCCCAACCACTTTTCCTTCCATCTCTTCAAACAAGCCATGAGAATACTCTCTAGCTACACCTCTGGCCTAAAAGCACATACCTATTGAATCGCTTTAGCATGATGGCATTTTCTGTGCACAGGTCGTCGGCAGGTAGGGAGCTGGCTTGCCAGCGGAGGCGCTCGTCGGCATTGGAGAGGTACTCCGTCCTTGCAATGTCTGTGCGGAACTGAAAGGGGGATGCCGGTTATCTCTCCTGTGACTGTGGGCCACACAGACTGGTGTGCCCACAGGTGGACTCCTCTCTCTGAGTGCCTGTTACCTGGATGTTGGCTTGCTGTAAGTGATGAGACCAGGTGGTGAACAAGTTCTGGCGCATTTGCTGGTCAAAGTAACCAGCGTAAGCAATGAAGGCTGCTGACAGGAGGCAGTCCCCAGCAATAGTAGACATCTGGTTTTTGAAAGTTTCGCTCGTCTTTTCCCAACGTTCCCTTTCAGCAGATAAACTCTTTAGAAGTGCAGTGCTCCGGTTTACCTAAGGGAGGAAAAAAAAAAATCAAATGACATGTTTAGGACCACACTGAATACTGCAAAGGAATTCATCCACTGGGTCACTGAGATGCCATCAAGCCTGATGACCTGAGTTCCATCCCTGAGACCTATATAGTGCAAGGAGAAAACCAACTTTACAAAAGTGTCTTCTAGTTTCCACACATGTGGAATGGCACGCACATACTTGACCTCTAAATTAATGAGAAAACAAAAAAGTATCTACGTTGTGTGCAGGGCCTGGGGAGGACTAAAAGCACTCAGACTGCCCAGAGCCCTGGAGAGGTGAGGCTGTGTTACAGACACTAAACGGCATGGGTGCTGGGATCTCTTTAGAACACAAGCTAAGGGTTAACTTTCAGCCTTGAGAGATCAGTACACTCTGGGATTTTCCTGAGGAGAGGAACAGCTGGGTGTGGCCAGAAGGGAAGACAGGCTGGAGTGAGGAGGAAGTGAGCGCAAGTAAATGTACTTAGTGCAAACTCAGAACCACAACACACAGACAGACGGACAGAGACAGACAGAGACACAGGCACAGACACACAAAGTTCACAAATGATGCATGAGTCAATCAACACTGTTAATTTTGGCTTCCCCAGGGAAGCCATGAGCACTTCAGGTAACTATGGGGTGGCAGGAAGGCTTACCTTAGCTTCAACGGCTGCCAGGTCTGCCTTGATGGCCTGGGCCTCTGAGATGAGGACAGCATACTCCTCCTTGTATCGGGCAATGCTGGCTTCCAGATCCCGGATCATCTGCTCCACCTCATTGGCTTTCTGCTGGTTGTCCTTGGCATCATCTTCCAGCTTCTGCAGCTCATTCCTCAGGGGCTCCACTCGCTTTAACATGTCTGCATAATTGAGCTGGGAAGGGCAAAACCCAGGGTGCAATGCTAAGTGACAGGAGCAATTGAGGATGACACGAATGTGTGACATGCCATAACACTGCCCATTCCTTAGTGTAGCCAAGTAAAAATAAGCCAGGATGGTGGCTTGTGCTTGTGGTCCTGGCGTTTGGGAGGCTGAAGTGGCCTGGGTTATAAAGTAGACTCTCACAAATCCAATCAGGGGTAGAGGACTGGCTCAGCAGTTAAGAGCAAGGTGAGGTGTTTCCAGGCACTCCCTTCAGGGAGTTCTCCACTTCCTGTTATCTCCAGCTTCAGGAACTCTGAGACCTTCCTGGACTCCTCATGTACACATACACACAACACAGACACACACGACTGGTAAGAACAATAATGAAAACGAACCTTAAAACAAAAAATACAAACTAACTTAAGCCCAAACCCAAACCTTATGGCTAGCAAGAAGGGGAGCAGGTCATGGTGCCTGTCCCGCAAGCCTGGAGACCAAAGTTGGGTCCTTAAGAACCAGGTAAAGGTAGAACGGGCTGTGGGACGCACAGCCCATGCATCACCACCTCCCTCCCCAACATGTGACCTCGCTTCTCAGGCCACAGCCCACTCCCACCCTTGGCCTCCTCTCAGGCCACAGCCCACAGCCCACAGCCCACTCCCACTCCCACTCTTGGCCTCCTCTCAGCCCACAGCCCACTCCCACTCTCACTCCCACTCCCACTCTTGGGATACTTTTCCTTCCTGATAAGTTGCTGATGTCCAGTCCACATCTAACTTAAACACCATGGCTTTATCTTTCCCTCCTGGCAGCCACAGACACCTCACCTAATCTGTATTTTTTTCCTTTAAACTTGTAATAAAATTGCACTTCATTTGCACTTCAAGTCAGGTGGCAGCCGCACATGACTTTAATCCCAGCACTTGGGAGGGGACACATAGGGATGCCACACTGGAAAACCCGTCTTAAAAAATGGAAAAAAATGTCCTTGAACTTTGAAGACAAACAATAAGCGAAAAACCAGAAAATCACCATAGCAGCAACACTGAGCAAATGGAAACCAAATGACAGGAGCCGAGGCCCTCCCACTTGCAGCGCTGGCTTGGGACCTACCTGTGCAATTGCCCACTTCACCATAGGACCACAAGCCAGGGAGGCCCGGTTGACGATCTCATAGTTATAACTTGGGTTGGACATGTAGTTTTTCTTCATCTTCTCTCGTATGGCATCACTGAGAGAGGAAATTATGTGTAAGCATGCACAGAATAAAAATGTGTTTTCATGCAAGACATGTAAAGGGCTAGCACATATGATGCTGCTGCTGCACGTTTGGTACTTGAGGGAAGCTGACAGGGCTTGAGGAGGACAGGCATACTGGCTCTGCCCTCGTCACTCCAGCCAGCCCTGGTGCAACCGATGGAAGAGCCCTGCTCTGCTGTGGCAAGCACTCATAGCTTGGAGGGATGAAACTGTTGCTGGCAGAAGTGACATCAAACACATATGCAGAGGAGAATGCTAGCTTTCTCTCTCAGGCATTCTGAAAAGGCACCCGTGGGACGAGTGTGACCCACATTCCCTTCTGAGTGCAGCAAGCAGAGCCTCTGGAAAATGCCATCTGCCCAGAAAACAGGATGCCTCAAAGATGTGACCTGACCTTCTGACTGCTACAGCGACGGCCTCACCTGATCTCCTCGGCTGAGAAGTTGACAATGGTGGGGATGAAGTTCTCTCTCATGATGATGGAGCGGATCTGCTTCCAGTCCGTGGTGCTCTCACCCAGCAGCAGGCAAATGGACTCCAGAGCCAGCTTCACAGCGGCAGGAGGGTTGGCCATGGACCTCACCTCCACCAGGTGCTGCTTCTTGATGGACTTCACAGCTGGTCAGCAGGGAAGACAGACAGCATCCAAGTGAGGACCAATCATCGCCACCAAGGGCTCTAGCTCCACTCAGAGAGAGGCTGGAGAAGGGTCAAGTCTCCCTCAAACAGCACCCCTCACCTCACTTAGCCTAAAGGCAAGCTGTTCCTTGGAAAACACAGTGTACAGTTTCAAGAATTACATTTCCCAGTTTATGAAGCCACAGTTTTACGCTGTGTATTCTCCCTTGGTGATAGAACACTTTCTGTCTAATCAGGAACTTGTCACAATTTCCTTTCATAGAGGACTTCATAAGAGATTTTCTTCTACTCCTATATTTAATATTCCAAATAGATTTTTAAAAACTGGCTGATGGGGCCAGAGAGATAGTTCAGTGGTTAAGAGCACTGACAGCTCTTCCAGAGGTCCTGAGTTCCATTCCCAGCAACCACATGGTGGCCCACAACCATCTGATACCCTCTTCTGGTGTTTCTGAAGCAAGCAACAGTACACAAATAAATCTTAAAACAACAACAACAACAACAACAAAACCAAAACCAGACCAAAAACCTGGTTGACTGCATATTACTTTTAGCTTCAGAAGATATCATGTGGCCGGGCGGTGGTGGTACACGCCTTTAATCCCAGCACTTGGGAGGCAGAGGCAGGCGGATTTCTGAGTTCGAGGCCAGCCTGGTCTACAGTGTGAGTTCCAGGACAGCCAGGGCTACACAGAGAAACCCTGTCTTGAAAAACCAAAAAAAAAAAAAAAAAAAAAAAAAAAAGCCAATAAATAAATAAATAAATAAATAAATATATCATGTGTATATATATATGAGGCATTTAACTACTATAAATTATTTTGATGACTTAAAAGTCAATACTGGGTTGTATATTTTAAAATAAATTGTATTAGTTTAATAAAAGAGAGAATTACATTTCCAACCAACTACAGTAATTTTCTCATTCTTTTTTAATTTTTATTTTATTTTTAGTCTTTTTGAGACAAGGTCCTCCCTATGTAGCTCTAGCTGTCCTTGAACTCACAGAGATCCACCTGCCTTTGCCTCCCAAATGCTGGGATTAAAGGCTGAGCCACCACACCAGGCTATTTTCTCTTTTTTTTTTTTTTTTTTTTTTTTTGGTTTTTCGAGACAGGGTTTCTCTGTATAGCCCTGGCTGTCCTGGAGCTCACCCTGTAGTTCGAGGCTGGCCTCGAACTCAGAAATCCACCTGCCTCTGCCTCCCAAGTGCTGGGATTAAAGGCGTGCGCCACCACGCCCGGCTTTATTTTCTCTTTTTAACATATATAGGAGAGGGAAACTTTTCAGAGAAGATGACTTGCTCTCCTAGAAGATAAAACCTCCATTTTTGCTTTCTGAGGCAGATAGCAACCCCAAGCCACAGACAGGCTGGGGCCTGCGCAAGCCTCACTAATTTGCTACAATCTACAGCTGTTCTAAACAGAAGCCAATACCTTTAAAAACTGAAATGCAGTCTTTTATACTCAAGTTTGTAGTAAAATACTTTTAATTACTCAACAGAAAATGTATCCTGCACACCCATCTGCATGGAAACCCCAAACCACCATGGGCTATGCTATAGCACTCTGCAGCCTTTAGTCAGAGGAAGAATGACCAGTGACCATCAGGTTAGTCACCACTGGCCATGGTCAGTACCCTCAAATCTCTGAGACAGTGACACTTCCTGAAGACTGCAAGTGGGGAAGGACCAAACAAAGTGCTGAGAATGTACGGTCTAAGACTATAACTCCAGCAGCTGGGAAGCTGGGGAAGAAGGACCCCAAGTTCAAGGCCAGCCTGGAAGGCAGTGACCCAGGGGAAAAAAAAAACCCATTACCACCAACAAAAAGCCCTACAACACAAAGCAGCAGCATTAACATTTTTTCCCAGTGCTAAGGATGAAACCCAGGGCCTCTAGCCAGCTAGGTAAATGAGTCCCCTAAACATCATGGCCCAGTTTTATTTTGTTTAAAAATTTTTTTATTTATAGACAAGGTCTTATTACTGTAGACTAGGCTGGCCTCAAACTCAGAGAACTGGCTGCCCGTGTCATTTGAGCGCTGGGATTAAAGGTATTCAGCAGTGTGTATTTTCCCTGCAAGTATGTATGTGTACCATGTGCTTGCAGTGCCTGAGGTGTCCAGAAGAGAAGAACCACTGCAACAAGAGTAACAGGTAGTTAAGAACTGCCAAGTGGGTGCTAGGAATTGAACCTGGGTCCTCGGCAAAAGTAGCCAGAGCTCTTCGCTGCTCAGCCATCTTTCCAGCCCCCATTTTTTACTTTTTTTTTTTTTTTTGAGAATGGGTCTTATTATTTTCCTGCCTTGGCATGAGGCTCATCAAGACATATTTTTGCTAGTGTTCTCTCAAGAGGAGGGTTTTATTACAGTGAATCAGATAGTGTCAAGTGAGCTCTAAGAGGAGGAGACAGGCTGAAGTACTTAAGAAAGGTTCAGATATTTGCTTTCAACACTTCCAGAAATGCACACCACAGGGCCTCACAGGAAGCCCCAGCACAATCCTGCCACATACACAGTGTCTTCAGTGACGCCAAGCCCAAGCTGACAGCAGTCACATACCATTCTGGGCCTCGATGACAGCGGGCTCCACTTTATCGAGATCCTCCTTGACACTCATCTGCTTGTCTGCGATCACTTCCTGCTGTTTGTGCAGCTGCTCCTGAATTTCTTGGCTCATGACCTACAAAGCATGGCTTAGGTTTTTATGGTGAAAGCGTTGCTGAGCTGGCTAAGCGAACCTTGAACAGTTCTTTGCATCTGCCAACACACACACCTGCTAACCCATTAAACTTTAGCTTTAAACCAAGCCGCCTACTGGCATTAGAGACTGTACATGCCAGCCCACAGGTTATAGTTCCTGGGGAGACAGGGACACACCTTTTTCTTCTCAGCCTCTTGCTGGTCTTTCACCATTTTCTTCAGCTTGTCATTGGCCGCTGCATTCTTGACCTCCAGCTCTTGGCTCTTGATCCTCAGGTCACGGCGCAGCTCCTCCACCTAAGGAACAAAACCACACACAGACATGCAGCAAGTCCTCTGTGGGCCCCATGGGGCGGGGCTGCTGCTCCTGCTCTACCTGGTCCACAGTCTCTTTGATTTTTCGGAGCCCAACATTCAAGTGCATCTGCTGCTCCTCCAATTCGCTGCGCTTCTCATTGAAGAGGTTGGCGTAGTGGTTGATGAAGTCCAGGTAGTGCCGAGGCGTGATGGCCATCGTTCTGCCGCCTCGCTTCGCCAGGCGCGCATTAGCCTTTTAGAGGACAAAGTTCAACTCTTAACCCAAGCCAACTCTCTTGCTAGACTACAGTGACATGGGGGAGTGGGCCTAGTCCTCACGATTCACAACACTCAAGCCAGCTTTAGCTCCTAAGATATAAGTCCTTAAATCCCAACGAGTGGCAGCCCATCCTGGTTTTATTTGTTTATTTGAGATAGGGTTTCCTGTAGCCCTACCTCACTGTAGGGCTGACCTCTAACTATGTAGCCAGGGCTGAACTTGAACTCCTCCTGGTCCTCTTACTCCATCTCCCAAGAACTGGGATTTACAGGTGTGGACCACCACACTTGTCTTCATGTTTTACATGAAAAACGCCACGAACAATTGATTTACTATATGGTCAATATTGGCCACATTTGTTTTCTGTTTGTTTGAGATAGGGTCTTACTGTAACACAGGATGGAATGAATACACATTCTCCTGTTTGTTTTTTGTTGTTGTTGTTTGCTTGTTCTGATTTGAATGTGTGAATGAATGGGTGTTTTGCCTACATGTGTGTTTGTCCATCATGTTCATTGCCAGGTACCCAAGGAGGCCAGAAGTGGGTGCTGGATCTCCTGTCTGGAGTTACAGAGTTTGTGAGCTGCTGTATGGGTGCTGGATCTAGAACCCATGTCCTCTGGAAGAACAGCTAGTGCTCTTAAACACCAAGCCATCTTGAGTCCTAACCCTGTTTAGTGTCTCAAGTGAGTGTTGGGACTGTAAGCATGTTCACCAAAGGTAGAGCCTAAACTCCGTTTGCTCATTTTCAGCGGACACAAAAATGAAGAACATGTTTTTACCCGAGTTAGGGTTTCTCTGTGTAGCCCTGGTTATCTTGGAGCTTGCTCTGTGGACTGGAACTTGAACTCAGATCTACTTGCCTCTGCCTCCCAAGTGCTGAGATTAAAGGCATGAGCCACATGCTCAGCTTTAAGAACATGTTTTATATGACAGACAGCTTTGGCTACTGGTTGGAAGGGAGCTATCAGAAACAAGGCAACTGGGCTGTGGGAATGGTAGGCGACAGGCTACAGCTCTGAGTGGGTTTCACAAAGCTTTATCAACAGACTGGAGACAAGCTCCTAAAATGAGGGCTGGCCACTAAGGTCAGAAGGCACAGCCTGCCACTACACTTCTGAAGTGCAGGGTGAAGATCCACTGCAAACAGCCGCTCCTGTTTCTCCATGGGATACGGGGACTCTGTACTACAGCAACAGTGCTGATGTCCAGAGCCTGCAGAGCTTTTGCCCACATAGGCATTCATTTAATTTTATTATTGTGTGCACATAGCATCTATGTGTGGGCTTGTATGCTATGGCTTGTGTGAGAAGGCCAGAGGATGACTGACAGGAGCCAGGTCCTCTCCTGCCACCTTTACCCACTGAGCCATCTCACTGGTTCCCATCTGACCAGTTAAGGAGACAGAATGCCTCCTGCTCTAGAGGGAACAAGCCTGGGCAGAGAAGGTAATGTGAAGGGAAGAAGACTGCTGACAAGAATGGGTGTCAAGAAGAGGTGTGGAAGAGTATCTGCTTTGCCGTGATGGTACAGGGTCAGATGGGAAGCTCCCCAAGGCCTAATCTTAAGAACACTCAGCACTGCTCTCTGTGATGCTCCCTAAATTTCACATACCTGGTGAAGAGTCTGATGAACAAACACACAGCTGTTCACAATGGCTTCCCGGTGTGTTGGGGGCTGTGGCAGTTTATCATACACAACTGGCATGTAGTCAGGCACTATATAGTTTGGCTTCTCCAGGTCCATTTTACTGGTGAATTCTTTGCCGACTTGATACAGTGCTTCAGTGGACCAGTCACCAAACCAGTTCAGCACACACCTGAGAAAGATGCCCACACCTCAGAAAAATGACCCTCACAGAGGGTAACCCTTGACTGCAAGTCCAGCCTCAGAGCTGGAGCCAGCACAGGGCAGCCTTACCTGTTGAAAAGGGCTGGCGAGGTGGCCGCCCTGTCCTTGAGCCCCTCCGAGGATGGGTTCATGGTGAAGACTACGTGCAGGTTGCGGATCACCTGGCTGGTGAACCACTTGTAGAGCTCCTCATGCGAGTCCAGCATGAGACCTTCCTTCTGGGCCCCCTCTTTGCACTGAGTCATCAGTGTGGCATACTCATCCCCTTCAAAGAGCCCAGGAACCTGAGGATGGAACAGCCTCACTGTGGCTTCCTCACTCAGGATGAGGGGCCATGAGACACGTTACAATGCATGCAAGCTCCCTTACCTCACCGTTAGCCAGAAGGGTATTCATTCGTTCTAGGAATCCAGAATCTAAGACATTGGATTCATCCATTATGAATGCAATCTTTTCATTTTTACAGCCAGAACGTCTCAGCACTGTCCTAAGATCTTCATCAAAGTCTTCCCCAGTGTACTTCCTGTGGACCTACAGAACCAGCCACTAGTTACAGCTTTTCTCATTCAACAGCTGCATGCAGAATCAAGACCCCCATCTCTGGGACTAAGAAGCCACCTAACAGACCCACCTTAATCTGGTATACACTCAAGCCATTCATCCAGGCGACAAAGCGGGACAGGGTGGTTTTTCCAGCTCCACTAACACCAATCAGAAGCAAATGACCTTGAGGCTGTCGGAATATCCTGAAACATTAGAGGTGTACATTTTTAGGCCTGTAGGCCTCACTTCCCATTTGCACTCATGTGCATGACTTTTCTAGGACAGTGTTTACAACCTTCTTACCAAGTCTTTTTTTTTTTTTTAAAGATTTATTTTTATTTATTTTATGTGTATGAGTACACTGTAGCTGTACAGATGGTCGTGAGCCATCATGTGTGTGGCTGCTGGGAATTGAGCTCAGGACCTCTGCTGGGCCCACTCGCTCCGGCCCGCTTGCTCGCTCCAGCTCCACTCACTCAGGGGTAATTCACTGTAGCTATCTTCAGATGCACCAGAAGAGGGCATCAGATCTCATTATGGGCGGTTGTGAGCCACCATGTGGTTGCTGGGATCTGAACTCAGGACCTTTGGAAGAGCAGTCAGTGCTCTTACCCGCTGAGCCATCTCACCAGCCCATTTCCACCAAGTCTTAACTTGAATTTGTGTATCAAAGCATTTGGTGAGCAGTTGCTGCATGCCATAACTAGCAGACACAACCCTGCCCTCTAGATCCCAATGACAGGAGAGAGATGACCAGTTAGTTCTAGCTGGAGGTTGAGGGATGCTAACTGGTGGCAAGCCTACAGAGGTAGGGGAGGAAAAGGTTCTTGGACTCCAAGTTCAGGACAGTAAGGTTGGACTGAGAGATGAGGGAAGGTGCTCCGCAGCAAGGATGAGGTGGAGGTGAGGTGGAGAAGACAGCACAAGGTCACTGTAAGTGTGCACACGCCCAAGAAAACTCATCATAACAAAAGTCTACCTGTCGATCCTGAGCACGTGGTCTAGTACTTCATTGAACAAGACCAAGGGAACATCAAGTTCTTCTTCATAGAAGACCTTCAGCCTAGCCTTGACATAGTCCCTTAGCTCTTCTTGGTCAACTGGGATATAATCCTATTTGGAGGAAAAAAGGCAGCACACACATTAGCACTGAGCTGTTAGACAGGTGACTCTCCACACTGAGGAACTGCTGCAAAGGCACAGCAAGAGGACAGTAGTTAGACATTTCAGAATATCCATGCTCAGATCCTTCTGCAGACCTCTCTGTAGAAAGCACACACCAAGCTGGATGGTGGTGGTACACGCCCTTGATTCCGCTGGGAGGCTGAAGCAGGTGGATCTCTGTGAGTTCAAAATCAGCCTGATCTACGGAGGGAGTTCTAGGACAGCCAGGGCTGCCCAGACAAGCCCCATCTTGAGAAAAAAGAAAAAAGAAAAAAAGGACACACCACTCTGGTCAGCTCATCCAAACCCAGACTCAGTGTGCTCCCATCAAAAGCTCAAAGATGGCCGATGGTGCTTTTGGGGAAAGCTGAGAAGCCAATTCAAACAGTAAGTATTCATGAAAAAGAACCAGGAGTTTGAGCCTGTACTCCTATAATCAGGACGAAACCAGAGGACAGTCAGCAGAGGTTGACAGAGCTGGAAGGCACATCCGTGAACACAGGGGAGCCTAGCAGGACAGTGGCACTGCAACATAGTGTGTGTGCACACACAGGACGCGTGTGCAGATGGCCCACAGCTCACGCCATGCCTATACCTAGTTAGAGGTAGTTAAACTGGTAAGAAGGCTTGTTCTTCAGAGACCTTGAAAATCAGTGTTCTTAACCTGTGGGTCTTAACCCCACCTTTGGGGGGCATCAAACGACCTTTTCAGAGAGGTCACCTAAGGTCATCCTGCATATCAGATATTTACGCTGATTCATAATAATAGCAAAATTACAGTTATGAGTTAGCAATGACAATAATTTTATGGTTAGGGACCACTAAACACAGGAACTATATTTAAGAGTTGCAGGTTAGGAAGGTTGAGAGCCACTGCTGTAAAGAGTAGGAAGAAAGTAACACTGGGGTTCCCTGAAAACGGTAAAGATGGGCTACTTTGTGTCTGGAGTCTGCAGAGACCCATTCTGCTGCCTCTGCTGCAGTCAGCCGCTTTACTCAGTTAGGCTTTCTTTTGGGGATGCGGACTCATACACTGCCCTGGACTCAGGTGATCACCTTGCCTTTGCCTAAGTATAGAGCACAGACGTGTGTTTAGGACTTCTGTTTTTGGGTATGGAACTCAGGGTGGAATGCGTTAGGCAAGCGCTCTACCCCTGAGCTACAAGCTCAGTCCAGCTTATGCCTCTCTTCAAACCTAATGCACAGCTCACCTGTCAGACAGGCTGAGATGCCTTGTCCTCTCTGCTATTAGATTGTGGCCTTCCACACAAGTTTGGACTCACCTGATGTCAGTGGTCATCTGTGCATAAAATATGCATCAACACTAACTGGGAAGCACACTCCTTTTTTTATAGGAGAGGGACAACCCACAGCTAAGTGCATATGTCAGCAAGAAGCTTTCATACAGATCACTCACAACCACCGATTTTTAGTGTTCTGGGGAATGAAGCCCAGGATGCTCAGGAGACCACTGCTCCTGCTGTGGATCATCACATAGAAGAATGCAGTGAGAGTCTGAGCCAGCGAGGTGTCTGCAGGGGCTTAGTGCCTCTGCTGAAAGCACAGCCCTAGACGCAGACAGGAGCATAGCTACAGACTAGAGGAAAACTCCAAGCACGAGGGCAGGAGAGTCTCGAGCACGGCGCCTGTTACCTTGGACAGCCAGTTGCTGTAGAGGATGGGCCGGCTCATGGCCTTCTCCTTGTCTATGTTAGGGAAGTGCTTCAAAGCAACCATGTCAATGTTTTCGTCAGTCCAGCGCCGCTCCTCATCCTCCACAAGCCTGTTGTAAGGAGAGCAGTGCAAGCGTCAGAGTCCCTGAGGCCTGGGGAGAGCAGCAATATGGCAGGGATGGGAACTGAGGCTTAAGCTGTCTGACATCTTGATGCTAAACACAGGACTCTGGCACCTGACATCACACATGACTGGTTTTTTTTTTAAAAGAATCATTTATTTATTTTATGTATATGAGCACACTAGCATCGGATCCCATTACAGATGGTTGTGAGCCACCATGTGGTTGCTGGGAATTGAACTCAGGACCTCTGAAAGAACAGCCAGTACTCTTAACTCAGCCATCTCTCTAGCCCTCACACATGACTGATTTAAGGAACAAAATGATAAATTTGGCTCCATTTTACAACCTCTACTATGTTGCCCAGGCTCACCTTAAACTACCAGACTCAACTGATTCCC
The DNA here is from genome assembly GCF_008632895.1 of Mastomys coucha. Classification (NCBI taxonomy): domain Eukaryota; kingdom Metazoa; phylum Chordata; class Mammalia; order Rodentia; family Muridae; genus Mastomys; species Mastomys coucha. The sequence continues at coordinate 124,386,780 of NW_022196912.1, read as the reverse complement.
ACAGCCTGCTGTGTGGCTCAAACGTCAAGCTATAAACTATCAAGCCCAGCTCGAATCTGTTTTTCATACTTGCTAAGAATAAGAACAACGTTCCACCTACATACAAGAGTATGTGCTGTGACAAGAGCAACTGTCCAGAGTATGGGCGATGCTTTGTGTAGCAGATATGGAGCTTGCTATGCACACTTGTGTGTGTGCATGTACACCTGGAGGGTCTTTGTATTTACATATGAATGTGTGCATATAGAGGGTCTGTGTGTGTTTATGTGCAAACACATTTCTAGGCAGCCTCAGTCTATAGCCAGTTTTGCCTTGAATTCAAAATCTTGCCCCATTTTTCCAAGTGCTAGTATTTTATAGGATCATGCTAGACTTCCAAAACAGGATTTATATGCACAATTACTTCTGGTTTTAGTCTAAAGTTTTCTCTGTGGTTCCCTATGATAATGACAACTTTGCTGTCAGCAACAGAGAAGACAGCTCACATCAAGACAGCGGCCCCTTCCAAATAGCAGCTGATGAAAATGCTGGCTGCGGGCTGGCAAGATGGCTTAGCTGATAAGAGCACTGACTGCTCTTCCGAAGGTCCGGAGTTCGGATCCCAGGAACCACATGGTGGCTCACAACCATCCATAATGAGATCTGACGCCTTCTTCTGGTACGCCAGAGCAAGTGGGGCTGGAGCGAGCAGAGGTCCTGAGTTCAATTCCCAGCAGCCACATGATGGCTCACGGCCATGTGTACTGCTACAGTGTACTCATAAAGTAAATAAATGCTGGTTGCACATGTGTTCCCCTCACTGTGTCTATTTTCATGGCTCCCTGGTTTTTTTAAAGACAGAGTCTCCTGCAGCCAGGCTGGTTTCCAACTCATTGTACTGCCTAGGATGGAGGACAGGCCTGTGCCGGCTCTGCGAGACTCACTCTCAGCTTCCCAGCTTCCCTCAGGCCCCACTTAGAACAGCTTCCTGAAACTCAACTTAGCAGAAATAATGACAAGGCCCTCTGCCTGAGGACTGTACTCAAAGTCTCTTGTATACACAGATAAAAATGTGGCAAGTAAGCTGAACGTGGCAGCACATGATTTTAATCTGAACACTCAGGAGGCAGAGGCAGGAGAATCTCTGTGAATTCAAGACCAGCCTGGTCTACATATTGAGTTTCCTACATACTGGGACCTTGTCCCCAAACAAACAAAAAAGTACTGCTGTTGAGAGAGCTAATCTCATAAACATAGAAATCAGTCTAAAATAAAACTAAGGATTTTTATACTAAAATACTTCAGATTAAAAACATGAAAAAAAAAAAAAGGGACAGGCCAGGGTGAAGAGGGAAAGTAAGTTTATTATAAAAAATGGAAACTGAGCTGGAGAGATGGCTCAGAGGTTAAGAGCACTGACTGATCTTCCAGAGGTCCTGAATTCAATTCCCAGCAACCACATGGTGGCTCACAACCACCTATAATGAGATCTGATGACCTCTTCTGGTGTGTCTGAAGACAACGACTGTGTACTCAAATAAAATAAATAAATCTTAAAAAAAGAAAAGAAAAAATAAAATGGAAACTACACTGAATTATAAAGATAGTATTTTTTTAAAAGTTCAGATAACAAAAGTCTGAGTAATTTCCAGACACCCTGAAAGACAAGAGAAGTAACACACTGCTTGTGAGACTCCAGCTAGAGGATGGCCTGCCACACAGCACTCAGCCCCACCAGGCCTTCCCTTGGCACTGGCCACTTACAGTGTAACAGCAAAAGCCCTGGCGCCAGCAGAGCAAATCAGCTCAGAGGACAGGCTGAGACACAGAGGGATGGGAAGGAGCAGTGCCCCATGGACTACTGGGAGTTCATCCTGCCAGTGGGCCATGCTGGGTAAAGCCCCCACAGCACCTGTGGGTGTGTGTGGGTGCTGGTGTGGGTTTAAAAAGGTGCAAGAAAAGCCTTGTCCAATCACACAGCAGCAGCAAACACTGAGAAATCCCGTGAAAACCAGAACTTGAGATGGCTGCAAGCCACATCAAAACAAGCCAGCCACCTCCACTCTGTCCACTGGCCTGACTCCTGCATGGGTGGGCCAGCCTCGCATGGATGCTGACAGGACCCCAGAATGCAATCAGAGAATCCCTGGCTTTCCTTACCTGTCTTGGAAGAGACGGAGGGCCTCATGTGCCCAAATTCGAATGAGACCTTCAACAGGCAATGTCTCCAGGGGTCTCAGTGCTTCAAAGATTCCTCTTACCCACCGAGTCATCTCACGGGGCGAGTAGATATAGTGTGGCTGTGTGTCCTGAGTAAATCTCTCCTGGAGGAAAAGTGGAAGCTTATGTAAATGTCTGATAAAGTGAAAAGAGGCCAAAAGGTAAAATGCTATAAACATTCCTGTAGTAAAGAGACCTAAAGTATTCGGGAATGAAGTAAGAAGTGTGAGGGTTGAAACTCTAGGCTGCATTTGTTAGAGCCCTTGTCCAGGATGTTAGAGGCCCTGGGTTCTGTCCCAGAGATAGATAAAATGAATAAACTCCCATAAAGATCAGAGGACAAAGACAGCCTTCCTCTCCAACAAACCCAACAAAGTATGATGCCACAAAGTGAAATTACATCCAACCTTCTCACTTTTCATTGAAACAAACATCTAAGGTTAGGTGTGGTGCACCCTTTTAGTCCCAGTCTGTGGGAGGCAGAGTTCAGTGTCACCCTTTGCTAAGTAATGAGTTCCAAGTCAGCCTGGGATCCATGAGATACATGGTGGCATGGTGGTGCACACCTTTAATCCCAGGCAGATCTGAGTTAGAGGCCAGCCTGCTCTATAGAGTGAGATCCAGGAGAGCCAAGGTTACACAGTGAAACCCTGTCTTGAAAAACAAAACATAAAAGAAAAAAAAAAAACAAAAAAAGCCAGGCATACACAATTTAATTGCAACACTCAGAAGGCATTAACTTGTGTGTGTACATACTGGAGTAGAGATCTATCAGAGGGCAACTGGAACAAGTTGGTTCTCTCCTTTGACATGTAGGTTTCTGGGGTCATCAGGCTTGGTGGCAAACACCAGCTGAGTCATTTCATTACCACCCCTAATGTGATCTTTAAATGTCCAAAGAAGATCAAATGATGGGCCTGTACTCCTCCTGCCTCAACTTCCTAGGCAGCTGAGATGAAAAGCCTGTGCCCTGAGACCTATTGGATCCCAGTCGCTCAGCAAGTTCCCCTTTCCTGCAAAGCAAAGTAGTTCTGGAGAGCAGAGCCATCACATACCTGTGACATGGTATAGAACTCCACCATGGCGGCAGTGAGGGGTTCTGCGTAGGTGCGGAGCGAGGGAATGAGCCTCAGCATGGCGCGGTTGAAGGTGCCATAGATTTGCGTCAGGGAGGCTGGTCCTGGGTAATCCACATATACAACAGGTACATGGCGCAAGAACCTGCATGGGGACAACAGAGCTTAGCACCTCCCCATGGACTCAGCCACCATCACCCCAAATCCACCCAACAGGACTATGTCAAAGCTAACCCCGACACATGCTGGGGTGGGTTCCGATCTAAGCACAGGAAATACACAACATTGGAATAACCAAGCAAAGAATTCAGGCTTATTCTAGACCCACTCTGGCCTTGTAGATGTGTGTAACTAGTTCATTATTCCCATCAAGTCAATGTCCCCTTTCCTGATCCTTTTTCCCTTTCTTTTCCTTGTTATTTTTTGGGGTATTGTAGGGACTGAACCCAGCACCCCCCTGCTGCGCACCAGGCACTGCAGCACCGCCTCTGGCTTAACACTTTGCCTTTTCTAACATTTGGAGATGGTTTCATTCTGTGCTCAAATGGCCTAGCCTCTAAAATCTGGTTTATAGCAATTACCAACTTGCCCAACTGTTAACAATTTTATTTATTTATTTATTTATTTGTTTGTTTGTTTTTTTCGAGACAGGGTTTCTCTGAGTAGCCCTGGCTGTCCTGGAACTCACTCTGTAGACCAGGCTGGCCTCGAACTCAGAAATCCACCTGCCTCTGCCTCCCAAGTGCTGAGATTAAAGGCATGCGCCACCATGGCTGATTTTATTTTTAACCTATCTTCTTGGTTACAGAACAGGACAATTAGCCTAGGAGGAATCATTTCATATGCAATGTTTCAATTACTTAGTGGAGGCACACATACATGAACGTATGCGTGTCATCCCCTTCACGCCCCCCCTCCCCCCATTGCACTATGCTTGCGGAAGTTAGAGGACAACTTGCATGTGTTGGCTCTCTCTCTACTCTGAGTCCCGGGGACTGAACTCAGGTTGTCAGGTTTGGCAGGGACCTCCTTTACTCACCAACACACCTGGCCAGTCATCTTTCATATTTTTATTACCATTGTAGTTCAATGAGATTGCTGCTGTGCTGCGCTCACAGCAGTCCTAGACACTGTGTGTGTGCATGTGTCTGCTTACCTGTGTGAGAGGGGCTTTCTCCCAGGGTCAGTGGGTGGATTGCAAGCCCCAACAAACTGGATTCTCTCTAGCTTCACCCACGTTTGGTCTGAGGTACGATAGAAGCCTCCATGTTCCACCATCTGAAGGAAAAGATTGTGTGACAGTTAAGCAAGATGTGGATGACCCATGCGGTGGGGAGAAGAGACCCTAGCACACACACCTGTCTGATGAAGGAGATGACTCTCTGTGTACCGTACTTGTCCATATCTGGCAAGTTGATTTCATCACAGAACAAGACCAGCCACTTTCCAAGCTGAACAGGAGCCAAGACAACACCATTAGGTGTCCGCCTGTATTCGCAGTAGTGGTCAAACGTCTTCAACAACAGCTCTGGTGTAGTGGCACTTGAGAAGTTTAGGCCCACAACCTTTGGTAAGTAAACACAAAATGAGCTTCAATGTTCAAATTCACATTTCACCCCAAAGGCTCTTGTTTATACTATCTCCTGGTCTTACCTCCATGTCAGGCAAGGCCCGGAGGGCGCTGAAGAGTGTCATGGTCTTGCCAGACCCAGGAGGGCCACATAAGACCAGAGGTTTGTGTTCAGCCAGCCAAGTGTACAACAGAGCTTCATGGCGGACTGTATCTAGGGTTGGCACGACGACATCTGGGGCTGCTACCTTGTGTGTCTCCACTTCAATCTGAGGCACTTTGGCCTGCCATGGCGACCACTCTCCACTGATGGACACCTACATACAAGATGGGGGTAAGTCACTCTGTGGCTATTTTGCCTCCTCTCTTTCAGGACTACCTAGTTTAAACAGTTTAAATGTCAAAAATACAGACAGGACAAGCTCATCCACACTTCCTGCTGTCGTGTAAAACCAGACACTACACGAGAACACCAAGTTCAGGACAGGCTGTTGCTCTGGGACAAATCATGCTGTGCCACACCATGTTTACCTCATAGTCAATGATGGGGATGTTGGGTGCAGTGGGCAGTGGCACAGTGGTGATCCTCCTGATGTACTCGCCCAGCTCTGCTCTCATTTTCAGCCGGCTGTCTCCAGATAGGGACCAGAGGATGGCGTAAACCAGGTAGCGCTATGAAAAAGTTAAATTGAATTTTTATGAAATTTGAACCAAATGAAAGACAGTGGTGGCAGGGTTAGGTCTGAAGCCTCCCTGGACAGTGGATACCCTCTGTGCAACTCTCTTAGCCTCTGCCTCCCCGTGAAAGCCTGACCGTTACACAAAACCAACATACTCAAAGTGACACAATGTTGGAGCTTCTCAGGCCCCAAGCTGCCAGGACCAGCCCTGACCTGTATGTAGCGTTCTAGCTGCTCAATCTGCATGGGGAAATCCGGATGGTTGGCATTGTACTGTGCCACGTTACGGCAGGCCTGGTGCAGCATGGAGAAGAGTGAGCCCAGGCAGCGCAGGCGTGTCAGGTCCATGATGTGCTCCAGCTTGAAGGCGTGCTCCAGAGCCTTGATGACCAGGCCGTTGGACGTGAAGTATGGCTGCATGATCGTCGCTGCATCTCTCTGAATCTGAAAGAAAGAACAGAAACATACAACATGGGGATGGAGAGATGGCTCAGTGGTCAAGAGCACAAACCACTCTTCCAGAGGTCCACATGGTGGCTCACAACCATCTGAAATGAGATATGATGCTCTCTTTGGGTGTGTCTGAAGATAGCTACAGTGTACTTTCATATACACTGAAATGAAAAAGTAAATCTTTAAAAAAAAAACAAAAAACTGTACAACAGCCATTTCAAAAATACCAGAGGCAGACAGCACTGGCAAGGCTGAGAGGCAGGAGCACTGTGAATTCTAGGCTAGCCTGAGCTACATACATAGTAAGACCTTTCTTAAAAAAAAATGGTGAGGGGGTTTCCATCTATTCCAACCTACGTTTGTTCAGAGGGTCATGTGATCCAATATAAATAAATTTCGGATCACACTATAACAGCCAAGCCTCATTCCTCATTTCTTCACCCTAGTGGTTCCTCAGGGACCACATTTCACATAACATAGACAAGGGCAGTCATTCAGGAATCACAAAGGAAAATGAAGTAAATGAAAACCCACTTTACATTTTTTTTTTTTTTTTTGGTTTTTCAAGACAGGGTTTCTCTGTGTAGCCCTGGCTGTCCTGGAACTCACTCTGTAGACCAGGCTGGCCTTGAACTCAGGAATCCTCCTGCCTCTGCCTCCCAAGTGCTGGGATTAAAGGCATTCGCTACCACTGCCCGGCTTTACATTTTAAAATTATCATTATGGTGTGTGTGTGTGAGTGTAAGTGAGAGAGAGAAAGGGAGAGAGAGAGAAAGGGAGGGAGAGAGAGAGAGTGTGTGAGTGTGTGTGTGTGTGTGTGTGAGAGAGAGAGAGAGAGAGAGAGAGAGAGAGAGAGACTGTATGTGC
>NW_022196912.1:124336276-124379828 GCF_008632895.1 Mastomys coucha | reverse complement strand
AGAGAGAGAGAGAGAGAGAGAGAGAGAGAGAGAGAGAGACTGTATGTGCCAGAGGACAACTTCTGGGGTCCAGAGATCAAACTCAGATCAACAGAGGTGGAGGCAAGTGTCTTTACCACCGAGTCACGTGACTTTCTCACTCTTAAGTTTTGTAATAACTACTTAGCTTCTGCAAGCTGCTGCAGCGAGTCCCCCCAGGAGATGTTGTAAGAAAGCTGGCTATTTACTCTCTACTAAATGCTGATCTCTCACTCCATGCTCCTGGACCCAAGCCTGTGACCCCCAGAGGATGGGCAACCTTCACACCTGCAGCATTGGAGAAGCCGCCTCTTCACCCTCGTCTTCTTTGCCTTTTCGCCTACGCTGTGCCTCGTCCTCCCCTTCATCCAGGGGAATACTGCGCAGCCTGGCCAGGAAGTTATTGAAGATCATGTCTGTGCTCAGTACGTCCTCGCTGAACCACACCATGCCGCAGCGAGACACTGTGGCCAGGGTTGCATACTTCAAGTCCTGCACTTCAAACATTATTCGCACCTTGGAGGAAGAATTAGGCAAATTAAAACACAAATATTAAGATTTCTTTACCCACACAATATAATGAGTGTTCTAATTTTTTTTTGTACTTTAAAAAGATAACCAAACAGTATACAGCTCATATGGCTACAATTCTAATATGTTCTCTAGGTAAAAATGTGGGTAGGAAACTATGCCCCGTGTGAAGTTCCTGTTGGCATGGGGGCCCATTGACCTCACTAGGTGCTGTCATGACAAGGCTCAGTGGGCAGGCTTCCCTACAAACATCACTCTATGGTCCACACACCATAGTCACCCACATGAACTACAGGCCCATTCTATCTCTCCACTTACATCCAGAGTTAGGCCACCTACCTAGATCTCTCATTTGGTGAACAGTGGGGCTAAGATCCTAAGCAGAAGGTAAGAATACCAACTCTTAACCTCAGTCATTTATCTTACAAAAATCAAGCTATCAGACCAGAGTCAGAATCCATGGGACAATCAGTCATCAAAGGGACCTGATGAGATTAATAAAGGGGTGGTAAGAAGAACACACTTCAAGACTGGGCTCAGAGTTGTTGGCTTTTTTCTGAACTGTCAGTGTCATCAACGCTGACACAAACATCCAGGCCACAGACCCCACATCTCTCTCACACTGCTTCTCTTCAGACCCTCCCCCAGCCAATAGTACAGGCCCCACTCAACTGCCAGCTACTCAACTGCTGGTCTACAGAGATAACCCTAGGTCTCCTGGAAGTGGGCAGTTGGAACTTCGGACACACTGAGCCCCATGTACACCAGTGTCCTACCCATACACCTTTGATGAAGTTCAATTTACAAATCAGTACAGTAACCAATTAACAGACTATGAAAGTTACCTAAAACTTGTAAGCTGCTTAACTCTGGAATTCTCTACTTAGTATTTCCCGGCTGTAGATGGCATGGCTAAATGAAGTCTTGGACTGTGGAAATGGGATTAGTGGGGGTACAACTAAGGACCCTCTTCCTGGAGCCAAGACTGGTGGGTACTCACATTGGGTGGCAGGCTAAGGCGCTCTCCATTGGGCAGCGTCAAGAGTTTGTTGTCATCTAGCACGGAGTTCAGGTTCTCCACCCACTCAGGGTCTACATCACCATCGAAGACAATCCACTGGCGTTTCTGCAGTTCACCTCTCACATTGTCTATGATCCTAGTTTGAAAAAAATTCCAATGGCTTACTCAGACCAGGATTCCTGGATTTGACATGTTTACCCTCCCAATGGATTCTGTTATTTGTGTGAACAGGGTGATGCAAGCACTTGGATTATAGTCTCGGAAATGCGAAAATCAAACAGAGCAAACGTACTTTCTCAGCACGTGTGTGAAGAGTCCATCTGTCCACTCCCTGGTGTTGGGATCCAAGGTTCCATAGAGGTGGTCTTTGCTGATGGCCTTGGGGTCAATTATGTGGGCCACACCCTCCACACCCTCGAGCCTCTCGAGAGCCTTCAGCAGCACACGCCAGGCCATGCTCTTCCCACTTCCTGAAGGCCCAACCATCATCAGGCCGTGGTTAATCTGGGTGATCTGATAGAGCTGGAGAACCTGCAGGGCCAGAGGTCAGCACAGAGACCGTCAGGGGAGACAGACAGGCTCTGTGGCATTTCTAGTGGCAGTGAGCAAGAAACGGACTTTCTTAATTCCTAAAGCCAGGAAACCCTAAGAGCGTGTGGGACCCTCATTGCAAAGGCATCACTCCACCAGGGAGGAGGAGGCCTGGGCCAGTGGATAGATGTCTTCTATGCTCTTGATATACAGAGACATCTAAAGGCTCTCCAAGGATGAGAAAAGATCAAAGGAAAAGGATTATTCCAATATAGAGCATTCAAGTCAAGACACACGGTAGGTATAAATAACAGAGCAGAGAAAGGAGAAAAACTGGTCTAGAAAGGAAACCGCAGCTGACTGTCAACTAAAACTTAACCTGGGGGACTGGGAAATCCTCAAAAGGCATAAACCAATTTTCATTATAATCATACTTTTAGTCAGCATTTTTAGAGTTAGTGTTACATGTAAGAGACATGTTTTGCTACCTATGTGTGTTAGTAAAGGGACACTCAAGCAAGCCTTGGGCAAATCTAAGTCACACCAGGCCCACACTGAGCCTGTGGTCTTAGAAGCAGTAAGTTAGGGGGCTGGCAAGATGGCTCAGCGGGTAAGAGCATTGACTGCTCTTCTGAAGGTTTTGAGTTCAGATCCCAGCAACCACATGGTGGCTCGCAACCACCCGTAATGAGATCTGACGCCCTCTTCTGGTGCATCTGAAGACAGCTACAGTGAATTACACCTGAGCGAGCAGGTCCTGAGTTCAATTCCCAGCAGCCACAAACATGATGGCTCATGGCCATCTGTACAGCGACAGTGTACTCATACAAATAAAATAAATAAATCTTTAAAAAAAAAAAAAGCAGCAGCAAGTTATAGTACCTTTTCAACCCACATGCCACCAACTTCTTCTCCATCGCCGTATGTCAAGTACATCTCCTGACACACTTTCTTCAGCTCCTCTCGCAGGGCTGTCATCTCCCCACGGTGGTACTGGACTCCAGGGAACACGTCTGACAGGAGGCTGAAGAGCAGAGGGATGTCTTCTGCCACCAGCTTGGGCACCATTGTCTCGCAGACACTCTGGATCAGAATCTATGGGAGGGAGGAAGGCCCCAGACAGGAGGGTCACACTGAGGACTCGAGGTCTTGACCCAAGTGTCCTAAGGTGAATTTCAGAACATGCATGTTTTCAACACGACACTTGTAAGTGTTGGTGGGGACCTATGATCTCAGCACTTGGGAGGATGAGGACAGCCATGAGGTTCAAGGCTAGCCTAGGCTACATAGTGCATAATGGGTTCAAGCCTCACTGGTCTAGAGAGTGAAGACAACAACTGAAGCACCCTGCACAAACCTCCTGCTCTGGCAGGTTCTCGGCAATCTCTCCTTCATCAACTGCTTCTCCCCGCTCTTCTTTCTCCCTCTTTATCTTCTGGATCCTCTCCCTCTTCACGTTGCCTGCACTTACAAGCACACTCTTCAAAGCCCGAAGCCCAAAGTCATAATGGCTTTGAGAAGACAGCTGCTCATCACACAGTCTGGAAGAGAAAAACCTCTTTACAAGAGTGCCCTTTAAGAAACAGCACTTACAGTGAGGGAGTGAGACAGGCACCTGAGAGATGTGGGGTTGGACAGCAACAATACCCATCAGCTAAACACATGCCTGTGACACTCTCAGCTACTCACTTAAAGAATGGAACGATCTTGTTGGCAAGGACCTCAGCAGTGCGGAAGCCCTGTGAGTACAGCATGACCTGGGCAATCAGCTGTCGGTCAGGCTTGGTCATCGCCAAGCTCCGGAAGAGCTTCTTGAGGTTGTCGGGGAGGTTTGAGCGACCTGCATAGCCTGGGTTCATGGTGATGAAGATAGCCATGTCTGGGCTAACCTTGACTTGCTTGTTCAACAGCTCACATGTAATGGGGGCTGAGGCTGAAACAAGAGGACACAAACTTACTGAAACATTCAGGAGTCTCTAAGATGACAGAATGCCACTCATTCGACTTCAAGACCAAAGCCCAGGACTCCTTGGGGGACAGTGGATCTAGTAGCCAGGGCCAACCCCTCTATGACTACTGCCACAATCAGGCACACAGAGGACACCTATCAAGCCACCAGAGGCTCACTGATTGTGCAAGCAATGCTGAATGTCACAAGGGCAACAGTGGACCCAACCTGTCAGTGAAGCCAAGAGACATGAATCCAAGAATCATCAGCTCCTCTTAGCATCAGCTCAACTTACCGAGCAGACCTCCAGCCTCCTGAACGACTTAAGAATGTGTGTGTTACCTCTGTGAGAGATGACAGGGTTGCCCTGACTTTCCTGTTTTCTTCAGTCTGGATGATTCTAACACAAGTTGCTATTACTATGGAGCAAAAAAAAACAGAGGGGGCTGGAGAGATGGCTCAGCAGTTAAGAGCACTGACTGCTCTTCCAGAGGCCCCGAGTTCAAATCCCAGCAACCACATGGTGGCTCACATCCTTCCATAATGAGATCTGACACCCTCTTCTGGTGTGTCTGAAGACAGCTACAGTGTATTTACATATAATAAAAAGTAAACAAGAAAGTCATTGGGTGGTGGCGCATGCCTTTAATCCCAGCACTTGGGAGGCAGAGGCAGGCAGATCTCTGAGTTCAAGGCCAGTCTGGTCTACAGAGCTAGTGCTAGAACAGCCAGAGCTATACAGAGAAACCCTGTGAAAGAAAAAGTAAACAAGAAAAGGTTGAAGTAGGTGCAGACAGGAAGAGTGTCTCACCCACATAGCTGCACAGCAAGGACATCTTTGGCACCAAGCCTATCTCGATCACATGTGCCTGGGCTCTGTTAGGTGCAGAGAGCAAGGCCACCCCTGGAGCCTTTCAGAACATCTACTCCTACGCTGACAGAGGACTCCACAGATTACACGGTGGGGCACTGAGGTCAGACAGGTGCTAAGGAGGCTGGCTTTCCAGTGATGCTGGAAGGAAAGGCCTCCCAAGGGCCACTGTGGAGTTTGTGTATGGAAGGGAATGTGCTGTGGCCTTGGCATTGCAAAGGATGCTCTGCTCCAGGAACCATAGGAACTGGTACTGTTCCTCTGCCATCAGGAAGCAACACTGATCCCAAACCACCCAGGCGGCACATGTCTCCAACCATGGTTCAATGTAGTGCTTGCTTGTGGGAGTAAGTAAATGAGCTCACATCAGATTTCCCTCCAGCTCCTCAGTGATAAAAAAAGAGAGAGAGAATAAAACAAAAACCACAGAGAAATCTTACTCTTATCATAGTTGGGGTTGGAATGCTCCCGAAGTGCCTCTTGTATGCACTGCACTTGCTGGGATACAGCTGAGAGCATGCGCTCCTCTAGACGGTTAAATTCATCAAAGCAGCCCCATGCGCCCACTTGGCAAAGCCCCACAAAGATACGTCCCATCGCCTAGAGTAAAAAGAACCAAAGAGGCTTAAATCATTTGTTATAGACTGACTCGTGTCCCTTTCCAGCATCATCCCTCCATGTCCAAACCCCAATGTGACTGTACTTGGACACAGGTCCTATAGGAGGTAAAGTGAAGGGAGACACTGATCCAAGAGGGCTAGGGTACTTGCAGGAGCAAGTTACCAGAGTCCACCCTTCCGGCCATCACTCTCCTCCTCTCTGCACAGGCTAGATGATGGGTAAACAATCTACACACATGGCAGAGAGACCTCACTGGGAGCTAGATCTAGCAAAACCACCATGGGCTTCTGGCCTCCAGGATTGTGGAGAGACATCTTTGTAGTTTGAGCTGTGCAGCCTGTGGTAACTGGCTGACTTGTCCAACTCTGAGCAAGTCACATTTCTAAAACCTACGATTTCTCCCTTCAAAATGAGAATACTATCTACCTCCCAAAATGGACATTCAGTTATTCATTCCTCATTTACATAAAAACATTACCGCTACAAAGATGTACTGAGAAATGTGTTTTCCATCTTATGCCAATAAAATCCTTCTGAGAAAACTATAGTTTTTATTCTAATTCTCTTTGCTAGTGTGGGAACATTTCCCGCAGTATTTATTGTTTTCAGCTACAGACATTCTAGCATTACCACAGAGGTGCTGCCCTTTCTGGACAGAAGGTCTAGTGCGGTGCGAGAGCAACGGCATAGTTAACACTCTGGGCGAGAGCCCTGGCTAGGGAAGGGAGGATAATCTCTGCTAGAGGTGGCAGAGATGACTGCCAGCCCTGCTGAGACAGGAGGAGTGTGAGTACTAGGCCAGCTTGGGCTATACAAGGAAACCCAGTCTCAGGTACACAGATACAGGCAGGCAATGGCCAGTTTAGACAAACACTACCGGTTAACTTTGAGACTGGAAGTGAAGCAGGCATCAGCATGTGTGCTGGGCTCTGCTGCAGCTTGAGCACTGGGGAAGGCCTGTTTGCCCTGGGGCTGTGACTGACAGGGGGAACTTAATGACTTTACACATGTGAAAAAGTTTCTTACCTGGAAATCAAAGGTTTCATCACAATTGAAAACTAAGACGAACCGCCCCAGCTGATGGCCGAGGGCTTTGACGGACTCTGTCTTTCCGGTTCCAGCAGGTCCTATTATTTGGGAGAAAAATAATTTAATACTCAAGTCCATTACCTAGGAAGTCCTTGGCTTGAAAAAAACCATAAAAATTTATTTTAAAATTGCCATAATAAACACAAAGAAATTAAAAATTTTAGAATGTAAAACCATGTAATACAGAAACACATCCAGGGTTGGAGAGATGGCTCAGCAGTTAAGAGCACAGACTGCTTTTCCAAAGGTGCTGAGTTCAAATCCCAGCAACCACATGGTGGCTCACAACCATCTGTAATGAGATCTGACTCCCTCTTCTGGTGTGTCTGAAGACAGCTACAGTGTACTTACATATAATAATAAATAAATCTTTAAAAAAAAAAACCACATCCAAACCATCAGTTTTGTGTGTAAAAGTAAGATCTGCCATGACTCCATCTGTCCAGGTCTGTGAAGTAACTTACCAAATGGGGAGCCACCAAGCCTGGCCTCTAGAGCTTGTGTCATAGTCAAATAGCAGCGGTCGGTGAGGGGCGTCTGGACCAGCTTGTCTTGAACACCCAGGTACTCAAAGCCATAGTTAAACTTGGCATTTGCCATCTGAATGGACAACTGCTGTAACACGTCCGTTTGCTTAGGGTCAAAGTAAAATCGCATCTGGCTGAGCCATTCAAAAGATTTGGCGTTGTCAATCTTGCTTTTGATCAAGGACCTGGTAACATCTCTCTGGTGAACCAACTCTGTGATCTGAGGAAGTAAAAATTTGCCGTAAACTAAAGAAACATTGTGCTGTTTGGGTCTGCAGACTATCTGTTAAGTTGGCATTAGGCTTCAGGCCAGTTACAGTGACTAGCAGCAAAATTCCAGGCTGCAAACAGAACTTCACCAGAAGGGACACTGGAAATGTTATCCATGCAACAGAATCACAGATTCAGAGTTACAGAAATCACAAAAGCCAAAAACCCTCCATAAGTGAAAACCCTGGGCAGCTGAATGTGACAGAGCAGCTTCCTCATGTGTACCTACAGGCTGCCCACCTTGTGCCCCCACACTGCTGCAGCCACTCCTCTGGGAAGAAGATGCAAAGAGCTGGTCATGGCTGGTGGTGGTGGTACATGTCTTTAATCCCAGCACTTGGGGAGGCAGAGGCAGGCAAATCTCTGTGAGTTCAAGGCCAGCCTGGTCTACAGAGTGGGCTCCAGAATAGCCAAGGCTACACAGAAAAAAACCCTATTTTGAAAAAACTTTAAAAACAAAAACAACAATAAAAAGCCAAAGCTGGTCAGTTTCTTTCTCTCATAGCGTAGGAGCATACTTTTGTGGGTATATGAGTATATGCACATAAGCATGTGTGTGCAGAGCCCAGGGTCAACCATGATGTCACTCTTCAGGAGCATTCCACCTTTGCTCTTTGAGTAGTTGGCATTAGGACCTGGGACACTAGAGCTCAGGCCCTCGTGCTCGTGCAGCACTTTTTATCAACCTAGCCTTCACCAAGATTATTTTTAAAGAGGAACAGAACCAAACACCACCTAGACGCACATGCTGGCCTAGAACTCCTGATCCCCTTCCCCTGCCTCCACTTCCCAAAGCTAAGGTTACAGGTATGGACCCCAACTCCAAGCTTATTTTTCTTTTGATACAAAAGGCACATTTTAAAGCATCTTTCCCTTTCACTGCTAGAGCTGAGGGGAGACGGGGTTCAGGTATGAGGCTCACCAAGTGCTCCAGCTTTCTTCTTCGGAGAGGGGGCTGCTCCATGAGGACAGAGTCTGCTAAGACGTTGAGTGTGACCTCCACATTGCTCAGCACAGACTGCAAGGGTCCCACATCACCACCTCCTCCAACGTTGCTTAGCGCATTCTCCACATTCTCAGACCAGGCTATTTGGGCTGACAATACCACTAGCTGGGCCTAGGGGAAAAAAAGACACACACTCAGAGTTGCTTTCTGAGATAGAGCATCACTGCTCTGACTTCACCAATCAACTGGCCTTCCTAGCTCATCGATCCTCCCCAAGAGCCTAACTACAGGTGCCACTGCCTGATTCCCAAGGAGCCATTTGTAGGGACAATTCTGGAATGTTGGTTTCTTTAAAAACATACAAATATGTTGCTGGGCGTGGTGGCGCATGCCTTAAATCCCAGCACTTCGGAGGCAGAGGCAAGCGGATTTCTGAGGTTCGAGGCCAGCCTGGTCCACAGAGTGAGTTCCAGGACAGCCAGGGCTACACAGAGAAACCCTGTCTCAAAAAACAAAACAAACAAACAACAACAAAAAAAACCATACAAATATTATGGGAATGTGCTTTCATTTTATTCCCAGGTGAGGGATGTGGGGCTGCTTCAGACCA
Source organism: Mastomys coucha (assembly GCF_008632895.1). Taxonomy (NCBI): domain Eukaryota; kingdom Metazoa; phylum Chordata; class Mammalia; order Rodentia; family Muridae; genus Mastomys; species Mastomys coucha. The sequence goes on along the minus strand of NW_022196912.1, from coordinate 124,370,845 downwards.
TCTGCAGTAACTGAATATGATTCGCCTCGTGCTCTAATAGAGTCATGGTTTTGCCAGATGCAGATAGTTTCTACGATTGTGTGATGTTTGGAATTCTGGGAATTTTTTTTTCCTTTTTTGTTTTTTTTTTTTGAGACAGGGTTTCTCTGTATAGCCCTCGCTGCTGTCCTGGAACTCACTCTGTAGACCAGGCTGGCCTCGAACTCAGAAATCCACCTGCCTCTGCCTCCCAAGTGCTGGGATTAATGGCGTGCACCACCACTGCCTGGCATGCTGGGAACTTTTTAAAAGGGTATATAAATGTAAGGGTCCCGAGAGGTGTTGTCGGTCATTTAAGGAGACCTCCATGGTTATGCTCAACGAAATCAAAGGAAAGAAGTTAGATTCAGAGATCTCTCTCTCCCTAACCTCTATGCTTTTCCTTCTATCGAGTGATGGGGGTAAAACCATGGGGATAATGAGTGGGAAAACCCCCCCACCAAGTAGCCAAGACCAGCTACCATCATCTTTGAATCTTTGAGAGCTAAGATCTTCAGTCTGGCTGCTTCTATTAAAAATTACCTGGTATTTATCAATCCAAGTAATGTAGGTATTTGGGTCAATAGAAGTTGCTTTTCCAAAAATCTCCACTTCTGTAACGGACTCTGCCAGAAGTTTAGCCAAGGTGACTCTCATCTCCTTTTCCACCAGAGTGAGCCATTCATTGATTTTGGGGTGTTCAGTGATGGACACTGGCGTTTTAAACATAACCTGAAGATAAAAAGACATTATAAGAATTAAGGAGTTGGAGTGTGAGGGAAGTTTCTAAGCACAAATGTACTGTGCTTACCTCCTCCCCTTCTCGAGATGAAATGCCAAGGACCACAGAGTTGTCCTCATTTAAGATGATGCTGGAAACGCCAGCGAACATTTTCTTGAAGTGCTTCTGCAACTTAGCCACATTCTTGCTATTTCCAATGATTTCAAGCAAATCCTCATCACCCACAAAGTAGAACCTGAAATCAAAACAACTCAGCTGCTACTGCCTGGTGTTCAGAGGGTGACTGAGCAAACTGTCTAAGTACAGGAGGAAGCAGCCACAAGAGAGACCTCAGGCCTGAACTCAGATCTCATACAAACATCTGCCAGGGCTTGGTGAGGGACACGTTTACAGTAAGACTTGGGAGAACTCAGTGCCATTCACTTAAGTCATTTTGACAGCACCTGCTCCACTCACACTATGCAAACTCTTTGGAAAGGAGGAGAGAGCACTCAGCAGACAGCAAAGCTAGACCCTAGAGTTATTCAAGTGGCTTACAGAAAAAACAAACTTAGTGATGTTTATTAAGATTAAGATGGAAAACTGGGAGTTCAGGTAGCATTAGAGACGGACACGGAGAGGCAGAGGGCCCAATGAGCTGGCCATCAAAATCCTTCACGTCAAAACTGAGCAATGCCAGGCAAAGGGAAGAGGACAGACAGATCATAGCATAGCTGAACTTAATCTGTCTCAGGCTCACCTGGGGAAAGATGAGCGCTCCCGTTCCAGGTACTCTCCCAATGCTTTCTGGATCTTCCCGAGCAGGTCGGCCAACCTTTCCAGAGACCTCTGGACTCCCTGTATGTTCAGAACATCCATCACAAGTGGAGACTTGGAGACTTTTTTCATCAGTGCCAAAAACTCTGTGCTGATACTACAGAACAAAGGAGAGCGGGTCAGCCTCTGCAGAGGGCACACCAGCCCTGCCAGTGCCTGACCCCAGTGGAGCTGTACCTCTGGAAGCGCTGGGTTTCCACAGGCAGCAGATGTTTGATGTCCGCACTGCCTGTGAAGATGCCTTCCAAGTAGACCCACCGCCTCTGCACGTCAATCCACACGTCAAAGAGAGCCATGATTCGGTTCAGCTTGTCCTCCCAGCTCAGAGCATCTTCTTCAAAAACCTAGTGGGTACACAGGAAGACAGAGCTCAGATGCTAACCTTTTCACTCAGATATGCCAAAGCTCACTGAAAATTACAAATTAGGAGCACACCTTAAATAACTAGGCAAGTGAGCTGTAACTGGAGTGCACAAGCGTGCAGTGTGCAGCCATACCTTGTAATAGGGAGAGAGTTTCATGGCAGAGACGCTGTTTATGTGCTCCTTGACCTTGTTGAAGAGGTCATCCCAGCCTCGGATCAGGCGGCATTTGTTCTGATAGTTGACCAAGTCTAGTTCGTATGTGTTCCATACTTCCCGTATCTGAGGAACCAGGAAGAGGCCATTAGCAGTACAAATTATCACTCAAACATTTACAGGGGCAGCAAACATTAGGGACAGAGATGACTCTAAATGATAAGGCTTTATTTTACACAGTCAAATCCATACAACAGCCTGATACCCACTCCCATCACTTGCCTGCTTCAAAAATTCTTCCAAAGCCATCTCTCCTTGTGCCACTAGCAGCACATCTTTGACAACAGCTTCGTTTTTCTGAAGGTCCACATCCCAGATCTGGCCCAGGGTCAGCTCAGAAACCACCCAATTAACATGAAGCCTCTTCATCAGCTGCTTCCAGTGTCGGTCTTTAAGTGCTTCTGATTTCAGTTCAATTACCAACATGTTTATCTGTTTAGGGGCAAAGAGTTACATGAGCAGGTGCCTTTTGACAAGACATCCAGCACCCATGTGTGGCAGTCCCTTACCTTCATGTAGCCTTTCAGCAGCCTCTGAACAAACTCATAGGAGGCATACTGCCGAAGCCTTGCAGGGAAGTTCTTCAGCTGGTTCAAGAGGCCGTCTAGATTTTGTCGAAGCTGTCAGGAGACACAGGAGAATGGAGTCACATACACAGACACACACTCTACACCTCCTTATATGTTGTTTTTTACTTTTTTGTTTATGATATGGTTTCATGAATTTATCTAAGGCTAGCCTTGAAGTTACAAAAGCCCACCTGCCTCCATCACCCAGAGTTCTGGGGACTGAACCTAAGGTTTTGTACATGCTGGGCAAGCACTCTACCTACTGAGCTACAACCTTTTGAGTGGCCCTAAAACAACCCTTCAGTTTGTATGAACCACATACACACCAAAGAAGGTACAAGTGACAGCTTGGGAACTTGCCAAGTTCTCTGTGACTGCTAACACACAGAATTGCAGATGTCCACTTCAGTAAGTACCTTACCTTACGGGGCTGAACTGAGACCCAGGGCTGCTCCTTCATCTGATCAATCTGTTCCCAGACCTTGGAAAGCTCTGACCACACACCTTTGAGGTCTTGTAACTCTTCCAAGGCCACCTGTGATTGACAAGACAAGGCAGTTAGCCCAGAACATGGAAACAGCTCAGAAATTAGAAACAAGAGGAAAACTACCTCTACACTGGGCAGGATCCTTGGGATGACCCAGGACGGCGGCAGTGTCTGCTAGAGCAGTTCTCAGACTTTCCCTCACGGCTCCATACCTGTACACGTTCTTCACTGCCACTGAGGAGGCCTGTGTCTGTGAGTTCCAAGGCTTCCTTGGCCTTTGCACACTTCTCTCTGTCATCCTTCAGCCGGCCAAACTTCCCTTCATATATGGTAAGGGCCTGAAGAGCCTCCTCAGGACGTAGATTGCCCTGAAACAGCCAGAGCACAGAGTGGGGGGGCTGTCTCAGGAGGGAGCACTGGGGCTCAGCGGGGCTGGAGAGTAACAGAACAGAGACCATGCCTAGCAGCCTAGCTAGCAGCTGCCTTGGGAAGCGTGAACTGTACTTAGGGAAATCAAATTCTAAACCTGAGTATGCCCAAGAACACCTTAAAAACAAAAAACTTTTTTTTTTATTATTCTTATTTCATATGCATCAGTGTTTCGCCTACATGTATATCTACATGAGGGCGTATGAGCCCCTAGAACTGGAGTTAGACACAGAGATGAGCTGCCATGTGAATGCTGGGGTCTGAGCTGTCACTCCAACCCCGAGTAAAACTAATTTTTATTCATTTAAAAACACTTCCTAGTGTCTGGAGGGACAGCCCAGTTGTCCAAGTGCTAGCACCCAAACAGCACAGCAGCTCATGACTGTCTGGCTCCAGTTCCAGGGGCCTGACATGCTCTTCTGGCCTCCAGAGGCACAGCATGCACATGGCACACAGACATAAATAAACAAACACTTAAAACCACCTCCTATTTAAATGACTGCCACTCTGGATAAACAAATGACTATCTACATGTATCGGGGCAAGGTCCCTACCAGTTCAGTCTCCAGGTCCTCACTGTTATTTTGGTAGTACCTTGCTATGTTACCTTAAGCTCACATACTCAAGCGACCCTTTCTGCCTTAGCCTAAATGACTGGCTGCCAGCGCGGCCTTTTAGTTACTAGAGGGCAAACACATCTTTAGTATTGAAAAGCTATGTCTCAGCATGGCCTCCCATGTCTGGCAGAAAGAACCCATGCCTGCTGCTGGCTGGCAGGCTTAGTATAAAACTCACTGTGACAGGTTTGGTCTTCTCCCAGTCTGTCAACAGATCGGTGGTCCGGCTTTCCACAGCTCTGTCCTCCTGTACGATCTTCATTTGCAGGTTTGCCACCTGTTGCTGAATGGCAGAGTCCTTCCGACGCATGATGTCATTGAAGGCCCCCCACTCACCCTCGATGTTGTCAATGTAAAGCCAAGAAGGCGGGAACTGGAACCTTTGTTTTTCTAGTAGACGCTGACCATTGCGGTAGAGCTTTGAAAGTTAAAAAGATAAATTTTTTTCCATAACAATAGAGAAACTACTGCCAACATCCCAACAAGAAGCAAGACCCCTGTGACTGAAGAACACACAGATCAAAGCACCTGCTCTTCTACAGTCGTCTACCTCATGATTATCGTGGTTGGAGGACACTGTGCAGTCTGGAGTGGCCTGCCAGCTTCTCTAACAACACCAACTGGGCATAGAGAATACTCCGTACTGTGCTTCATCTCTACCATGAATTGTAACAGAGCACTCAAATCCTAAGCACTTGAAAACAGTAACACATTTAAATAAACAGTGACTCTCAAACGTAACTCTGCTTAACAATCCCACACAGAGCTTTTGAAATGTTGACTCCTAGACTCTCATGATGCTCCATTTACTCATGTGTGTATGCACGTGTGTAGCATGTGTGTAGAAGGCAGAGGAGGACAGAAGTCGGTGCTCTCCTTTACCATGTGGTTCTAGGGAAGAGTCAGGTCATCAGGCCCGATGGCAGGTGCCTTTACCCACTCATTCGTGCCTGCTACCCACCAGCCTCCTCTGTGAGACAAGATCTTGCTATGAAAACCAATCTGGCCTCAAATTCACAGTTCCTCTGCCCAAGACTCCCAAGTGCTAGGGTTAGACATGTTGCCACCACAGCAGGACTCCATGGTGCATTCTAATGACACAAAAGTGGCTAGGGCAGCTGAAGACTGCTCTGTAAGAAACGTTTGGTGTCAAGTCTCAGTGCTCCATCAGAACACAAGATATTAACAGCTTATCATGAGTCCCATGTGAGAACTCACTTCAACTTGCTTCTCGAACTGTTTGATCTTCCGCTTCAGAGACTGCACATAGGTGATGAAGGTCACCGCATCCGAGGTGCTGGCCGTATCAACAGAGTGCTGCTCCAGCTCTTGGCGAGACTGTTGGGGAGAGGGTTGGTTTACCATGGTGCCAGGCCTGACCTGCAGCCACCAGCTCCTGGGCAACATCCCAGTCTTCTCACCTTTGAGATCTGGGAATGGAATTCTGTCATGTTTGAGCCCAGCATCTGCCCAAATTTGCTGAGAACCTCCTTATGCCAGGAATCGTACTTCAAGTTCACCTTGGACTGGACCTGCAGGGGAAGTGGACAGCAGCATGCCATCAGGTCTTTCCTGGAGTGTCCAAGCTCCAACCCAGCTCCAACACCAATACTGCTCTTGCCTCTGCCTGGTGCCTTCTGACAACAAGGCAAACTCACCTTGCCGTAATCTATCACCACTGGTCCAAACTCTTTCTTGGTTTCTGCATTGTCGAAGGTCCCTCTAGCTTTCCTTATCTGGACCAGGAGAGCCTGCCACTTGTTGAGATCTTCCCCTAGCCTGTTGTAAATGTTTTCTGCCTGCATATCCCACAAACACTGGTACTGAAGCCAAACCTGCAAATGAAACACAGCTCAATTCTAGTTTGCAGTACTATAGTCGGCTATTATTATGCCAACAGTCCAGAGTCATGTTTTCACACAGTTAGAGAACCTCCCTTCAAAGTCAGGAAAATTTTACTTTTCTTGAAAACCATAGTTAAGACAACACAAGATTAATCCTACTATTCACTCTTGACTTAAAATAAACAAATATTGCTGGGTGTGATGGAACACACCTTAAGTCCTAGCACCATGAGGCAGACACAGGTGGTCTCTGTAAGTTCAAAGCAAATCTGGTCTACAAAGTTCCAAGCCAGCCAAGGCTGCATAGTAAGACTCAGGTGTGGTGACACACACGTGTAATCCCGATTCTTAAGAGACAAAAGAATTCCAGGTTCTGGTCAGCCTGGTTTACAAAGCAAGTAACTATAGGTCCGGTAGGACTAGAATAAGGAATAAGACCTTGTCTCAACATAAACAAACAGCAGGTAGATGAATAGATGAATAAGTAAATAAATAAAGCAAACATTGCCCATTGAGCCTTATTATCTATCAGGACCTATTAGCTTCCTAGCATTCCTTTCCTTCTGCCTCTTTTGGTGGTGCTGAGCTATCCCCCGGCCCTTCTCTCAGACCCTTCATGTCTAGGATAGAATAGCCATGGCATAGGATGGACTCAAGAGTGTCTCACCTTGACGTACTGCTCAACTTCAGTCACTATGCCCATGACTGCCGAGTAGGACTCTTCCAGGGCGACAGGGCCATCGGGCATCCGCGTCAGCGCATTCCGATAGAACTTCTCTTCCTCCGTCAACTCATAATGCACTCCCACCTGACCAACAGAGCCAGACGTGACTGTTCAACAGTGAGCACATGCCAACCATGGTCACCTTTTACTTACTAAAATGACTAAAAAAAAATGTCACCATCAAAAAGCATTAAGAGATAAGACCCATTTTCCTTAACCATAAGTAACAAGAAACCTGATTATATTTAACTCATTAAACCAATAAAGGAAACTCAAGAGTAACCACAAACTGGGAAATGTGGAGGTACTAATGGCACAAGGTAAGAAAAGCTGAAGAACACAAGGAACCCTTGGTTCATCTGAACTGCCTGAGCACCTGCTACATGCTAGGCCCCAATCTAAGTACAATAAGCAGGCACCCCCCCTCATCACAAGTCTCATTCTACAGAAGAGAACAAAGGACATGCATATACAGACTGTCACAAGGGTGGAAGTCTATGTCAAACGAGTAGGAAAGAGGGAAGGAGTACAGGGGTAGGATGGGGACTGGTTTTATTCTAATTAATTTTTTATAGCAGAGGGGATTGAACCGAGGTGCTTTGGGCATGCTAGATAAGCACTCTACCACTGAGATACAGGCCTCTCGCTGGCTATCCCTTCAACAGAAAACAAGAAAAGGCTTTACCAGAAGGTGGTATGTGAACAAAGACTGGAAAGGGTGGAAGAGATATTTGCTCTCTGGGACTGTGAGCAGAGAATGCTTCATACAAAAAGCCCAGGGAGCAAAATTGGTCTGTAGGGCTGAGGGCCAACAAGAGTGCAGTGAGGCCTGAGCAGAGCCAGGAGGGGAAAGCAAGGAATAGGGTCAGAAAGGTGAACAGGTATCAACAGGCCCAACAAGCAGCAAGACTACAGCTTTCCTGCAAGACAGGCTGTTAGAGGGCCAACAGAGGAGCAAAGGTAGTTATCCGAAATGGAAACTGACAGTGGGGGCAGAGAGGGCAGCAAGAGGCAACATTGCTCAGCCAAGGCAATGGAGGCTCCTTGGATAGAGTGGGAACAGTGACTGGTAGAACAGAAATGTCCCATGCTGCACAGCATCTGATCATTGTGAACTCCAAGACTGTGAGGGCCAAAAACTTCACTGTGCTGTGGCTCAGCCCTAGCGCACACCATCCATCCTAAGAGCTCTCTGCAAACAGAACTAAATACAGTCAATGATAAGTCAGAAGGCGGAGCAAGCAACCAGCTGACAGGGAGTGACTATAAGGAAGTAAGTAGCAAAGAGGAAGTGGAGAAGGAGCTTTTCCATGGGTTGGCAGTGGACACCTGGGTGCTTTCTCTGCCTCTCTGAGCTAGCAGGCTTTCACCACAGTGTCTGGCTCCTGAGTCTTCATTTGGGAAATCTAATGTTGGGATTTTGTTTTAAAAACAACAGACCAGGGGCTGGAGAGATGGCTCAGCAGTTAAGAGCACCGACTGCTCTTCCAGAGGTCCTGAGTTCAATTCCCAGCAACCACATGGTGGTTCACAACCATCCATAATGAGATCTGACGCCCTCTTCTGGTATGTCTGAAGACATCTACAGTGTACATATGTACATACAATAAATAAATATTAAAAACAATAACTACAACAGACCAAGACAGCAATGACAGAAATCAGGGTGACACATGACTTCTGGGTTGGGTGGAAAGAAGAGTAAGAGGAGGAGCAGGAGAGGAAGATGGACCCATGGAGCAAGCACAATACCAAGTCCTGGCTATGGGACAGGAGGAGATGGGAGGCAGCAGCTTGAGAGCCAGTCCTGGGTCAGATAAGGGAGGGTGCACTCATGAGTGTGGAGATGGCTGTGTCAGAGCAGAGCTCGGTCAACAGTGCTGTTGTCCACAAACAGGGCAGCTAGCATCTGTCCAGTTTGGAGAGGAACAAGACAATGTAAAGCCTTATACACAGAACTAACCAAAGAGGATCCCAAAGACTATATATAGACGCCTGGGACAGAAACCAAAAATCAGTTTGGTTTTGATTAGCTGAGCAAAATGTGCTACAGGGACAAGGAGATAGCTTGGCAGACGTTTGCTACCACACCTAATGTCGAGTTCAATTCCCAGAACAAACTTACAAAGTGAAGAGATAGGTACCTAACCTGCAGGATGTGCTCTGAGCTCCACTTTCTCACTGTGATATGTGAAAGAGAGTGTGCGTGCACAAACACACTGCAAATAAATAAATGTAATTAAAACTACAGCAAACAAAACCCTTGAAGAGTGACATTTATATTCAAAGTGACAAGGGAAAAAGTGTGAGGGCTGCAGGATGGCCCAGTGGTCCTGAGCACTGGCTGCTCTTCCAGGGGACACAGGTTCAGCTCTCAGCATCTAGGGAGTCACACATGCAAAATAAAAATAAATTTATTTTTTGATTTGAAAGGGTGTGTTTCTAGTAGAATTTCTAAATTCTAGACCAGTCTGCATGGCAGTGCTATGGAATCTTTTATTTGAAAGCCACTGATCCTACTTAAAAGTGACATCAGCCAACATTACGGATTAAATGGCCTTCCAGGTTTTCTTTTGACTCTAGAAGGGTACTAGGAAGGCTAGAATCTAGGATTTGCCTTAGACTTGTCAGTGGGGATCTACAAATTAAGTAAGAACATCTACGTGCTGATAAATAAGGCTGCAGGTAGGAGCTCATGATTCTCACTTCCTTGAGTGCTTGAAAATTTCTCTAAAAGTAGAAGCTAGAGTGACTATGCCAGTGTTCAGGAGGCTGAGGTGGGAGGTCAGGTGGGACCACACAGTGAGACCTTATATCCAAAAATCAAACAACACAGCAAGGGAGTAGGAACTGAGATTACCAAAGTTCACAGGCCAAGCACAGTGGCAAGTGCCTTTAATACAAGTGCTCAGAAGGCAGAGGCAAGAGAATCTCTGAGTTTGAGACAAACTTGGTCTACATGGGGAGTTCCAAGAAAGCAAAGGCTACACAGAGAGACCCTGTTTGAAAACCAAAGAAGCTGATGGAGGAAACTTTTAAAGAGATGAGGGAGGCTGCAAATGCTAAGCTTTCCCTTAGGACATGCAGCCCGGGAGCCCTCGAGTGCAAAGACACGCACAGGGCTTATAAATGACTCATCCTGAGAAGTGCATCAGAGTCCCAAATAAGACCTGGTCAGAGGCCTATGCTTACCTGGTACCTCTGACTCTGGATCCTGGGCAGGGAGAGCACAGTCATCTTCCAAGCAAACATCTCCTGGTACAGCTTGTACCTGCATTCTTCAATGGGTGGGTTCAAGTAGATTACCTGATTTGTTATTCTTAGCTCATGAACAACGTTCTGTAAAAGAAAGGTTTTGTTTTTATTCAGTAACACATTCCAATAAAATGGTTTAAATTCTTTAAAAGCTCCTTTGTCTAAATTATGACCTCTCTAGGTAGAACCACAAAGTCTGTTACTATCAGATGCACTGCTGAGCTATTTCACATCTGTCCCTTTACGGTCACAAGAGGCTGGGGGGCAAGCATCGCTTCATCTGCTCCAAGTGCACTGGTGCCTGGGTCAGAACATACAGTAGGCACTCATGGAAATCCACATGCTCAGTAAAAGTAGCTGGAGGCCTGAAAAATAGTATCACTGAAGCAGTGGGCGGTGGTGGCACACACCTTTAATCCCAGCACTCAGGAGGCAGAGGCAGTCGGATCTTTGTGAGTTCAAGGTCAGCCTGGTCTACAGAGTGAGTTCCAGAACAGCCAAGGCTACACAGAAAAACCCTGACTCAAAATAGTTCATCACATAGACCCCAGGCAAGGAAGAGTTCCCACAGTGTACACTTCCTAAACAGACTTTAGGTGTTTATGGCTTCCTGTATGAAATCATTTTAAGTTGACAGAAGATATGCAAAGAAAGCACAAAGTGCTTCCACAGCTTCACTGATGGCCCGCCTTACCCTGCACTCAATCCCCTCAGCCCACTCCAGCCTGTGGCACTGTCTGCCCTGGTCAGATGCTGTGCAGACTGACTTTCTGTGGGAACCTCTACTTTTCTCATAAGTTTTCTGCAGAGAAGGCAGATGTGTAATGCCCTTCTCATCACAAGACGTTACAAACACGGGGAGCCACCCACACCACTGACCAACTAGTTAAATGGTGTCTGTCAGGCTCTTCCACTGTAAGGTGACTTCTTCACAGGCGCTGGTACCCAGTGCCAGGGATCTAGTCTAGGCCTCCTGCATTCAAGGAAGTCGTCTAACACCTAGCTACACTCCAGAGCTTACCCTGTCTAGCACCTTTTTAAAAGCAGGATCTCACCATTTAGGCTAAACTGACCTTGAGCTTGTAATCCTCTTGTCTCAGCATCTACAGACAGTTCAGAGGGGACCTTGTTTTGCTATACTTGGTGAGTGCCATGGGAGATACTCACTTTGATCTTGGGCTCTCCACCAGGCTTGTGACTAACTTGGGGAGCATCTGTATCCATGTCGACTTCTGCTTTATCCTCAGCTTGTCCAAGAAGAACCTGAGTCCAGGCCCGAAGGCCAGCTTGCAGGCGGACACCCAGTATCCTTTCAATCTACAGAGAAAGCAGGTCACTGAGTGGCTGCTTGTGAAGGTCAGCTCACAAGTAAAGAATGAGAAGGTGGCAGGTGTGCCATAGTCAAGGCTCCAATCCTGTCTCCCTCTGTGTGTGATATGTGCAGCAGCAGCAGAGCTGTGTTCTGTACCTTTGGGACTCATGAACTGCCAGTCTCCTCAGCTCCTAAGTGACAAGGAGACTTAATACCATACTGCAGATGCAGTTATGCTCTTATGATGTAAAACTCACTTCAAGTGCTGTTTTGTGGAACTTGAAGTTTGCTCTAGAGGTGAAACTAGGAACACTGCAGCTTGGAGATGAAGACATTTTTCTTCACCAAGTCCTGGGTCTGTCCAGACCCAGGCTACGTTCCTCTAGGTGACAGACAGGACTTCTGCATGTCTTTGCCACCAGTGTGCCCTATGCCATGTAAGTTCCTAGGAATGTGCTGTGGGTTGAGGGAGGGCCACAGCCTCTTCAGGCTGCTAACTCTCCTTCCTACCCTAGATCTTGCTAGCGATATGTCCTCTCCAAACGAGTAAGAATCACTAACCTGCCCTGGCCTCATCCTTCAACAGCCTTAGGTGTGGAGGGGGCAATGTCAGAGAAGGGTGCCTGGAAGGCTGGGACCAGAGGAATGGACCCATGATGAGCAAGACCCTAGATTCCACCACAGCACCACCATCATTGCCATCAAAAAGGAAATAAATAACAACAAAAAAAGACCCAACCTTAAATCATTAAGAACAAGAGGGAAAGACCAACAAGAGGTTGTTGAGTATCCAGGGAAAGGAGGAACTCTCCTCTGCACCCTGACACCTTGTTCCCAGCTGAGAACTACTAGGACAGGAGCCACAGCCCTCGGCTGTGGTATTAGCTGAGGGATTCTGGAGGAGCTGGGCTGCCAAGGAAGTATCTAGGGAAAAGGCTCCCAGTCACACTAAAGGCCATACCTAACAGGGCCCACAGGGACAGCAGTGTCTGGCCAACTCAGCCGTACACACCTCCATGTCCAGCTTGTTGACCCAGATGGGCAGATTGGAGTAGGAGTGCAGGTTTAGGTCGTCCACTGCTTTCTGCACTCTGTTCAAGATTTCAGAGAATGTCTTGTGATCATACATGCAGGTTTCCAAGGAACGGACTTCCAGGTCTATTTTTTCCTCAATAATCAGTAGGTCGTCCACCTAGGGGAGAGTGCATTTAGTATGAAAACGTTCGCTTACTCTATGGCTCATTCATGTTCCTTTCATGAAGAACTCTGCTCGGCGTAGAGAAGCCCCTCCATCAACAGCCAGCCCTGGCGGCTGGAGTGAGGCCGCAGCTTCCCCTGCCTGGCCACAGAGCACAAGGAGGGGCTGGGAACACCACCAGCATCTTTCTTCCCTCTGCCCTGCCATAGGAACAAGCACTCCTACTACAGGTTCAAGCTGCATCCTGTGCCTATCAGCCCCCAATATCCTCTATCCAAGTTTCTCAGGGTGTCACTCAGCAGCATTCCCAGAGCCCCACTCCATCAGTCAACAGCCAGAGAGTTTTCTTCCTCCTGCAGCTCCAGGGGTCTCAGCTCTACTCTTACAAACAGCTGTGGAGAACTAGAGCGTTCCCCAACTTAGTGACTAATTCGACCATAAGCGCTGAAGGTCAGGCAACTCACTCACCTTCTCTTGGAAGTTGAAAACCGTCTCTGCCAGGCGCTGCACATAGGGATCGAGTTTGTAGGACTCCCACACCAAGGCGATGCCTTCTGCAATCAAGGCCTGTACCTCCTTCTTCAGGCCGGCCACTAACAGTGAGATGGTGTTGCGCTCCTCCACCTTCTCACAGGTGCGTTCGTAAGTCCGGACGCTTTCAATCAGTGAGATGGCAAATGGGTACAGTTGGTTGGCTTGGTGAGCCTTGTTCACAATTGCAAGTGGCACTCGGAAGCCAAGCCACTTGAGGTTCCGGACCTCTTTGGAGAGTGTTATGATCTCTGGAAGGAAGTTCACCTTTAGCTTGAGGACATTCCCAGTGCGGCCCCGCACTCGAGCGCTCTCAATGGTGAAGATGCGCCCTGAGACACCAAGGTTGCGTTGCTGAACCTTCCTCGCCCAATCATCGAAGATTTCCTGGGTGTTGAGCTTCATTCGGAAGCTGTCTCCATCCTGCTTCAGCTTCTGCCCTTCCACGTGGTTCTCCCAGCCCTTGCCTAGGACATCCTCCACTCGCTTCATATAGGCAGTGAGCTGTCTGTCAATCTGTTTAGCCCAGATGATAGACCCTGACACAGGGGGCAAGTCACGGACATGACTCATCTTACAAGCTTGGCTTTGCGGGTACTGGACCTTGAACTTGTCGTGCAGAGATTCGATGTCATCTTTTACACGTTGGATCAGCTGGGTCTGGTATTCACGAATGGCCCCTCGGATGTGTGGGCGGACGAATAGTGCGTTGAACCTAGAGAAAATCCTGAACATCTCATTGGCGTTCTTGGCTGTGCCAAGCTGATCTCGGAGGCGGGCGGTGATGCGGGTCTCTACACGGTCGATCCGCTCATCGTATCTCTTCATCGCGGCCTCCCAGGCCTCTGTCCCTTCTTTGGAAACATCCAGACCATCTACTTCCTTGACATTCTCATAGGCCAGGTTCACCTCCTCGATGGCATTGGCGTCTGCAGCATCAAAGAGAACCTCGGCCACTTTCATGTCCTGGGGTTCAGGTGCCTCTCCTTGGTTCTGTTGTGCAACTGCTGTGACCTAAAACAAAAGATTTGGAACAAAAAATATTTGCAAATGAGGTTTTTCTGTTACAGGCATAGCATAGGATTCTTGTGCATCAATATTGACTTTTAGGCTTTCAGTACTTTATAATCACAATTCAGCCATGAGCACACTATAAAGATCTCCCTGCCAATTTCTGTCTTTACTGTATTTTTTTTTAAAGGAAAGAACTAGTGAAAATGAAGAGGGAATGAAGACTGAAGTGAGACACAAACTGGGCTAGGATGTAGCTCAGTAACAGAGCACTTGACTAGCAGGCACACGACTTTGGATTCATTCCCCAGAAAGGACAAAACAAAATGAAACAAAACACCCTACCCCAAAAGCATACAAAGAAAAAAAAGAACCACTGAATTATTTTAATAAAGCTTAGAGATAAACAGTAATTTCCCATAATTCATTATGGTGCATGGCTGAAGGACTCTGTTGATGTCACACTTCAATCTAATGGCCAGGCGTCTGCTCTGAGCTGTGCCCACGCAGGGCACACTGAGTAATCAGATACTCATAACAATGCAAGGCAGCCTCAGGATCAAGGATGACAAGTGACAAAAGGACACTCAAGAAAAAACATGAAGTACTAGGTGGTCAGTTCTTTCAAAGAATTAATTACAAAGCGGCCACAGAACAAGGACTGTGTGAGCTTCTGTGACAGACACACCTGTGGCCTCAGGACTCTGACAATGACAGCTCTCAGTTGTTCATGCTGACGGCGGAACTTCCGCATCTGGTCGAGGCGGGCCTGAAGCTTCCTGTGAGCGGGGTTGATGCGCCACACCATCTTCAGGTTCTCCTCCCTCTTCCTCTTGACAATGTCTCTCAGCAGCACTTGGAGCTTCTCATACTCATCATCCCATGTCTGGAAGACTTCGAAGCAGGCCACCATGACCTACGGTACAATTGGGAAATGGCTTGTCACTCACTAAGTCACACTGATCTCACTGGCTCAGGGTGGTTTAAAGACCACAACTTACTTTTTCAAACTCTTCATAAGCTACATGCATCAATTTCCTAGTGCCCAAGACTTTGAGCAACTGAGAACTCAAGTCTCTGGAAATTGCTTCCACAAGACGCAGGGCCCGCTGAATGGGATATTTTGTGTTTCGGATCTTTCTCAGATGTGTGAAAATTGCAACAAGTGCCTGCCTTATCTTGTCCAGCTCTGTGGCAGACAGCAAGTCATTCAGAGGGAAGTCTTTCATTAGAGGATTGTAGTCATTCACTGTTTCCAACGCCTGCTTAAGACCTAGATTGACAAAGAGGGTTAACAGCTTTCACCTCAAGTAATAAAATCAAGTAAACTAGGTCTTAACTAAGAAATGCACTTTGATGCTGAAAATATTTGTTATAGAAAAATCATTCACAGTATTTCAAGCAAACAAACAAACATCTCAATGGACTCAGTTTTGGTTTTCTCAGGGTGCAGTTGAAACCAGGTATAGTGGTATAAAAGCCTTTAATCCCAGCACTTGGCCGGCAGAGACAGGTGAGTTCAAGGCCAGTCTGGTCTACAATTCAAGTTCCAGGAGAGCCAGGACTACACAGAGAAACCCTGCCTAGGTGGTGGGACAGGGAAGCAGAGTTGGGCTGAAAAGGATCAACAGTTAAGAGCACTGGCTGGTCGCAGAGGACCTGGATTTGGTTCCCAGCACTCACACGGCAGCTAACAACCATGATAACTTTTCAGGTCCAGAGAATTCAATATCTTCTTCGAGCCTCAGTTTGGCACCATGCACACACGTGGTGCACATACATACATGTAGGCAAGCATTTATAAACATTAAAAATAAACAAACAAGCCGGGCGGTGGTGGCGCACGCCTTTAATCTCAGCACTTGGGAGGCAGAGAGAGGCGGATTTCTGAGTTCGAGGCCAGCCTGGTCTACAGAGTGAGTTCCAGGACAGCCAGGGCTACACAGAGAAACCCTGTCTCAAACAAACAAACAAACAAAAAACCCCCCAAAAACCCCCAAAAAATAAAATAAAATAAACAAACAAGTGTCCCGCACCCTGACTTGGTGACAAGCCCATCTCCCACGTTGCTTCTTTCACAGGGCTAAGACTCTACATGTTGCTTTTAGTACTGTCCACACGTCTTACTTTAATAATTAAGTTTAGAGAAACTTTAGTGCTGTCAGCTTTGAGAACACTCACTCATGGCTAAATTTATGTGTAATTATGAACATGGAATCATAGGAAAAACTGGCTTTTGGTCTATTTTTTCCTTTGACATAAGATTTTTGCAAGTATTAGGGAAAAAAGACTTCAAAGCAGGCTAGTGGTGTACACTGTTATCCTAGTACTGGGGAGGTACAGATGGGACGGTCAAGGTTGAAGGCCATCTTAGGGTATATAGGAAGTTTAGGCCAGCTTGGGTTATATGACGACTACATAAAAACTCATCTCAGGAAAAAAAAAGGTTTAGAGATGTTTTAAAGAAAAGAATCAAATGTATATATACATCAGTGCTGGTGAATGACCAGTCAATATTTTTTAAGGTGGTCATGACAGCCTGAGGAGCTCCACTTGAAATTTACTCACTTAAAATTTAGAGTACCACACTTGGTGGGGAGGAAATAAATGGGCCTTATCCACTTATTCTGTGGCTATGGAGCCTATAGAAATGCTTCACAGATATATATCTAGCCATTCTGTGTTTAGTGCACACCAATGCAACTCCACTCCCACTGTTCCTCCTAAGAAACGAAGCAGATAATCTACAGACCTGAGAACTGGACTCAAGACCTGTGCTTGCTACCATCAAGCTCCATCCATATCTCTTGGGTTTTTTCAAACAAGGGTCTTGCTAGATAGAGCAGGCTGCCCTTGACTTTGAATCCTACCCCCACCTCCAAAGCTCTGTGACTAAGTTGGGGGACAGCTCAGTGGGAGGACATTCACTCAATGCCTGAGAGACAGTGGGTCAAGTCTCCACGATGGGAGCAGGGGAAGCAAATGCTGAGACTGGGGTGTGGACAGCGTGCCCTGCCTGGAGGAGGGAAGCAGAAAAGGGAAAGGAGCAGAGCAGGAAGGACAGGGAAAGCAGCAGGGCTTCCCTCCTTCCTCAGCACTGGGCAACGGCTGTCTCCTGGCTGACTGAAAGCTCATCATCACACAGTGAAGAGATGAAGGGCAAGTTCCAGGGCTCACTAGCCTCAGGCCTAGAAACTGTCTTAGTTTCTCAAAAGCCATGAGGGGAGGGGAATTCATAGGTGAGGAGGACAGCCCTAGACTTTTATTCTATAGACCTGAGGGCAAGAGGAGACAAGATCCGAAGAGAAAAAGAGTTAAGAGTTGGAACAGCAGTGGTTAGGGTGTGGCCCTGGTGCAGCACTTGTCTGACACATAAAAGGCTGGGCCTGGGTCTGATCCCAAACTGCATCTACTAGTTTTCATCTAAATCATCAAAGACCTTAAGGAAGGGGGCCAGTAACTTATGCATCCAGCTATTGATTCTGGGTTTTACCTGTGTCCGTGTCAAAACTGACAGTGGCATGGAAACGTTTGCCATGCTTCAAAATGTCCAGAGTCAGGAGCACCTCTGGGCTCTCCCGCTTCTCCTGGATGCGGTACAACGCACGTTCCAAGTTTAGCCAAAAGCTGATTTCCTGCAAGGCAGTTCCTGATGCTGGATCTCGGTCAAGCTTTGTCACCTTTGAAGACAAGACGACATTGCCTGGTAAATCTCAAGTTGATCCCTCCCCGATACAAGTTAAGGGTTTGGTTTGAAGCTTGGAGAGATGGCTGCGTAGTGTTCTCTCAGTTTGCGGTATACTTACTCCCTACTCTGCCCAGACTCTGGTACTGCATGAACATTCCTAGACGTAGGAGAGGCTCCTACTGTCATACTATCACAACAGAACAACTTGGGGCAGCTTCCCACAGACATTAAAGGGCAAGCCATCTCACACTGGCTGCCAGTTACAGTGCCCTTACCTTTTGAATTTCTCTGATCCATCGATTAACTCCAGACTGTAATTGGTTAAGAAAAGTTGGGTCTTCAACCTTATCACCAAAATCTGTAACTTTGGGCTTCTCTCCACGCTCATAGCACTGCTTTGCAACATTTGTGATGATGGGATGAATTGGCAAGCTGATCTCCGGGATCTCAATATTCTGCTGCAGGTGAAGGAGTCCCATCTCAAGCTCTGCAATCTTTTTTTCAACTGAAGGAGCCATCTTATCACCATCCCTACAAAGATGGAAGCATCTCAAAATCAGAGCAGTACTGGCCTTCAAAGCACATTATTTAAGGTCTGTGAAGTATCACGAGATACCTTTGTGACTCATGGAGCCACACTGCATTGATAAAGCAGTGCTTACCTGTCTGCTTTGCCAGACTCTCTGATGTATGACTTAAAGAAAGGAGCCACTGCATTGCTGATGAAAGAGTGCAGTGTCTCATACGGCGAGTCTTCACTCAGAGTGAGGACTCGGAGCTGGGAAGACACCGGCTTATCTGCATCAATCACAGGGGCTCGCTTGATGAACGCCAAGCTAAAGAGCCAAAGGAGAAAGCAGAGCAGACAAGTCACATTTTAAATGAGTTTTTTTAACAATTATAGTTTTTATGTTGAAAATAAATCAAAAATTTTGAATGTCTGTTAAACTTAAAATTACATTAAGAACAGGTTCATGCTTATAATGTCAGCGAGTTTCAGGCCAGCCAGCAACAGAGTGAGACCTGACTGAATGGGTGTTTTTCTAGCTGTGGGAGAATGACTGTATCCTCTATCAGGACACGGTTATAGCATGTCCCCATGACAAAGGTAGCAACTGGGCTGCAGAATTCATAGTTCTGGCATAAAACCAACCCACTCAAGCAACTGTAAGCTGCACATCGATCCTCCCTAAGGTGCACATGGACCCGTGAACTGTCATATCAGTCCCATAATAAAATCTGCACCTGCTGAACTGGCCACTTCTCCCATCTCCACTCTTAAGTTTCTAAACTCTCTTCCCCATCTCTAGACACCACTTCAACTGGATTTCCTATTTCCCTAAATATATTACAAGGGCCAATGAGGCAGTTCAAGGGTTCAGGGCCCCTGATACCAAGCCAACCAACCTGACTTCAATCCCACCCCACCCCCCAGTCCTCTACCCCGGAACCCACAGGGTGGAAGTAGAGGGACGTTCTTGTAGGCTGCATTGTGAGCTGCCCAGCCAATGGTGAGTGCCTTCAGTACTGCAAACGATGGGGAAGGGAAGGAGAGCTTGATCTAGGTGTTCTGCAGTGCTGGTTAGAAGTGTTCTATCACATGTGCCATCCCATGTGCAGCAAACGCTAGCAGATCCTATCTAGGAAGCTATCCGCCATCCACACAATATCCATACAAGTCTTCTACACTCTGTTTGCCTTTTCCTTCTGAAACAGTTGTTTCCTCCTATGTAGACCAAGCTGGCTCCAGCCTCCTAATGCTGAGGCTACAGTGTGTACCACTGTACCCTGCAACTCCTCTGTAGTCTTGAAGTTTTGACTGCTAATGCAGAATGAGTTTTCACAAATGGGAATGAGAGTTCCTACTGTTCAGAAGTTGATATAAACTTTCTGTAAGGAATCTGGCAGCATGCCTTAAAACTGTAATGATGCCTTCCTATGAACGTGTAATATGCTCTTGAAGGAGTTATCCTGAAAGAATCAGGCCTGTGCGCAGGAATGTTCACTATTCATTTATAATGACAAAATAAGATAAAAGCAGAGGTAGGTGGATTTCTGAGTTCGAGGCCAGCCTGGTCTATAGAGTAAGTTCCAGGACATCCAGAGATACACAGAGAAACCTTGTCTCAAAAAACAAACAAAAAAACCAACAACAAAAAAAGCAGAGATTGTTAAATCAAAGAATACAATCAGATTGAAACCTGGAACTCCTAGTAAGTAAACAATAGCCCAAACCTAAGAGCAGTACCGTGTACGACAACTAGAATTGGAATGTTTCAGCATTTACACTGATGCAGAAATCTAGTTCAAGGCGTGCTCATGTGCAGTAGACCTGTGGCACGGTCTCACAGTGGCGCTCACACTACTTACCTGTTAGACTTCACCCCGTAATGAATGTCTATGTTGATGTTATAGGAAATGAATTCTTTCTCCTCTTCTCCTTCATCACCAACGTCCTCTATAAATCATAATGATAGTGTTATCAAATTCACATTGATATTTCTAATCTGTCAAGTCTTAAAGACTGATCCTCGCCCCACTCCAACTCACTTCTGAAGTCCCAGGGTGCTGGCTCTACCTGCTTTTCCTGACTCCTAAGTCAGGCATTTGTTTGCTGTGAGATCTTGGGGACAAGGAGCTGACTCTCTATCTGCCAGGCAGTAGCAAGTGTCTGGGTTGTTGGAAGGTTAATAAGAAGATACAAGGGAAGTCTCAGAGATGTGGGCAGTTCTAGTAGTTTCTGCAAAAATTCTCACTGTCTCTGGCCACTATACTTAACCTCTGCCCCCCAAATACAAGCCTCTTTCAATCCCAAGTGCCGTCTGCTCAGCTGTGTATTCAGCTCTCACTATGTGATGTGACAAGCATTTCCATGCCACAGTCAGCCTTAGGCTGGCAGGGCTATCAGCCCTGATTTCCGGGTACGGAGTGTAAATAAACGATCCCTAAGATACTCAGCCGGAAAGCATGGGAACGCAGAGGCCTACAGTTCCACACGAGCTTCTCGCCAGCACAGAGCAGGGCCAGGCCTAGGGTGAAGCCCACCCTAGAAGACTGCTGACAAGAAATACCGAACAGCCAGTCACCCAGCTTTTCCTCTGCTCTGTCAAGCAGTCTGTTGTAGGCCACAAACAGAGATGTCTCTTCATTCAAGCTAACCAAAGGCATGGAACATGTCGGGTCCACACAGCACACGAGCCACAGACGAGCTTATTGGAACTTAGCATATTAACAGCCTCAAGAGGCATGTGGACCAGACTTCTAAACTAAAAATCAAAATTATAGAAAAAAATTTGTAAAAAATGATATGGGTGTGGTGCCACAGGAAGGTGGATCTCTGTGAGTTCAAAGCCAGCATGGTCTTTACATAGTTAGGTTCAAGCCAGCAGGGCTACATAGTGAGACGCTATCTCAAAATATTAAGACTATAAGATAATGCAAGCTTCTCTATCAATAATCTCCAAGACATTTGAACATTCTAGCTAAATTATGAATTATGTTCATAAAGACTCACAGTGTATTATCTGCATTACCCAAATCTCATTAAAGAGCCAAGAGGCAGTGAGAACACAAACCCAACAGAAGATCCAAGAGCGGCTGAGTGCTATGGACTTTAAAATTCATGAGCAGAGAAGGGCATGGGATACTGAACTGGGTACTCTTTGAGGCTTCTCTTAGCAACTAAACCTGGAGATTCAAGTATAAAATACAGAGCCTGAGCAAACACTGTCTACTTTGTCGGTTTTAAGATGAGACAAAAGCAAGATTCAAAATCATGACATTTGCACAAAATGGGTGGGCGGGAGTTCACTGTGCTAAGTGAATAAACTGGACTCAAAGACCAAAGTCTCTCTTCTGTGGGCTTTGGATTTAAGGGGCGGGGAGAATAGAAAGGGGACCGAGGGGAAGGAAGCCATCTTAAGTGGGGAGGGAGTAAAAAGGGTAATGTCACAGGTGAGATGGAGATGTCTGGAGAGCAGGGGGAGAGCACCAAGACAATGGGGCTCAATGATAACAAAGTAAAATGACACCTACGTACGCAAATGCTGTAATGAAAATCATCTTTGTAAACTGACTTTACAAACAAAGTTCACACCTAAAGGCATGATATGCAATGTCTTTATCAAGAGACATTTTTTTCCAAACAACTGTTTTTGATATAATTTTAGAAAGGGGAGGAAGTAGGTAGAAGAACTTTCTAGTATGCCTAGTACTACCTCTTGTCTTCTAAAATAACTACTGTTATCATGTAGGAGCTGGCATCTTCCAACAGTACCCGGAAGGCCTCAGCCACAGAGAATATAGGGCAGTGCCCACCCCAGAGAATGCATGCCACCTCTCCTAGGCCTAGGAGCCCCTGCTCTTGACTGGGTAAGTACTCTGCAGCTCTGCTGAGGAAAGAGATCGTGCAGTGTGGGTGGTGTTGAAAAGCAACCCTTTTAGGTACTGGATGCTGGCATCTTTCCACTGTATGGCTGCTCCAGCAGAAGTCAGCTATCTAAGAGTCCGGAGTGTGACCACCAAGAGCTGTTACCCAGTGCTATGGAGGGTGAGTGCCCAGCACTGAGCCTGGGCCACTTATCCAGATTATGAAGCCAGACTTTGCCAAGAGATCCAATGTGTTCCTCTTGTGCACAGCCCACTTGGCCTGCCAAGTAAACAGCTTTAGCATGCCTAAAAAAAACCTTTATAAATCAACTGACTTTCTAACCATTCAAATCTATATTACAAGATATAGACATATTACAAGACAACCCTGCTGCCTGAAAGTTGTCACCCCTATGCCTGCAATCTCCAATTGGAAGCATAAGACAAAGCACATAAGGATATGCCCTAAACCACAGCTGTCAAGGCAGTGGATTGAGAAATACTGTCTTGCTGGGCTTGATGGCAAGCCTTTAATTCCAGCAGAGGCAGGCAGATCTCTGAGTTTAAGGCCAGCCTGCTCTACAGAGTTGAGTTCCAGGACAGCCAGGCTGTTTACCCAGGGAAACCCTGTCTGAAAAAAAAAAAAAAAAGAAAGAAACAAACAGAACAAAATAAAACAACCTGTCTCCTTCAGTTTTCTAAACTTTCCACAACCATATAAAATGCATCCCCAAATACCATTCCAGTAATATGGACAACAAAAGAAGATTCTATAACCACCTACAAGAAATGTTTGACACACTGAAAACTTTAAAGTATTTCTTCCCCAATGACCATCATCATACAATGCAATCACAGAAGAGAGAGGTCAGACAGGGTCTCAGCCTGCGGCCTGTACTCTCTGACCCCAGGCTCCACCGCCCACTGCAGGTATGAGTCGGGGCTCTGTAGCAAACACTGCAGTTCAACACTAGGAGCACTGCAGTGCGGCAGAAAGCTGCTCCGGCTGGCTCAGGGAGGCACGCCCAATGACATAATCCCCAGACAGGAAGACAGACCTGCTGCTTTGGTGAAATTCCAGCATCCCTAAAAATACTTGGGGAAGTCATTATTGGTTGGTCTGAGAAACACATCTGGGTCAGTCTTGTATATACAAGTTCCTGATAAATATAGAAATCAAAGCCTTACAGAATATTATGTTTGATAATTATCAAATATGTTTTTTGCAGAAGGTCAAACTTGATGGCATACACCTGTGATCTCAGCACTGTCGAAGAGGCAGGAGGATCAGCACAACTTCCTGTCAGCCTGGTCTACAAAGTAAGTTTTATGTGAGCCAGAGTTATGGGTCATCTCCAGAACTGTGTTTGTGGTGGCTCTCTCTTTTTGTCACTCTGTAAATTATTAATCTTCTAAATAGTAAAAAGAAAGTTGCCTTTCTCCTTCAATAAAAATGCTTAAAATTGAAGGAAGGAACCTTGATTATCTGTTGCTAATACGGGAAGAAGCTCCCCTACAGACACAACCTACATGTTTTGTCAGGGTTGCACACTTCACTAAATCTCCAATCAGTTTCCTGGTGTCTGTGGATTGCTGGTTAATACAGTTAACACAGGTGGAAAAATCCAATGGCAGGGCTCAGGAGCGCTGCTCCCACCCAGGTCCTGAGCTGCATGCTGCGCTGGGCTACACTGGCAGACACTGCCTAGCCAGCAGCAGCATCTGGCTATGCATGCTTCTGCAGACAGACCAATACATCCCAAAATACTAGTGAAAATTAGGAACTCAATTGCTGTACGACCCACACTGCCCTCACCTGAGCAGGCATTTCTTCAAGGGTGCTGACTGGGTAGGAGGAAAGGGATGAAGCTTGGTCGCTCCCTCCAACCTTCTGCCAACCAGAGCAGGTGAAGGCAATCATTCACCCTACACCCACACCCAATGACTCCTTACAAGTTTCTGGGGGATTTCTTTCATCTTCTTTCCCCTTTAAAATCTAAAACTGACCAATATGTACCATGATGCCACACAGACCCTCTTATGCCATAGCTTTAACTTTATCCATTTCTCATCTCTGGTTGCCGAGGACCATGATTTCCCTGCCACACCACCCTCATGCTGGCAGTGGGCTAAGAGCACAGAGAAAGGCAGGTTTAACAACCTGAAGTTTGCATAGAAGCATCCTTTCAGGTATATGAAGGAAGCATTACATCCCATTTACTTTTCCTAATAAACTCTTCTTTCTCTCTCTCTCTCTCTCTCTCTCTCTCTCTCTCTCTCTCTCTCTCTCTCTCTCGTTTTGATTTTTCAAGACAGGGTTTCTCTGTATAGCCCTGGCTGTCTTGGAACTCACTCTGTAGACCAGGCTGGCCTCGAACTCAGAAATCCACCTGCCTCTGCCTCCCAAGTGTTGGGATTAAAGGCATGCGCCACCACCGCCCGGCTGAACTTTTCAATGAACTGAAGCTTGTTGAAAAAGACAGTTACTAATGCCTAAGGAACTTAGTACTAGGTATTCTCTTCTGGAGCCACGGTCTCACACAGTCTAGGCTGGCCTTGGATTCAACCTTAAACTGACCCTCCTGGTTGCACCTCCCCAATGCTGGGGTTACGGACATGCACTACCAGGCGCTGGAGACCAAACCAAAGGCTATCTATCTATATAAGCACCCTGCCAACTCAGACACATCCCAGTCCCAAGGACTCAGTACTTTTTCAGTTAATATAAATTTAGAAAAAAAAAAAACTGATGTGAATAGACTAAAACAGACATCCCTATCATTTTCTGAATTTCACTTTATTCTATATGTATGGGTGTTCTGCCTATATGCATCCGGGTACCACTTGTCTGTCTGGTGTCCACAGAGGCTAACAACGCTTGTGAGTCACTGTGGGCAGCGAGTGCTCTTAACCACTAAGCCGTCCTTCCAGCATCAAACACTCCCACCTTAGTAAATGCACTGAAGAACTGCAGAGACTAGTTTTAGAATCCTTCAAAAATCCTTTTCATCAACCCCCTGCTCTCAAGGATCAGGGACCTATTTGAAAGTGGAGATGGAGGGCTGGAGAGATGGCTCAGTGGTTAAGAGCACTGACTGCTCTTCCAGAGGTCCTGAGTTCAATTCCCAGTAACCACATGGTGGCTCACAACCACCTGTAATAAGATCTGATGCCCTCTTCTGGTATGTCTAAGACAGCTACAGTGTACTCATATACATTAAATAAACAAATCTAAAAAAAAGAAAGAAAGTAGGGATGTAAAAATGTGAGCCATATGTGGTGGAGACTTAAAGAGAAAGGTGTCCTCCAGACACAACAGGACTGATGCACATACGCACTCAGAGACTCAAGGAAGCACACACAGGCTCAAGCCAGATGCAGTCCCAGCACTATAAAAGGGAAGTGGACGCAAGCTCCACCCCCAATCAAGGAGCTCGGAGCAATTAATATTGGCTGAAAAACTGAAAACCAATGTTCTCCAATGAAGTCTCACTGGGTAATCAACACTTCAGGATGGGCCTATGCCTAGAAGCAGCTGGCCAACAAAACAAACTCAGTGGTATTTTTGTGGACTTTGTTTCATTTTACCATGTTTTGATGTTTTCTGTCTTCTAAGTCTTTTGTTTTGTGGGAGTTTTGTGTTTGAAAGAGGAAAAAAAACCCATAAAGCTGGATGGATAGAAGATGGGAGGATCTGGAGAAATTGGGGGGGAAAGGAAAATATAATCAAAATACACAAAAAATGTTTTAAATTAAAAAAATAGAAAAAGGGCTGGTGAGATGGCTCAGCAGTTAAGAGTGCTGACTGCAGCCGGGCAGTGGTGGCACACACCTTTAATCCCAGCACTTGGGAGGCAGAGGCAGGTGGATTTCTGAGTTCGAGGCCAGCCTGGTCTACAGAGTGAGCTCCAGGACAGCCAGGGCTATACTGAGAAACCCTGTCTCGTAAAAAAAAAAAAAAAAAAAAAAAAAGAGTGCTGACTGCACTTCCAGAGGTCATGAGTTCGGATCCCAGCAACATGGTGGCTCACAACCATCTGTAATGAGAAACAAATAAAAACCTATAGGCTAGAGCAAGAGGGACAAGGGAAGGGGGACAGGAATAGAAAAAGAAACAACTAAGTCCTCTTTCTAAGCAGGTTTAAACTTCTACATCCCAGCTTCCCTCTTCAGTAATGAGCAGGGTGAACTGGTTTTCTCCTGAGGGTCTCAGCCCACTCTTTTAAAAAGTGGTGGATATGCCCCTACCTGGCACCCACTACACTCCCATGCACTTGCTGTAGACTACCTTGTCCTATAAAAGTATAGGCCTACCTGCACACCAACAGCGTGGCAGTGAACCCAGGTTGACAGACTCCTAGCACTGAGATATTATGGGAGTGATATAGAAAGCTTTTCTTGTTGATTTATTCATTATTATATTAACCATTTGAGATATAAGTCTAGAGATGAATGCAGGCTGAACATCCATAGTCTGAACACTGGTTTCAGGTTAGAGAGGCAAAAGTCGTATTTGAAGGACCTCTAGCCGCCCCAGCATTCTGCAGCACCTCAGGGATCCTCAACTGTATTAAGTTTTTAAAGCCATCGGTTACTAAATTTCATAATTCCTCTTGAATATTAAGTCCTTAGAAAAACAACGTTCGAAAGCCCACAGAAACAACTTTCCTAAGTGTCCACACAACTATGTTTCTATGAAGCTGGGAACTTAAAAGGCTCTATGTGAAATATGAAACTGTGAACAACTCGTTTACACTCCAGTTCCCAGCCAACTCTGCACTAAGAGCTGACTCCCCTAAGTTACCTGCCTGAGACACACTGGACTGCCAGTTCACGGCACATACACTAAACACAGCCACATCCCAGTAGTCCCAAGTCTAAGGATGCAGGGGAGAGTAAGTGTGTGGTACACACACACATACACACAAACTCAGCACCGCATCATCCCTGCTAAGCACTCACTAAGCTGAGGACACCAGTCACAGAGGCACCTCGGTTGCATTCCCACAGATACCACCAACCCACCAGGGACAAAGCACAAGAAAAACCTGCCCACTAGGAAGAAGATGTTCCTACAAAAACAGCTTTACTTAGTAAATCATCCAGTTTAGGATCAAACACCTTTTTATCTAGAAGAAAACAATCAATCTCCCTCAGACTAGGAATTTCAGAAAGGAGATTTCTCAGTGAAAAGCTGTAACTCACTGCTGACCTGCTGACACTGCACTATCAAAAGCAGCTGCTAAGTCACCATCTTTATTTTAGCCCTTGAGAAACTCTGTCCTTTAGCACAAAGTTTCTAAGTAGCTGGGGTAGCTTTAAAAAAAGAACTTATTTTTTTAAAAAACCTTCTAGCCAGGCGGTGGTGGCGCACACCTTTAATCCCAGCACTTGGGAGGCAGAGACAGGCAGATTTCTGAGTTCGAGGCCAGCCTGGTCTACAGAGTGAGTTCCAGGACAGCCAGGGCTACACAGAGAAACCCTGTCTTGGAAAAAACAAACAAACAACTAAAAAAAGCTTCTCTCTATTTGGTACAAGTGTTTAGAAATGTCTTTAAAGCAGAGCAGTGAAGAGAGGTTGGGGACACAGCTTAGCTGACGAGGTGCTTGCCTGGCATGGAATCCAGTGTGATTTCCCCAGCACCACAGTAAAAACTGACCATGGCAGTGAACTCCCTTAGCACTTGGGAGGCGGAGGCAGGAAGATCAGAAGTTCAAGATCATCCTTGGCTACATATGCGTTTGAGTTCACCTTAAGGTTACCTGAGAATTTGTTTTTTATCAAAAAGAGAGAAAAGGGAGGGGTGGTTAAGATTAAAAACAAATTTCTCAGTTCAGGAAATCAGCTATATATTTAATCACAGTTGGTGGTATTTTTTCACCTTTTACTGTAATCAACTACTGCCTATACATATCTAACTAAGTGTGCAGAAGCCATGGTGAACTCCTAAGAACTACCTAAACAAAGCCCTCCTTCCAAGGACTGAGAGACTGGATGGGCCCAGGGTGCAGTTCAGGGTTAGACTGTCCCAGGGTGCAGTTCAAGGTTAGACTGTGCTTAGCAGCCCACAGGAGAAAGAGATTAGGGAAACTCTGGAGGGAGTTGAGGTCAGCCTGGTCTACAAAGCTTCGGGCCATCATTAGCTATGCTATGAGACTTCTCAAACAAGCAAACAACAACAAAAAGGGTGTGCTTAGCATGTGCAACATCCTGGACTCAATCCCCAGCACAGATAAGACATGTGCTGACAAGGAGGAGACCTTAAGGCATCAACTTGGGATTCAAAAGGATGGGATGGGGGCACCAGGAAGGAGGACAACAATAAATAAAAAAACCGATAAAAATATCTTTCCGTTTGCTTTTGTAAGTGAACGAGAAATGAATAAATCATAAATAACGGGAAATGTTAAATCACCAGGAGTGCAAGCAGGATTCCTACAAACACAGAAGAGCTAATGAATGATGTGTTAAATCACTAGCAATGCAAACAGGGTTTCTACAAACAAAGAAGAGCTAATGAATGATATATTAAATTACTAGGAATGCAAACAGGATTCCTATAAATACAGAAGGGCTATTTCAGTCTCAGACAGTCAAATTCCTTAGTCAGCTTTCAAAAGTGCAAGTCATTATGGAGCCTCACTGGGATGCTGCTTCATCCCTTTACCGAAAGAAATGTGTACTGCGGAGACACCTGTTCCAGTCCACCCTTGATACAAGACGGACAGATGTGAGAAGAACAAATTACTAAGGACAGAGCAAAGAGAAAAACTTGGAAATCTTTTTTCGTAAAGAGAAACCATGACTCATGGTTTTTGTGTTTTTATATTGAAATCAGTAATTTCAATACACAAACTGTGCAACAAAGAATATAAAAGAATTAGCTAGGGCCAAACTACTCAAAATCTTTAAAAACATAGGTAAAAACTTATTTTAATAAAAGGTATATGCACACACCCCACAAAAGGGCAAACAAGTAGGGGTCAAAGGGCAAACAAGCAGAGGTCAAAGAGCAAACAAGTAGGGTCAAAGGGCTGACGGGGTGGGGGGTGGACGGCTCTGCTTAGGTAGGATTCCAGATGACTTTCATTTCAGGTATATTTCAAATTTTCTATAGTTATATGGTTTTTTGGACAAAAATAGATTTCCATGCAGGAATAAATACAAACCCCAAATGTAAAAGAAACAACCTTCAGCCACACAAACACTACCAGGCATACTGCTTTAAACATTCTGTGTTGGTCGAGAAAAAAATATTTTGCTATCTTCTAACTGCAGGCTCAAACCAAGGCCACGTGAACATTTTGTAATAAGACTAGCCTTTAAGTAATACAAAGTATCTGGAAGACACAAACTATCCAAAGGCAGCCATTCCGGTTGGCTAAGGGAGCCACACAGCCTTTGGAACTCTAAGGAACTTGCTAGCAAATATTTTCAGACCACCTTCAATCCCTAAAGGCTTTTACTTAGACAGCACATCTGGATTCCTAGGGAAATGCCACACCCATTCACCAGCGTATGTGCTCCCTAGATGCTACAAAGTGGTCTTAAAGCTCCAAGAAGGAAGGAATCCTGCCAGCAAGCTGCAGATTCCAGATGGATCTAGGGATGTTATGAGCATCTCTGCTGGAGGACACAACTGGAACATGCCAGCTTTTTTGCCTCCTTCCCCAACTAGGTGAGCAACAGTTCTTAAGTCTTTGAAATCAGACTTAAATGTTACAGGGCTGTCATTAGGGTCACTTAAGCAACAATTTCAAACCATGATCAGAAAAACAAGCAATTTGGATTGGAAATTGATATGCTCTGTCTAGTCTAAGGTCCTGTGCTAGCTGGTGACCTTGGACCAGCCGCGGGACTCAGTTTCCTGGTTTGTAAAACAGGGAGATACACCCACTCAACAACGATGCTGTGAGGCCAATGGAGGCCTACGCGTAGGCAGCCACAGACAGCAGAGATGCTGGGTGCCCAGGGCCTGCCCACTCTGGCTCCCGCCAACCACCGGTACCTGAGCCCATCCAAGGGCCAGCACCCAGGTGGCCCACTAGACACACTCTTCCCAAAGCGAGCTAAGCTAGGACACGAATCGAAACCAAAAAAGCTCATGTGACTTTGGAGGCAGGGATGCGGCCCTGTGCCCAGCCGGGACCGGGAGACGCCGTCTCCACCCAACTCGGCCATCTTGACTAGCCGCGGAGACAAAGCGACCCCACGGTGCGGGCGCTGGCAGTCCGGGCAGCCTGGCTGCTCCACGCGACCGGGGAGGGGGCGCCGCGCACCTTTGAGGGTGGAGCGCTCCACCAGGACCGTGTGGACCTGCGGATCTGACAGGAACTTGCGCATCTGCTCCAAGGCGCTCTTCTCCTCCAGCGCCGCCTCCAGCGCAGCCGGCGCGTCGCCGCCGTCCTCCAGCAGCAGCGGCACCAGCTTACGCAGGTGCTTCTGCAGCACCGCCACGTCCGCCACATTCTGCACCGCCGACACCTCCAGGCCGGCCGAGCCGTCCTCGCCGCCGCCCGGCTCCGACATGGCGGACCCGCGGAAGGGAGAGAGAGAGGGAGAGAGAGAAAGAGAGAGAGCGAGAGGGCCGAGGGTAGCGGCCTCCGGCACGAGGGAGCCGTGAGCGAGGGGAGTCGGAGACTGAAGACGCTATGTCCGCTAGCCCGCGGCCGACTGCGGACAGCGGCGCCGGCTCCGCCCTAAAGGCCGCCGCTCCTGCCGGCCCCGCCCCGCCCGCTGGCTGCAGCCACCGGCGCCCGCTCGCGGTCGGCGTCGCGACGTTACGCATGCGACTGGAGGCGGGGCTGTGTGCGGCGCCGCGTGGCCTTTTGGGACTTGTAGTCGGGATGCAGGGCGGGGGCCCATTACCTTCTGCCCTGGAGTGGTCCAGGAACCGTGTCTGTCTCCATTGCCAGGTGGCAGAGGATATCACAGAGCCAGCCCCTCAGGCTTCGTAAATAGTGTATGAAGGATGCATTGACGAGAGTTGACATTTAGTGAGAGTTCATCCTCTGCCCGATGAACATTGTTCTTAATAGTTAATCTGCGTTCTCCCACTGAATGAATGAATTGAGTCGAGTACCAACACCAACCTCTGCCTACTCGTTATTAGTTACATATGGGAAGATGAGGATTTTTTTTTTTTCAGAGGAGATAAGGGGCGTGCCCACAGTGACCTCGCTAAACTGACAAGGGAGAGGGTGTTCTTAGCTGAGGAACTGGTGTCTAAGGAAGAGGTTATTTACGGGTGGAGCAGAAACTGCAGTGCAGTCTAAGGGTAGGCTAAAAGAAACCTGGATGGGACCTGGCTTCTAAACACAGCGTCATTTACCCTGCGAGGATGATGTGACTGTAAGAGAAGGACGCATATGAGTGAATCTACTGACAACTGTATTCTCCTTCCTCCCCGAGCCCTGAACCTGCACCACCGCTCTGTGGGTTCAAGAATCTGGGTCGGCAGGAGGCAGGGGCTCGGATTCCTCCCAACCAAGTTTCTCTGCATCTGAGCCATCACCCCTCCTCCCATACACGGAGGACAAAAAGGCCAGAATCTCACCGCTTATTTTCTTAGGGATAGTAAGTGGCCTTTGAAAGTTCAGGTCATAACTTGCCTATTCAATTGGATAGAGGGAACGAAGCCAAAGCGATTTTTAAAAATATAATAATGCAGAGTTAGAAAGCTGAGTCCTGATTGGTGGGAGGATGGTGGTATGATTTGATTCTCCCAAATCATCTTTGGAAAACGGGAAGCCCTACAATATGCTTATTCCTTGCACAATTGCCTGGTGCCAGGTCCCAGAGGCTGATGGAGCCCAGAGACTCTTCTAGAAGCCAGAGAGAAAGAGAGAAAGAGAGAGAGAGAGAGAGAGAGAGAGAGAGAGAGAGAGAGAGAGAGAGAGAGAGAGAGATAGGACAGATAAATATCCCCATCCTCCCTCCATCAGCCCACCCTGGTATAATATGTCCAAAGAAGTCGTAAATAACCTTGCAGAGGTGAGAGGATAGACCCAAAGCTACTGTGGTGAGTTGCTACTGTGGAAATGCTAGCGTACCAGCAGTGACCAATACTGAATGTCCACCTGACACTGGGCACCTCGTTACTGTTTTCTTCTGCATAACCTGCAGAGATAGGAACAAGGACAAAAGACCTGAGATTCAGAAACCTGAGGGGACTTGGTGGGGGTAGGGCGGATTGCACACTGGCTGCACTGTGAGTCAGCATCTGGGAAATGCAGTCATTCAGTTATCCAAGGGACTCACTCATCTGCAACGTGGCTCCAAGTCAAGGAGCAGATAACAGGCTCAGACTTTGGATTATTATCATTTCAAAGAAGACAGAAATGATCTGTTTACAAGGATTTACAAATGAATCAAACCTGCTTGCTTTTTTTTTTTTAAATTCTAAATGTTTTTGGTTTTTAGTATAGTGAGAATAGACCTGCTGCACACAGGCTGCTGAGATTTCTAAGGGCATCATCCTTGAGGTTGGCCAGGCTGAGACTGGGCTAACGAGGAAGCAGAGCTTGCCTTCTGCCTCGTGACATAGGACTCAGCGGATCCTGAGGGGTGGGGGGATGGAACTTGTCTGCCATACTTTCAGACAGACTACATCGTTTGGACTACTAGGCACTGCTGGAGGATCCAGCTGGCATTTCACCTCGCTGCAGGACACTTTTGATGAAGCTTGTTCCAGAATCTTATCCCCTTTCTGTGTTGGTTCGGTGTTAAATGGGCCTCAAGGTAAGGATTGGTCTGAACGTGGGTCTTGAAGTTGCAGACCAGGGAAGCCTTGCACCATTGGAACAGAACAGTCCATTTGTGCCCTCTGGTGGTCATGAATTTTCTTACTTTCAGGGAGCCTTCTTTCTACCCCCACCTCCCCATCCATCTGCGTGGCGCCACCCGGTCACCTAGCAAATGCCAGCCTGTGGCTGGACCCATATTCTACCATCCACAGGGAAGATTTATGAAGACTGTCTTCCTGGGCAGAAAATGTACCCAAGCCCTAGATGTGCCTGGTACTGCCTCGCTCCTCCCCTCTAGAAGAACCAATCACACCTCTTACCAAAACTGTGTCCCCAGCTAAGTTTACTGCTTCCTGGGTGCACATCCCTCTCTCACCTTACAGGATTTCCTGATTCTATCTCTTTCATCCAGCCTACTTCTTTAAGAGGGTTGGGGGTGGGAATCTATATAATTGCAGCACTAGACAGGCAGAGGCAGGAGCATGGCAAGTCCTAGGACACCCTGGGCTACGTAGTAAGACTGTCTTGGAAACAATCAAGTCAAAACAGAGCAAGGCAAGAGAGAGAAAGAAACTCTGCTACATCTCTGCAAGCACCATATCTCTGCTGCTCTTTCCAGCAAATTCCTTGGCAATAAACACAGTAAGCCCTGCCCTGAACACTTCCAGCTCTCCTATTGTAGTGGTTTGAATATGCTTGGCCCAGGGAGTGGCTGTATTAGGAGGTATGATAATGTTGGAATAGGTGTGGTCTTATTGGAAGATGTGTGTCACTATGGGGATGGGCTTTGAGGTCCTATGCTCAAGCTCCACGTGGAACAGAACCTCCTCTTGGCTGTTTGCACAAGCCAGCCTTCTAGTGGTTGCCTTCAGCACCATGTGTATCTACACACTGCCATGCTTCCCACCATGATGATAACGGACTGAACTCTGAATCTGTAAGCCAGCCCCAATTAAACATTTTCCCTTACGAGAGTTGCCTTGGTCATGGTGTCTGCTCACAGCAATGGAAATCCTAAGACACCTGCCTCGTCCTCATGTTCCCAGCAAGTGTGGTTGATGTCACCAACCCTCCACACCTGAACAGAGCCAGCGACTGGGTTTTGGTCTTCTCTTGCTTCTCTTGCTGAGGCAAGAGAGAGGCCAGGCTCTGCTGACCCTTTCCTTCCCTCCTCTTAAGGAGGCTGTGGCCCAAGGCCTGGTGTTCAGCTCTCTTTGGTCTTGAACCAGCAGCTCTGCAGCCTGATGTACAGTGCAGCTGTACCTGCTGGCTCTCAACATCAGAGGGGTGTTAGGGTGCACTACAGCTGTTGAGTAAGTGTTCTAGAAAATTCCAGATTGACTGGGAGTTTATTTTAATCTTCTATATCCTTCTTCTCCTCCACCTTCTCCTCCTCCTCCTCTGCTTACTCTTTGTGTTTCAAATTGAACTCAGGGTATTGTGCCTTCTTAGTAAGTGCTCCGGGCTCTAACCCTGCACTTATCTCCTACCCTCCTTACTAATTGTCTGTACACTTGCTCTGTTGATTATTTTTTTTAAAGTATGCCATATTTTTATTAAAAATGTTATTCTACTATCCCAACAACCATTTTCTTTTCTTTTTTTTTTCCTTTTTTTTTTTTTTTTTTTTTTTTTT
>NW_022196912.1:124236423-124336266 GCF_008632895.1 Mastomys coucha | reverse complement strand
CAGAAATCCGCCTGCCTCTGCCTCCCAAGTGCTGGGATTAAAGGCGTGCACCACCACGGCCCGGCCCAACAACCATTTTCATTTGTATTGTCAAGCTGCAAGCTGTACTGAGCCACTTAACACAATTGCCTCCTACACCTCAGAAAACACATGAATTTTGCATATTTAGTGTTAAAGCCAAATAAATATCCCAAAGGTTTTGTTAAATGCTTTCTTTCAAATATAATATGGAAATAGCTGTGCTGTCCATGTCACAGAAAAGCAAATTAAGTAAAAGGTGAATGTGAAAACTCTGCTTTCCAGAACTTGCCCATGACCCCGAATGTAAGCTACATGAGCAGCTAAGGTTTACTTTGGAAATCTGAACTTCTCATTAGATGACTAGCTGCTGTCTACTAGTCACCAATGCAAATGCTGTCTTTAGAGGCTTGCAATGTTCCACTTATGAGAACCACCAGCACGCAGAAAGCTTGCATACACGACCCCAGGAAGAAAGAAAACGTGTGCCGGTATATTAGGCCTACCTCTGCTGATTGTTCAGAGAAGAGTGTCGGACTCTCTGGTGGTAATTCTGGCTTTCTCTCTCCTTGCAATTTCATCTGTTAGCTGTGATCTCTGGAATTATTTTTCCTCCCTGCTGTTGTCAGCCAGTTCTGATGTTTAGCCCCTTCATCAGTTGCTCATTTTCTTTCGTCTGGCTTATATGAGGGAGCTCTGGGAATGTCCTAGTGTAAGCAGTAGGGAGATAGTGGGAGGGGCTGAGGGTCTGTGTCTTCAGTCTGTACCTTGTCTGTCTGTGTGAGCCTGGCAGTGCCATAGCCACAGTCCCTCCCCCTAGAGGTTTGGTCTGTTTTTAATTTCTTTCCCCCCTGAGGTAAGCAGTCTCCTTTCTTAAAACTTTTCACCTTTGAGGCTGCTGCTGAGAAGGAGCTCCTCCCTGTTGTAGACTTTGGCTCCCATCAGTAAAAAGTCCCATATCTGAATTGGGAAGTGGCTCATTCTTTAAGTCTGATGGCAAGGAGAAAATCCTTTATAATAAAATCTCTCCACAATCACAGAGGGGCACTCCCTCCTCTTCACGCAAGCATGTGACTGGATGATATGGTTGCCATGTTCTTGGATGAGGAGGTGGCCTGGCATTTCCCTTGGTCAGGATCAGGTGGTCTTGTAACTGCCTTGGCACCCTGTGGTACAAGATTTCATTCTCTGTGTTAACAGGGTGCTTCCTTGGTGTCTTTACAAGGCTGAGTAGGTCTCACGTAAGGCCCAGGCAGATCCCAAGACCAGAGCATTTCATAAACAGGAGTTTCAGGGGACCTCCCCTGTGTGGTATATAGGGTGGTGTGGCAAAGACCAGCTTTTTCCTCAAACAGGTGCCTGCTTCACCTGCCTACCTCCACCTCACTTACAGTGACTTAAGACATCTTACTTTAGGGTCATAGATATAACCCTGTGCTTACTAACCTTCTCTTATGAGACCTGCGTGTCCATTCAGATGAAATGACCTCAGTGGAACCACAGGTTGAAGCCCAGTCAGATCCCACAGCCACAGGGCTATGGGGCCATTACAAGCATCTACACATTCATTTACCATCCATTTAGAAGTTATACATTCCAAGTTTAAGTTGCTAGTATGGGGGACAGGAGAGATGGCTGGGCAACTGGTGGTGCTAGCTGCTTTCCAGAAGCCCCAGGCTCTGTTCTCAGCACCCACATAGCAGCTCACTGCTGTCTGTGGCTCTAGTTCTAGGAATCTGATACCTTTGTATATATGTAAGCAAAACACGAATGCAATAAAATATTCTAAAAAATTCTAGACATTCTAAAAAATGTCTAGTCTGTCTATTTCTCTGGAGGCCAATATGAATGCCTTGGTATCCGTTTGAGGCTTTTATTTAGAGACTAGAACCACGTCCTCAGTACCCCACTGAGGCTCTGGATGCAATCTCCTGCAGAGTGGACAAGCCCACAATTGCTGCTTCTTGCCTATTTCCAGGAGTCCTTACCTGGTCTGGACATCTAACCTAGTGTCATCTTCTTCCAGCCAGAGATTCTGGTCCTGCATTTCACAGTCCCCTTGGTCCCTGAGAGGAGTTCCTGGAATCCAGTCCAGGGTGTGTACTTCCCATTTCCAGAGACTTCCAGTGGGCTAAGAGGCAGACTCTTTGGGCCAACTGGGGTTGTAGTGAGATCTCGGTGGGCCTCCAAAAATGTTGTGGGATTTTTTCCCCTAAAATAAGCACTCCAAGACCAGTAAGAGTGAAAGATGTCAGCAGTGGACTGAAACCAGGATGGCTTCTGACTTTGAAAAGCTTCCTTCCAGCTCCAGTTTATATTCTCATTTCATACTCTGAAAACCACAAGGTGGGGCAGGCAGGCAAGTTAAGATTTTGCAGAAGGTTATGTGGCAGTCAGCAGGTTGCTAAGGGCAACCCATTGTTTCAGGTATTTCTCCAAGGCTTCTCTGTTTCAGGTAGCAAGTGAAGTCATTTTTGGCAAATAGGTAGTATAAGCCATAAATCATCAAATAAACCAATAAATCAGTACCAAACAATAGGTGTTTTTTATCTTATTTCACTTCAATATAATTATGCAGTTTATTTCAGTTTCCTGTAAGTGCATGAAATTTTCAGTTGCAGCCCCAGCACTACACAATCCTGCATGTTTCTAAGGCCAGCACTGGGAAGGTGGGTACAGGAGGATGAGAAGTTCAAGGTCATTCCTAGTTACATTACCCAGCCTTGCCCACATGATATCAACCCTGCCTTCCCCACAAAAAGAACAGAAAAAAATGTATAAAAACCAATAAGCTGGCCCTATTGCTGAACACACCACACACTCCAAAACCAGGGTCCAGAAGCCCCAGAGCTGGGACAGACCTGAAAGCCCCTCCCAGTGTGCCAGCTCTCAGGGTACCAGCAAGCACCACGAAAGCTCCCAGAGAAAGGAGGCAACCAACAGCTCTACCCAGCTCTGGTGCCTAGGAACCACACAGTGGCAGGTGTGGTGTGACAGCCCTCAGGGTGCAGAAGTGGCATGCGTGCCTTGGCAGTTACTAATAGCTTGCTAATTGGATCTAAGATCCACTCAACAGGATGGAGAATATGCCATGTACTGAAAACCTACCTGTTAATTCTATTAATCTTGGCTGGGCAGTGGTGGTGCACACCTTTAATCCCAGCACTTGGGAGGCAGAGGCAGATTTCTGAGTTCAAGGCCAGCCTGGTCTACAGAGTGAGTTCCAGGACAGCCAGGGCTACACAGAGAAACCCTGTCTCGAAAAACCAAAAAAAAAAAAACCAAAAAAAGACCCCAAAAAACAAAAAACAAAAAACCAAAAAACCAAAAAAACAAAAAAACAAACAAAAAAAAAACTATTGATCTTGGATCTTGGAGAACCTGCAACCACTACTTTCCTAAAACAATATAGTCTGTAACAATCTAAACATTTGTCCTTATATCCAGACATATATGTGGTCCTCACCCCTCCTCCAGGAACTTCTTTTTGCAAGAGATAGGGATCATTACAAAAAAAAAAAATCACAACCAATCAAAATGCAGAGCTGTGGAGCTCAGTGCCAATGGCTACAATGAGAAAACATCCTGTCCCCAAGGCTCAGGAAACATTGTAGAAGAGAGGGTGAAAGACGTAAGAGCCAGGGGATGGGGTTTTCTGTGGGACCGTGTCAAATAGCAATGCCACAAACTATGCCCATAAAGTCTCACCAACATGGCTGCTGAGATATGAGGTGACTAAGGAGGTCAGCAATAGACATGCCCAGGCGAGTGGCCTGAATCCTACACAAAGAACTACAGGCAACTAGGGAATGCTAGGAGTGGGAGACATAGTCAAATAACGAACTGTTTATCCATAGCCCCGAAAAAATATATATGGCTAACATAAGCAGGTTATATTCAGGAATGTGTGTGTTTATACCTATATGCATGTAATAACCACTAATGAAATAAGAGGCCATGAATTTGAAAGAGAGCAAAGAGGGACCCATGGGATGTTTGGGGGGGGGGGATGTGTAATTTTATCAAAATCCTAAAATAAAGTGAAACTCAACAACTTGAGGTTGATCTCCGGGAGCTGTCTGCCCCCTCCACATGCATGCTGTGCACACACTTATGCACGAACATGTACACACATACAAATAAAATGAAATTGTAAAAACTAAGGAGAATACTCACAATGTGACTCCAAGTTACAATCAGGATTTAACTCCACGCGGAGTGCTAATGCGGAGGCGGGTGGGTGACCCTGACCTTGTCATGCACCTAGACACCATTTCCTGTCCAGTATCACCTAATAATACCATAAACCTCCACATACACCAACCACAGGCCTATACTGATACCAACTTTATTCCTAAAGGTAAAATGCCAGCATTCTCCAGGCTTATCAAGGTAGACTGAAAAAAATGAGCAGATGGGCTGAATAGAAACAGCAGAAAAAACAGCTTTCAAACTAGTCAAATGCACTAGACCAATGAAGGGCCCCCACGAAGGGCACAGCATTCAAACATGGACCCTGTAAGGAGGGTGTCTGACATCACGGTGACCACCCACTGAAGCAGAGACCTCTGAACTTTACCTAGGGCTTCAGGCCAGCGTGTCACCACCTACGTGGGCTGCTGTCCATCCACCTATCCACTCCTGCAGCTACACCAGTCCTACACCTGAACACTCCACCTGAGGCCTAGATCCCTGCTCTCTCAGGTTCTGAGCTGTGTCTCCAACAGCTATCCAGCTGGACTCCTTAATCCCTAAAGACGGTATTTGTGCCGGGTAGTGGTACAGCTCTTAACCCCAACATTTGGGAGGCAGAGGCAGATGGATATCTGGGAATGCGAGGCTAGCCTGGTCTAGAATGAGTTCCAGGATAGCCAGAGCTACATAGAAACCCTGTCTTGGAAAACCAACCAACCAAACAACAAACAAAACCAAGCAAACCAAACTAACAAATGTTGCATTGGTAGCAGCTATGGGCCTCTGCCTCCAGGAAGGCCTCTGTGAACTCGCTGAACTCTAACCTCCAATAGCCATTCTGTAATTCACATTCAAGTGTGAGGTGTAATGTGTGACCCCAAAGTTATTTATTTTTTTTAGATTTATTTATTTATTTATTGTTATATGTAAGTACACTGTAGCTGTCTTCAGACGCACCAGGAGAGGGCATCAGACCTCAGTATGGATGGTTGCGAGCCACCGTGTGGTTGCTGGGATTTGAACTCAGGACCTCTGGAAGAGCAGTCAGTGCTCTTAACTGCTGAGCTATCTCTCCAGCCCCCGAGAGTTATTAGTTATTAAGAGAGTGAGAACAGGACTACTCAACAAATCAAGTCAATAAAGCGATGTAGACTGCCAATTTATTACTCAGGAAATTCTAACACCATGGAGAGAGAATCGTGTCCATGTTTCTGACAGAGCACTCCCACACCAGGGCAACCTTCCAGGTTACCAGTGTCTTGGAACAGGCATGGCTGTGAGCTTGGAGGGAGGGGAACCATCACAAATTTCCAGGTTCTGGAGTTCTACAACAGTAAGACGCAGGAAGGGGGAGGGGGAGTGAGAGAGGGAGTGAGAGGGAGAGAGAAATAAGTCAAGCCAAGAGGTGAACTGCCTTCTTAAGAGGGCAGAGGCTGGGACATCTCTGAGTTTAGGGTCTACACAGTGAGTTCCAGGCCAGCCAAGGAGAAACCTCGTTTAATTTATTTTTTATTTTTATTTTTTTTTGTTTGTTTTTTGTTTTTGTTTTGTTTTGTTTTGTTTTTTGAGACAGGGTTTCACTGTATAGCCCTGGCTGTCCTGGAACTCACTCTTTAGACCAGGCTGGCCTTGAACTCAGAAATATGCCTGCCTCTGCCTCCCAAGTGCTGGGATTAGAGACCCTGTTTTATAAACAACCAACCAACCAACCATAAGGCCAGCCAAGAAGAGACCATCTTATGAGTAAATTAATGGAAGAAAGAAGGAAAGAAAGAGGCACCCAGTAAATAGAAGCGGGGAAGTCGAGGTGCTCAAAATCGTCATCTATGTGAGTTCTGGTCCTCCATAGTTATTTACATAACAAGCGCCTCTACCTATTTATGCTACCGTGTATCCGTCACAGGCCACCTAGTGTTTCCAGTCCCTGCTTACTGGTTTCTTTCGTTAATCCGTTTATCTCTCTGCATTCCCAGCTTCCCAGCTACTTCAGTTCTCAGAGCTACAGGCTGGCTCTGTCCCACCCACGCTACGGCCGCGTCTCAGGGTAACATGGGACCCTGGTCACCAGCCCCGCCCTTCAAGTGGAAAGTGACGGGGCTGCCTGCCGTTCAGGTCCAGGGGTAGCTGACGGCCTCTGTCCAGAACCCACTTCTGCAAAGTGTCAGGTGGGTCACGTGTCCCCAGGGGGCGCGGTCACGTGAGGGCTCGTACTATCACGTGAATGCTCAAGCCAATCACCGCGGCCTTGAAGAACGGACATTACGATTGGCTCGTTGTCCTCCCGGGCAACTCGCGAGATATTCCAAGTCAGGCCGGTCCCGATTGGCTGACTCGCTGCGTCATTTCCGTGCGCCAGCGTTTAGGCTAAAGCGCTCGTACTGTCTCCGCGGTCTACCTCCCTCCCTCCCCTGCGGGCTGTGGGGCAAGTTTCCGAACGTGGGTGCAGGCTGTCTGCGGTCATCACTCCCTTCCCGCCTAGGGGCGCGGCCCGCTCTGTCTGTTTCCTCCGTACGTCGCTGCCTTGTCCTAAGCCGGGGTGTGTTCGGGATGCTGCACCGAGGTTTCGTGGGACTTCCTGGCGCCGTGACTCACGCAGTCACGTGCGCCGTGGAGGCTGCGCCGAGCTTCTCTCCCTGTGGAGATGGCGGGTGCTTTCTCAGGGCGGACCTTGCCCTGCTTTCTGCATTCACTTCACTCATTCCTACAGGGATACTTGCTGTTATCCGCTTGCTTTTTTTTTTTTTTTTTTTTTTTTTTTATACAGGGTAGCTCTGCTGAGTCTCAACTCGGATGCTTCTGCCTCCACCTTCCAAGTGCTGGGATGGAAGGCGTACGTCAACACGTCCTTCTTACACACCCACTTTTGATTGCTCGCCTTTCCACTTGGCTCTTGCTGTTCTCTCTGTCCCCACATTTATCTGTACGTGCATTCATTAGACTTTGAGCCAGTGAGTGCTGGAGTTGGCGGTGTCCCACACGGTGCCAGACGGAAGTTACAGCGATGAGTAGGGTACTAAGGACACTGCTTGTACGGGGCTCACGGGCTAGCCTGCGGCGACTGGTTGGAGAGATGTTTTTGCAAGGTCCCTCTTGGCTGCAGTGTGGATTGTTTGAGAAGAAGGTGTTGGGCTAGCAGGAAAAGGGTAGACCTGCGGTGAGGATGAATTCAAAGTTTGAATGACTGCCAGAACCTTACTAGTTTCACGTGCCCTTTTGTGAAAAGGGAAGGGGGGCGGTTTAGGGAGACTGCTCAGCAGTTAGGTGCATGTACAGCTCTTCCGGAAGATCCGAGTTTAGATTCCGAGCATCCTAACAGGCTAACTGTCTATGACCCTAGCCACCAGGGGATCCAACACCCTCTTCTTGCCTTCGTGGGCACTTGCACTTATATGTATCAATCCACGCACAGAAACACACACATTTACAAAATAAAATCTTAAAGAATAGGAGTGTGCTCTGGGGTTTCTCACTTCTCGGCTTACATTTGCATCTAGCAATACTTTAGGCAAGTGAGGCTAATTCCTGGATTCTGTCTCTCAGCATGGAGAACAGTGCCTACTGCCTTGAGTAGCTGGCTTTACTGCTCAGTCAGTAAATTTTGGTGATGGCTAAGTTTTTTTTTTTTTCTTTTTTCTTTTTTCTTTTTTGGTTTTTCGAGACAGGGTTTCTCTGTGTAGCCTTGGCTGTCCTGGAACTCTGTAGACCTGGCTGGCCTTGAACTCAGAAATCCATCTGCCTCTGCCTCCCAAGTGCTGGGATTAAAGGTGCGCCACCACCGCCCGGCGATGGCTAAATTTCTAGAAGCGGAATTGCAGTCAAAATACGTGGCACCCTGTGTGGGGTGGAACACAGTTATAAAGCCATCATTCAGGAGGCTGGGTAGTAGGATTTTGAGTTTAAGGTCAGACTTTGTACATGGTAAGACTGTCTCAGAATGTTTTCAGCACTTAACTTTTGAGAC
This sequence comes from Mastomys coucha, assembly GCF_008632895.1. Taxonomy (NCBI): domain Eukaryota; kingdom Metazoa; phylum Chordata; class Mammalia; order Rodentia; family Muridae; genus Mastomys; species Mastomys coucha. The sequence continues at coordinate 124,328,093 of NW_022196912.1, read as the reverse complement.
TCAGATGAATTTTTAAGGGTCCTACAAATCTTCGAGCCACCCTTCCTCACCTGCCACTGGGATTGCTTTCTTTTTTTTGTTTTGTTTTGTTTTTTTTCGAGACAGGGTTTCTCTGTGTAGCCTTGGCTGTCCTGGAACTCACTCTGTAGACCAGTCTGGCCTCGAACTCAGAAATCCACCTCCCTCTGCCTCCCAAATGCTGATATTAAAGGCATGCATCACCACCGCCTGGCAGGATTGCTTTCTTATGCTTCCAGAAGCATTGATTAATAGCTTGAGATCTGCATAGGATGGTTCTACTGCCAGCGGGAGCCCCCTGCTTAGCTGCCTCTGCTGGCTTTGCACCCTCCTCTCTGTAATAGTCCCCACACCTGCATGGCATGCCTGTGTCTCTTCTGGCATGTAGATGGAGTTGGAATTGCTATTCTGGGTGTCTGCTGTCAACTTACCGTCCAGCTACCTGCAGAGGGCTGGCTGGAAAGTGAGGAGTGCCATTGCCCAAGCCCACCGGTGGTGCTTCCTGCTGCAGCCACAGTTCTGCAGAGCAGTGTAGTAATGGCCCATTAGATGCCTTTTCATGGTGTCGAGGGAGCCCCATGGAGAAATGCAGCTACCTCCCGTAGGTTCCAGGCCGTCACCAGTGGCAGGTGGCATCCCATGGAAGATCGGGCACTTGTCACTCACCATTTAAAGAAAAACCTCTTTCCTAGAGGTTGTTGGGAGGTCTGGGATCTTGCACACTCTTTCACTTGTAATTCATGACCACAGCATCAACTTGAACTTAGATGCTTGGAAACCTCAAATCTCCTTAAAAAGACTAGCACAAGCCGGGTGGCGGTGGTGCAACCTGTGATCCCAGCACCTGGGAGGCATAGGCAGGTGGGTTTCTGAGTTTGAGGCCAGCCTGGTCTACAGAGTGAATTCTAGAACAGCCAGGGCTACACAGAGAAACCCCGTCTCGAAAAACCAAAAAAAGAACAGCAAAACAAACAAAAACCTTGCCTTCTATTTCAATGGACCAGCTACCATGCTCCTGCTTAAGACCAACTCTTCTTCTGATATTCTGAGTTCAAGTCCTGTGTCCCTTTCATGAAGGGAAGTCGGAGCAGAAACCTGGAGAGAAAAACCACAGAAGACATTGCTTGGTGGGTCACTAACTTGCTTTAAAAATTTTTATTTAGGTTTCTTTTTTGGGGGGATGGGGGTAGGCGAGGACAAGGCCAGCCTTGAACTAACTTACTTTTAAAAATACACTTCAGAACCACCTGGCCATGCGGGGTTGCTGCTTTTCATTTCCTTCCTTCCTTCCCTCCCTCTCTCCCTCTTTCTTTCTGTCTCTGTCTCTGTCTCTCTCTCTGTGTCTGTCTGTTTCTCTCTCTCTCTTTCTTTTTCTTGTTTCCTGCATGGTTTGTCTCCTCAGTCATTGTCCAAGGGACTCTTGAGAAATTGTAGGAATATGTAGGCGCAGACTTGAAGCCTAGCTTGATCTTCCACATTGTGGAAGGGGACTGTACATCACTGGGCAGTGCCCTAAGGTCTTGCACACCACTAGGACAGAGCCCGGGGAGAGTGACTTCCTGGGGTATCCATGTTGGATTTTTTGGTTTTTCGAGACAGGGTTTCTCTGTGTAGCCTTGGCTGTCCTGGAACTCACTCTGTAGACCAGGCTGGCCTCAAACTCAGAAACCTGCCTGCCTCTGCCTCCCAAGTGCTGGGATTAAAGGCATGCGCCACCACTGCCTGTCTCTACTTTTCACTTTCAGTTGCCAATCAGGACAACTCTTCACAGACAGATCTACAGAACGACCAATAATGACAACTACCTAATGGAGGCTCCTTTCTCAGGTGACTCAGATATGCTGAGTTGATAGTTAATGATAACTAGGTGCCAGCCAGAGGAGGAGTTTGTCTCTTGGGAAGAGATTTTACACAGTTTCTATCAACTTGAGACCACTTTTCAGAACACATTGGAGTCTTGCCAATGTTGTGTGGGACTACACTTAACCAGGACTGCTTAGTTATACATGCCTCTTGTCTTCTCTCTAACCCTCAACCTCCTGTTAGTACTCTAAAGATAGACTTGAGGGTGGGGAGTCAGCAGGGCTCATTTGTTTCCTTCCTAATGTGAACACACTGAATTTAATCTTGTCTGCTTTTCCCAACTAGTCTCTCTAATTATCATACTGAGAGAGTGGGCAAGCCTAGCTTTTTTTTTTTTTTTCAAGCCTAGCTTTTTAAGGCTGCTAGGGCCCATGTTTTGACGCTGACCTCTGGTAACATTAACAAACTCCACATAAGCCGTTTTCTGCTAAACACAAAGGCCTCTCTAGTAAGACGTGGGATCCCCCTTCCTCTTCCCCTCCATGCTGCTTCTCCCATTCCCATGTTGCCTGGGTCCTCGCTCTCTTGGTTTTCAAGCACTTGCTGCTGGCCTCTGTGACGCTGCAGCACCTGAGTTCCCCTGCTTCATGGCCACACTCTTGGCTCTATATCTGCATGTGGAATGTGTCACCTTCGCTTCTCATGCAGATACACCAGCAGGTTGCCTTTTCCCCAGTATAATTCCAGTTGCCCACAAATCAGCTGACCCTGCATCCTAACTGAGACACGCCCTCCCCCTTCTCAAGAACCTCCAATAGGAACCAGCTCGCAACAGCGCTTGGGGTCAGCTTCACCAACTGTACCAGTTTCTTTAATGTTTAAGTGTGCAGTTTTCTGAGGAAGAGTGTCCATTCTTCATGTGGAACAAACAGTTCCTCAACCCCTCCGTAACTAGCCTGTCTCAGTCCATAGTAACAAAAGACTGTGTCATTTTAGCATTCTACTTTTATGTGTATGGGTGTTTTGCCTACTCCCTTCCTCTGTGTGTGTGTGTGTGTGTGTGTGTGTGTGTGTGTGTTTGGTGCCTGTGGAGGTCACAAGAGAGCATCACAACTGCAGTTATAGGTAGCTGTGAGCCACCATGTGGGTGCTGGGAATCAAACCCAGATCTTTTGGAAGAACAGCCAATACCCCAATACCCTCACTCACTAAGCCACCACTCCAGCCCTGGGATGGGTAATTTAAAATTTGTAAAAATTAGTGATTTTGTCTGTATGAGTATAGGTGTGTGTGTGTGTGTGTGTGTGTGTGTGTGTGTGTGTGTGTGTGTTCCACATGCACATGTTGGGGTCAAAGGACAATTTGCATGAGTTGGTTCTCTCCAGCCACCATGTAGGATGTAGGGACTGAAGTCAGGTCGTCAGCCATGTTCATTAGCACCTCTACACATTCAAGTGCTTGTTTCCTCCCAGGCTAGGACAGCGCTGTCTCAGGCTGTGCCCTTCTGCCCTCCTCAGTGGGCTCTTCAGTCTCATTTCCAGAGGTTTCCATGTTCTCAGATGGGCTGCAAAGCTGACCACAGGTGCTTGATCCTTCTTTTTTGCCCGTGTACTGCTTTATCTGTCACTGATGTGGGCCAAGTTCATAAACTTCCCTGCACTCTATTCATCTTGTGAGGGGAGCTGCTGGGAGACAGGTTAACTTTCCCCCATAGGGCACTGGCCTTTGTCTCCAGCTCTTAAAGGTAGCAGCTATGCCATGATTATCCTGCCTGCTTTTTCTTTGGGGTACTGGGGTCATGATGGGTATACCACGCTGATAATATGGTCTGTGTAGTGGTGGTGGGATGGTGGGGGTTTAATATCAGCTCTGCTCTTGGAGGGGATGGATACTAAGACTAGACTGTGTATGTAACTAACCGTCAAGACACAAATGAGCTTCCTAGGTGTACAGCCCTCCAGGCGAGCCTCCTCACACTACTGCCAGGCAAAGCTAGTGCTGAAGGCCAGATGTGAGCAGAAGGCACCTGACATCTGAACCAAGACCATTTCCTCAGGCCGGGGCATCTGCCTGTTGATTGTACAAATGGCTCTTCAGCTGCTGGCTTAAACCCTAATACTGATAATATCCAATTGTCTCATCTTGCTAAGGCTTTTTCGGAGCATCTTATGCCTAAGTGTGCATGGGGACTTCCAGAGCATGTAAGTCTTTTAAGGCAGACTTCCACAGCCCTGGATTGCAGATAAGGGTGCTGGTGAGCACAGACTTGCTGCAGTCAGCCAGTGTGTTCTTACAGCAGTGGGGCCTTGGTGATGGGCTTACATAGCAGGCCTTTATCTGTCTCCTCAAACCTGTGAGGAAAGGAAAGCTTAGAGTTCCCTAGCAAATTCATTCACCAAGGAATCACCTGGAATCTGATGGTGCTGAAATCACTTAGTAATAACACTTACTGTTTGTTGCCTACTATGATGGCACAGGCTTTTAATCCCAGCACTTGAGCGGCAGAAGCAGGCAGATACCTGTGTTCATAGCCAGCCAAGAGTACATAGAAAATCCTTGCCTAACTTGTCCCTACCCCCAACACTTACTGTACAAGCTACTCTTTGTTCTAGCTCAGCAGCTTCACATGGCTTCAGAGTCACCTGTGACTGTGGGCTGTGTGGGATCAACATTTTGATTTTCAGGAGGCTTGGGTCTCAGTCATATTTCCTGCTTAGAAGATGGACAGTCTGCTCTAGCAATGTTCTCTGGGCAGTGCTCAGTGGAGTCACCTCACAAGCTTTTAGATGTTCTCATTCCAACCATGCTTTAATGGGACTCCAATTATCCTTGTTGGAGTGGAAGCTTTGGCTCAAGTCTCCCCACCAGGGTGGAAGTTAGGGCTCTTGAAGGTGATTATATCAGCGTGTCTTGAGCAGGGGGCTCAGAGTTCTACTGGCTTCAAGATGCCTCTGAAGTCATCATTCACTTAAGGGATACATCTTCCTACAAGATACATTCTGAAGACAGATATGAAGATGACTTAGTAATGTCAAGATTGGGAATGTGCCCCCACAAAGCATGGCAACAGTTCTCAACCTGTGGGCTGTGACCTCTTTGAGGGGTTGAATGACAGGGGTTGCCTAAGCCACTGAGAAGCACGTATCTTTATAATTCACAATAGTAGAAAAATTAGTTATGAAGTAGCAACAAAAATAATTTTATGGCTGGGGGGTCACTATAACATGAGGAACCATATTAAAGGGTCACAGCATTGGGAAAATGGAGAACCACTGATGTATGGAGAGCTGTTTCCAGTGGAAAGGGCAGAGTCCAGCGTTCCCAGGCTCCCCTGGTCCTCACTCTGGCTCCTGGGGTTCCTCGTGCCTTTATACTCTTCTTTTTCCCATCACATTGTCTGATGCAATAGCAGAAACATCTGTTCCCACCTGCTTTTATTTCAGAGTTGAAAAGATGGGTCAGGACCCTTTGGTCTAATAACTGGTTTGTCAGATATCAGTTTCTAAAGTTACATATTGGAAAACTCTTGCTCAGCCCGGCTTGTATTTAGTATGTTTTCCACAAGCATAACAGGCTGATTTGGCCTTGAACTGAATATGACCAGGAAGAAATGAGGGAGAGAAAAAGCTGTATTCTAAGTTTTTCTTTTTCTTTCTTTTTTCTTTTTTCTTTTTTTTGTGTGTGTGTGTGACAGAGTCTCACATAGCCCAGTCTGGCCTTGAACTTCTGACCCTCCATGCTTCAGCCTCCCACGTGCCACAATTCCAAGTGCGGTCTACAGTGCCCAGCAAATTCTAGTTTTCAACCTACTACCATTCACAAAGTTCTTCAGAACTCATGTTGTGGTAAACTGGGCATGTTAGCCCTGGAAGGCTAAGGCGGGAGGCTAAGGCAAGAGGACTATGGCATGTCTGAAGCTAGTCTGGGGTGTGTACTGAGTTCAGGACAGCCTAAGCCACAGATCAAGATCCTGTCTCAAAAACAAAATGAAACAAAACCTGTAAAAACATAATGCTGTTGCTTGTAAAGAGACATGAAGGAAACAGTGGGCTGAGTCAGGGAAGGATATGTAGCTTCAGTAGGTGTAGGCCAACCTCTCTACGTACACTGTTTCCTTCTTAAGCCAAACCCCAACATCCCCTGCCCCCCCCCCCCCCACACACAAAGTAGCCAACATTAACTTAAGAGTGGATTTCAGGTTTCTGGTAGTAGAACCCATTTCCCCCCAACCGAATCATCTATAGCATCCATTTAACTCTGAGTGGAATTTCTGGTGACTCTTATGTTTCATGTTAGCATTAGTAACACAGAGCCAATGAGAACAGAGGCTAATGTGTTGGCTTTTCTGGCATAGCACATTTGAAGACTTTGCTTAAGTTTACACAGCAACAATATCCCCGAAACACTGTGAGGCAAGAGCCGATGTCTGAGGTGCTGAGCCCATGCTCCCCTGTGCCCACGCCTCTCTTGGGTCCTCACTGAGAGTCCCTGAGCACCCTACCCTCTGCCTGGAGAGTTCATACACCAGCTCGCAATTTAGTGTGTGCTTCCACAGCTTGCCATCCTTGTGGGGCCTGGGCTTGAAGGTGGTGTCGAGTACTCTTGGCCACCACTGTTGATTTGGTGACACCAGTTCTTAGGGATAGAGACACAGAGCTTCTGGAAGCACTGTAGTGTCACTCACCAGTGGCTCTGGTGGCTGTCAATCACAGCACACATCTGGCCAAGAATCCCTGTGCTGTGGGGTGTTACCAAACATGTTGCCCCCTGGTTTTAAGCAGAGGGCTGGGGGCAGGGGAGGGCGCGCTGAGGCATCTCAGGGCACTTCCACCTAGCCTGAGGAGGCCGTCATCCTAGTCACACCCCCAGACCTGATGTCTTCTAACCAGTGAGGTAGATGCTTCTGGTAGGGGGCTTTCCTCCAATGCTTGTAACCAGCTAGTCTTGGACCCAAGGCTCTTGGGAAGCTCCGAGGCCTCCACTGCATAGCTCCTACCAGAAGGGAAGGAAATGCAGAGACATGTGACAGGGCCAGGGTCACTGACCCCGCGGGTACCCTTCCCTGACTTCAGAAACATGGATCAAGCACAGCCACAGTGAGGATTCTCTTAGTCTGTTTTTTCCCCCCACAGGCTTCCAGAACACCACCAGCGAGGAGAGGGGTGGGCCAGCAAGGACCTCAGCTTACACCCCAGCATGTCTGTCTACCCTGTCCTCTTAGTTGGGCATCAAGGTAGAACTCAATTCAGTTTCTGAACACTGGATTCGTATCCACACTGCCTCTTTGAAAAGCTGTGCGTTAATAGCTGCCTCTGCTTTTCCTTTTCTCTCTTTTTGAGACAGGGTCTCTCTCTATAACCCTGGCTGTCCTGGAGCTCACTTTGTAGACCAGGCTGGCCTTGAACCCACAGAGCTCTGCCTGCCTCTGCCTCCTGAGTTCTGACATCAAGTGTGCATCTCCACACCCTGCATCTGCCTTCTCAACCAAAGAGACAGTATGGTGACTTTCAGGGTCAGCTTCTGAGAAGGACCTAGACTAGGAGCTACTGCACACAGCTGATACTCATTAGGGGGACACGGGGCAGACACCTGCTTCCAACCTCAAGCCAGTGTCCCTGGAGTGGCTGGTCCCTGACCTGACAGTAGCAGCATGTCAGAACCAGATGGCCCAGCACCATGGCTAGATTTAGTTTCATGATGAGCGATAAAATTCACATGTTCTTTATTTAGTCCATATAATACACCATTTTAAAGAGTTCTTTAAAATTAGGTAAAAGAGCATATTAAATGGCAAGTGCATGAAGTATTTCTTCATAAACAATGTCAAAACAAAAAAGTTTTGAATTACAAAATGTTAAAAAATATGTTGGTACTTAACATTTCACTAAAGCATAAAGTTACAGATATTTTCTAAAGAAAAATAACTGTGCCACTTAACCTATTTTTGCTGTTTCTATGAACTTTTTTTTTTATTCTGTACATAGGACATTTTGTACAAAATACGAAGTCTACATTTTTTACTACTTATTACCATAAAACAAAGATACAATGTATGTACAATGTTCAAAGGAAGCCATACAAAGCCACACTAGAAAGACACTTGAACTGTGACATCTCTGGCGCACAGACACATTTGGAAAGAGTGAAGGTGCCAAACTAGAGTATATGAAGAAAAAGAGTCACCCGTTTATTCTCAACGTGGTACTTTTTTTTTTTTTTTTGAACCAGTTTGGTACAGAATCAACAGTGTGTCTTAACAATATACAAGTGGAACAATTAGCACGGGGATCCGGGTACTAACTAGGGGACCCTTAACAGGCCAAAAAATTAAGTAATACTCTTGTCAAAGAAAATTAGTTTCTCTCAAAACATTTTTTTCTTCTTTTCTTTATTGGCGAATGTTTGTCTTCACTAAAGAGCAGAAGTAAAACCTAGACCAGAAGATGTTCTGCCATGCTGAGCTCTGCACAATCACCCGTACACTGATAGCTTGCTTTTCACACAGGGCCAAAGAGCCCCTCGCCACATACAAAATGCCCTGTGTCAGGGACAGCTGAGATTCTACTAGCTAAAGAAGAGAGTTCAAACAGCGGGGTGTCAAAACACAGAGACGCTGCCTTACACGATAAAAGCACCCTTTCTCCCTCAAAAGGAGACGGCATCTCAACTTTTTTTTTTTTTTTTTAAATTATAGATTTCATAATGGTAAAGTGGATAGGTACTTGTCAAGTTTCTCAGGAAGTGTTCCCACTCGAGCAGCCGACCTGTCCACCCTCAGCTGACTTTTTGGTTAGCCATGCTGGCTCTCCCTCAGCTGCCTCTCCTTCCCCACCATGTGGCATGCGCATAAGCAGCCATCTAAGGGGACCCAGAAGCCAGCTTGGTGGCCGAAGGAGAGCAATGTCTCCTTTCACAACCTTTTCATGGATAACCCGAGACCACAATTAAAAATCAGGTTTTGAAAGAAGCCACATTTTTTTTTTTTTTACCGTATCTTATGCATCAAGACATGTAACACTAAGTTATATATATGCTGGAGACAAAGGAAACTAGTCACTGTTCAGGTCGCAGCACACATCTCAAGCAGCTTTCAAGCAGGATAAATAAGTCAAAATACTGGCCACCCTGAGAGGAAAAAAAAGACTAGACAAAGCACTAAGTTTAAGGATTTCTCTCCTCGTGCTATTCCATCTAAAACAGAAGCTTAATCCATGCAAGAATTCTGTGATGCGCGTAGCAGCATGTGAAGACCAGTGGGAACACAGACACTGTGCTTTTCCTTGCGGGCTTGGTAGCATGTGCTTTTTCCAACAGAAAGGCTTACTGAGGGCACCCACTCTGCGCGGCCTCCAGTATGGCCACAGGCAGCTGCAGGCTGCACTAGGCCAAGTGGCTTAGTTTACTGTGTCTTTCTACAAATGTGGAATTCTTAGATCCTGTAATCTTTAAACGTTTAAGAGCCTTGTTGAAGGATCATGTGTAAATAGGTGGAAAACTGATTCTGCAAATACAAATATGAGCACATAACTTCAACACTGCGGCTCTCCTCAGGTGGCCTGAGGAAGAGCTTCTCATAGTGCTCCCCTGCGCTTGGGCGGGACACTGGCCTCTACCACAGACTATGAAATATGGCTTTTGGTAGACACTGAGGGAAGCAGGACATGGTGACCGTGCCATTGATCAAAGGAAAGAAACACCTTGGACGACGGTCCCAGCACTGAGGACAGTTGGCCTCTTTCCCGGGAGGCAGCTAGAATGTGAAAGCAGAGAGCCATCTCTGTGAGACCTAATCAGCCACCACAGGCTGCCTGCACAGTGAGCAGGTGTGGGAAGGACATCAGGGTTGTAAAGGGTTAAAAGAGGAGGAGAGATACCTTTTACCGTGTGCCTCTGATCTGCAGCATCATCGGTGCGTCCACAGAACACCTATTTCAGAGGACCACAGGGTCCCCTGGGTACAAGATGATACCAGAGTGCTTTCCTACAGCCCTGGCTTTGGATCTCACTCAGGGCTGTGCTGGAGTGGTGACAGCATGGTGATGACACTGTCATCAACTCCCCCAGCTCCCTGCTTGGCCAGCAGGGCCAGAGAAGCCACCACTGTTTGAACTCCTAATCTCGAGCTGAGGCGGATGTGCATTACTGCCTACAGAACGGGGTCCGAGGAAGCTTTGACTTTTGAGTGTGACAGACTGGTATGGCACAAACAGTATGTCTTTTCTACAGCATCCAGAAGAGAACCGACAGGCCCAGCTCGGTGCGCTGCTCCAGACGCTAGCGCCCGTCCTGGGAGAGCAGCTCACTGGCTCTGCAGTGAGCTTCCAAGGCTTTCTCGGTGTGGGGGTCCTGAGGCAGCTCGGACTTGCGGCGCACAAGGGGACGGTCCTTCTTCAGATCCTTCTGTGCCTGGAATCACAAATGCAATGCAGTTGGCTATGCACCAGGCTAACTGAGGAGGGAGTTGTTCACTTCCGGGTTAGCAGTTAGAGGAAAATACAAGGCAAACAAGGGTCACTGATGTGCCCTAAGAAAGGAGCCCATTTCTTATTCATTCACTCAAAATACCCTAAGCACTGTGTAACGACTAGGGTGCAGCTCGGTGGGCAGGGGTACCTCTGGGCTTCTACGGTGTTAGTGTTTGCAGATTCTCCAGGTGTTACAACTCCCCTAAACACTCCCCCACTTTCACAAGTCATCACCAATATCACTTCATGACCCCCTCCCCCCCGGGTCTTTACACATTTCAGAAAGGAGACTTTTTTTTTTTTTTTAAAAAAAGGGAAAACAGAATGAATGAGAAACAAAGTAGATTTAAAACCGTAAGAGAGATGAAGTGTCTATAAGGAATTCTAAGGTTTTTTGCAATACCAGGCGTTAAATGTGTTACACAGAAAAAAAAATGTACCCAGAAAAGTCATTTCACATGGGAGTTTCTAATATTGAGTCTAAGAAATAAAGCATTCATTTTCTTTTCTACTCTTTCTGAAGTTTAGGAATCTCACTTTAGCAGGATTTAGACTGTGCGTGCGCATGTGCACATATGTACATGTTTTGAGACAGGATCTCATTATGTAGCCCAGGTTGGCCTTAAATTTACTATGAAGTCCAGGCTGGCCTTGCCCTCATGACAGTCCTTCTGCCTTGGCCTCCCAGGTGCCGGGGTTATAAGCATGAGGCAGCATGGCTGGGGATTTAACTAACTACATCTGTAAAGGCTGGGGCCAGAGAGGGGTGTCTGTGCTGAGCACTCACTCAGCTTTCGGAAACACCAAAACACCACGTCAGCTGTCCACAGGCAACATGCTGCGAGACGTCTACAGGCGGCCAGCGAGGCCAGTGGGGCTTTTGGACCTATGCTGCTTAACCCCAAATGGGCCCTTTCTACTCAGCATCTCCAACCAACAGAGGGTAAACCTTTGTGGTGTAACCTAGAAAACCCCCACAGTTTGAAGCCCGTCACGTGACAACAGAAGAAACCTGTGTGAAGGGCTGCTCCATGTGCAGACGTCTGGCTTACGCATGCTCTGGTGGAAACTCTGCTGAGCCACACACGGAAGCCTGTGTTTCAGAGTTTGCCGTTTCCTAGCAGGGCTGTCCATGGATCTGCCTATAATTATGAACAGCAGCAGTGGGCCCAGTGTCCAATACCAGGACTGTTTCTAGAGCTGTCACTGGAACCTGGACAGTCAACATGGGGAAGGCAAGCTTTTCCAATTTCCTGCCTAGAAACCAGTGGGAGATGGCAAACTCACCAGTCCCCATATGGGCTGACACCGCTTGCCACACCTGTAAGAGTGCGTTCACTGACTTGAAAAACCCATGATGGTTTCACATTCACCACCACCCTGCCTTAGCCTCCCAACTGCTGAGATTTGGGGTGTGCACCACCACAGCTGGCATCCTAAAAGTGCGTTATCTTTAACCCATTAGAAACTCAGGTAAAAATTTTACCCTGAATTTTATGTCCATCACGATGCAAACCAACATTTAAAAATACACAAAATATGTAATTACCTCTGACATAGCCATGTCAGAAAGAAGAGACCACTTAACTGAGAGACTATATATAGGCAAGCCTTTGGAGCTGAGACCAGTGAAGACAAATTGTGGAAACTGAACTGATGGGAGATTCTGGACACACATGAGGGGTCTCTCTGCTTAGCCCTGCAGACAGATGCAGGAGGCAGAGAGAAGACAAACCACAAGAGGAGCAATGAAGGAAACAGGAGGCAGGAAAGAGTGAGACATGATGCAGATGGTGGTCTAGGATGAGTAAGACCTGGGGAGAGGCTGTGCTGGCAACATGCAGGCAGGGGTGGGCGGGCGAGGGAGCAGGGGAGTGCTGGCTGAGACAGTGCTGTGTGAGACACAGGAGCCTGGGCTCTCTGGTGCAAACAGCCAGCACTAGAGGTCCTGCAGGGGACACAGGCTGCTGCACAATGGCTTGCATCTCCTCCAATTTTGAGGTAGAACGGACCAACATCCCTTTAGCTCTGTCTTGCCCATCACAAGGTGTGATATCATGGGAGAAGGGAAAATACTTCATGTTCGCCATGTGCCCCATCACACTTTGGTAGATACAAAGCCTTGAGCATACTCTATGAATTTTCCAAGGAGTACCTGCGCTGCCCACTCCGTTTCTACACCTTCCTGACTTGCGTGGTTGACACTGTTTTTCTCCCGACCAACTGTTAAAAATGAAAATTGTAAACACTTTAAACGTCTCTGATATCAACAGTATCCAAATGAAACTTACGTACTTTTGAGGGGGGTGTCCTATATAGGGTTGTAAAAGCTCTACAAGAGAAATGCAAACAGCTGCTCTAACAGGCAAACACATTACTGAATTTCTCTACCTGACCCCCCCTCTATTGGTGAAAAATAAAGCCACGGACCATAGAAAGTGTTTGTGCCACCCAAACCCAGACCTTAGTTTTTAGCTATAGCTTTATTTGCTTTTTGAGCTGGGGTCTTGCTATATAGCATGGGCTAGCCTTACACGTGCACAATCCTGCCTCAGCTTCCAGAGTGGCAGGACCAGAGGCCTGTGCCACCATATCTGGGTGGCACTTGGTGCATTCTGCTGTCATAACCAAGAGTTTCAGGAGCCGAATTCCAAATGTTCTTAAGCAAAGAAGAGTTTATCATTTCAAATGTCACCTGAGCCTACAGCTCAGACACACCTTCATCCAGACAGTGAGACTCAGCTGTGCACTGGCTCAGTGTTTAACCCACAGACCCTTGATACTGAGCAAGCAGTGCTGTCTTTTTCAGATGTTTAAGCTATTCTAGGCCCTCTGTGTTTCCACAGCAACTTATTTTAGCTTCTTATTCAAAGACAGGCTCTTTTCAAAGGTAGGCCAGCTGGCTTCAAACTTAGGATCTCCTGCTCTGTCTCTACTCCATACAATTTCAGAATCAGTTGGGCTTCTAGCCTGGGTTGACCTCTGAACTTGCTCTGCAACAGGGATGACCTTGACATCTTGGCTTCCTTGCCTTCGTGTGTGACCAGCACTGAGGTTACCGGAGTGCACCAGCATGCAGGGTTTATGCTGGGCTGGGATAGTCAGATCTTCCTGCACACGAGGCAAACACTCTACAACTGAGCTATATCCCACGCTTGCCACTTTCTTAAGGGGAAAAAGCCTGCTGGGTTCTAATGGGTAAGTTACTCTGGGGAGGACTGCCTTCCTGTGCACTGCATCTCCTGCCTCAGGACCTCTCAAGGTTCAGGGCTGACGATATAGTAATGTCAATTACAGAAACTTCAACTGATGTCATCTCAAGAGTCACACAGACAGAGAGCAGATGTGACACAGGAGCCTCTCAGGGCAACCCTGCCAAGGCAGTTTAGAAAGGGACCTGTCACCCATGATGGGTAAACAATAGCCGGGAGACTCCATGGCTCCCAAGCCCTCCAACTCCAGAGCCCACTTTTTTTTTTTTAAAAAAGATTTGTTTATTTATTATAAGTACATACACTGTAGCTGTCTTCAGACACACCAGAAGAGGGTGTCAGATCTCATTACAGATGGTTGTGAGCCACTGTGTGGTTGCTGGGATTTGAACTCAGGACCTCTAGAAGAGCAGTCAGTGCTCTTAACCACTGAGCCATCTCTCCAGCCCCAGAGCCCACTTTTTGAAGCATTTTAAAGGTGTAAGGTGACTTTGGTTGTATTCTTATTCCAATTGCTGACGTTGTAAAGCACGCGGTGTAAGCTACAGTGAATAGTGGTGACCAAAGGAAAAACTCCTTTGAACCTTCAAATACCCAATGTGTGGGAAATAGCTCACAAGTCTTCAACTTCTTCTAAGTTTTATGTAGCCCAAGTGTCTTAAAACTGAGTTAAAGGCAGGCTGGAGAGATGGCTCAGTGGTTAAGAGCACTGACTGCTCTTCCGGAGGTCCTGAGTTCGATTCCCAGCAACCACACGGTGGCTCACAACCCTCTGTAATGGGATCTCATGCCCTCTTCTGGTGTGTCTGAAGACAGCTACAGTGTACTCACATACATAAAATAAATGATTAATAAATAAATAAGGTCACAGATTCGCAGGTAGGCTTTCCGTCGGTCCAGGAATGTAGGGGTCTTAGACAGGCCACTCAGCTGGGCTGCCATTGGCAAGCTCAGGACTGTAAAGTCTAAGTGGAAAAAAAACTCCTGCCTAGTTAGAACAAAGGAAACACATGGGTTTCCTTTCCTTTCTCTCTCTCTCCCACTGGCCGCCTCTTCTTTCCTTCCTTTTTTCCAGGACAGTCTCACTGTGTAGCCCAGGATGGCCTTCAACCTACAATTCTCCTGTCCTGACTTCTGGAGCTCTGGGATTATAGGCCTGAGTAACCATGCCCAGATGTGCCCTCGAGGAGCTCTACTCGTTGCTAAGAAAAACCATTATGAGCAAAGTGTGGAGTTCAACTAATTGCTGACGGTCAGTAGGTGGCACTGAGCTTCCCCATCGCATTTCTAGTGTGCTCATTTATCCGTTTAAACAAAACTCAATTTAAATGGAGGGGCTGAGGATGAACATGGAGACAACCACGATGCAATGGGGGAAGAGAAACAGCCACAGGCGTCTCTGCTTGTGGTACTCACACACGTGACATGGCCTTCCAGGGCATGTTATCAGCAGTTATGAGGAGATGCAGCCTCTCTTCGTGCCAGGCCTTGGAGCGCTTCCGTGTGCTATACTGGGAGCACAGCCCGATTCAGAAGGCTCCATTTCTGGTTCTGCAGGCATGTGTGGCTGGGGTAGGGGAGGCTCAGCTGGCTAGAGTGCCCACTCTTGGTAATACTTCATCTTGTTTTAGTCAGGTGAGGGGTTATCGGAATCAAATAGAGTAGAGAATCCTTCTGTGTGTTTAACTGAGCTCCACAGGACACCATGGGCAGAAAGGAACAATGAGGGGTCCCCTTCTGTATTCTAGAATTTGAGTACTGATGTCTAAGGACTCTGTCATTGGTTAAAGGGGGCTAAAAGTTACAAGTCAGAATGACTATCACCTCCGGGTCCACTCAGGGTATTGCTTACACGTGCTCAGAACGGGAGCATGCCCAGGGGAACACAGACTTCTAGGATCCATAGAGGAGCTCAGAGGATCGCCCTCTTTAAACCTTTCTGTGTATGTCCTTCATTTGGCAGAAAAGAGATCTCAGGTTAAAAATGCTCTAAACCATTGCACCGAGTGCAGTGTCACTGGAATTGTTGCTGGGACAGCCCTGGCCTGCCACTGGGCCCCTGGGCCCTGAAGGAAGGCAAACTTCCCACCATGGGTATCCTGAGAGGTATGGGATGTAGCCTGCTATGAGCAGGAGAGAGGGCTGCGAGGGGAGCGAAGGCAAGATGCTTGCGAAGCTTTGCGTTTGGTAAAGCTAACAGACAACAGTTAGGACTTGGGTTTCTGTTGCTGACATGAGTAAAGCAGCAAACTGCAGGCACACACTTAATTGCTAACAACTTTCCTAGCAATCTGATTGCTCAGATCTATAGCTTAGCAGAACGTGACGGACCCGTCAAGCATGTCTGGAGCAGGCCTAGCCCTGCTGTGCTCAATGCACTTTTTACCTGACGAGTCTCGTCGCTCACTGTCTTTTTCAGCATCTGCACATCTTCAAACTGAGGCCCATCTGTTTCCATTGCCACCGGAATGCTCACGGCGCTGGCTTGACTATACACTGCATACTGCAATGCAAAGTATGGAGTCACTGTCCATCAGGAGCTGGGTCTGCACTCAGGGCCCTCATCCTGCATGGGCTGCTGGCCTGCTGACCTTCCCTGAGTCCCTCTTCTACAAGAAGCCATGTAGCGGGAGACATGCTTGCCTACCTGCCTGCTGCTGAAGCCTGTGGGCTGTGAGAAAGAGGCTTGCCCTACTGCAGTCTGGGCTATGTGAGTGACCCTCTGCTGGCCCCAAGATTACTTCCATATCTTCCTGAGTTCATCTCAAGACAGCTAGCTTATAGCCCTTTGTATCTCTGGGCCAAAACACTGAAGGGGAACCGTCCACAGCAGAAGCTATCACCCTCCTTCTCATTCACCCTGGGGGAGCTGCCCTCAAATTCTTCCCTTCATTCCATGTCCCCAGTATTTTCCTAAGACCTTAAACCTTTCAACACAGCCCAATATCCTAATGCCAACTAAACGCAGCCTGGCCTACTACTAGGATCCCTCTAACCTGGCCCTGGTGTCAGGCCTGCTGTGTCTTGGGGACCCTGTGCCCAGCTTCCCTACCTCTCCAATGTGGCCTTTACTCCCTATGTAATGACAGGCAGCCTCCCACCTGCTTATGCCACTGACTTGAGGTTTTGTGAGAGGACGGATACAGCCACAGCTTGTAAGCTGCTGGCACCTGCCCTCTGTGGTGAGGTCAGGGAGGGTCAGAGTCAGTGTCAGCTGCAGGCTGGAGGTCATGCTCACTTCTCCCCCTGTAATATAGGTGTTGCCAGGAAGCCAGCCTCAAGCCTGGGGGGTGGGGTGGGAGGAAGCAGAGTCCTGTGTTCAGACTTCCTTCTGGCCTTGGCCTCCACCCCTTCTGGCCAGCAGCTCTGCTTAGCCTAGTCTGGTTTCTGTTCTTTGTCCTCTAGCAAGCTGCTTCCTGGTCACTAACCATGTGTTCTGTTTGCTTTACCCTCCTGGCTGGGTACGTGCCGTAACCTGGCACTTGGTGCCTTCCTACGACCAGTGGCTACCTGCTCTGCTCAACAGCTTCTTTCCACACGTTCCAAGAGTCAGCTCCCCATGAGCCTGGCCCTCACAGCACACCATGTTGACATAGCCAAAAGGCTTTCTAAACTGCAAGTCTGCCTGGGCCGTTTGTGCCTTCTACACACTGGAGGGATAAAGGCAGCCACCTCCTGCCTCTCTCCTGTGTTATCACTGCTACTGCAGGGCCAGCCCCGAGTTTCTCTGCTATTTTCTGACTCACCTGGGGCTTGGGTCCTTGCCTCAAATGCAAACTGAGCGACAATTGTCGGGGTCAGGACCCCCTCTGCATGTTCCCTGGTCCTCACCTCATCTCAGTGCTACTTCTATCTGACATGAGCCACACCTTCCTCCAAATCCGCAGCAGGCCTCAGCTGTGTGCTCAGGTTTGGCCGTGCTGACCCCCTTATGTATCCTATGCTTCTAGATGCCAGGCTGTGTTTGTCTCTTGTATTTTTATCAACTAGAAATTTCCACAGTCGCTTCAGGATACATAGCACCTTATCCCGTAGGTGCTCAAAGTCACGTGGGGGAGGAACAGAGAGGAATGAAGATCTGCAGTGAGCTAGCACTGGGGACTGTTCTGAAGCAAGCACGTCATCATCTTAGGATTCTGGGATACACCCAGGGTTTTCCACACAGCTGTACAGAGTGGAAAGGACCCCATGTCCATGGGCTGTGCTGGCTCAGAGCAGTTCAAACCCACTCCCAGTTGGCACAGGCCTTCAACAGGCAGCAGCTCACAGGAGGGCGAGAGTGTACAGGCCTCCACATGAGGTGTGGATCTGGGGCTTCGTCCCCACCACAGTCCAGGTGCACCTGTACCTCAGAGAACTGATTTTCACTCACACAATATCCCAGGGGATGGTAGTGTGTGTGTGTGTGTGTGTGTGTGTGTGTGTGTGTGTGTGTGTGTGTGAGAGAGAGAGAGAGAGAGAGAACACCTGTGCACACATGCAGCACACAGTAAGATGCCCTAGAGTCGATTGGTGGGTTAGGAGAAAGAGATCCATGCTGGATATGACCAGTGTTTTAGAATTCCACACAAATCACATGACATGAAAACCCAGGAAAGTGGCTACAGCTGCCAAAACACGTCTTCCACCAACTTCCTGGCCCTCCTCACTCGCTCTTAGCAGATGAGACACTTGCTTGGCCTGTAAAGATGAGCTTTCCTTGGGGAAGACATCTCCTCAGAAGCCAGTGAGCACAGGGAATCACTGCTAACTTCCTGTGGATGGTGACGTGCATGCGCACTCTCACCAAGGCTGATATGATATGCACACTCCTTAAAACCCCAGAGAACTACCACCACACCGAAACATGTAATGCCAAGTACTAAGGAGAAATCAGGGACGGCTTTTTCTCTCAAGAGAATGAGTTCTAAGGCATACTTCCAGCTCTGAGGTCTTGACACATGAAGTATTTTCCATTTTAGAGACAGTGTGTCATGGGGCTGGGCATGTGGATGAGACTCTCGACTGTCACAGATGGTTCACACAGTGATGGGGGTGAGGACAGTGGGAGGGGAGGTCACCAAAGCTCCAATGCCAAACCCACCACAGGTATGATATCAACAGACAGGTTATAAGAGTGATCAAAAGGGATAAACCCGGAAGCTTTGTCACAAGGAATTGGTGACCCTAGTGCTGACACAATAACCTGCTCTTCATTTGTAAGTAGGAGCTCTGTGCAGTTTTCCACAGAGTATTTCCATATTCTAGGCAAAGCATGCCTTCCAAGGCTCTCCACTGGTTAGATTAAAAACAAACAAACAAAAGAACTTCCAAACAAAGCAAGACCACCAGCGCGATGTCAGCAAGGCTGAGCCACCTAAACCTGCCCACACACGCTTTTGCCGAGTTTTAAGACAACTCCCGGTGCTCCGCTTGCTCTCAATAGAAGCCCTGTCCATGCCCACACAAGCGCACAGACCTCTGTAATTACGCCTCAGGCCTTAGAAGGACTTCTCTATAGCATGGAAAGTGCTGTCAGGGAATGTGAGCTTCTTGTTTTAGGAGGAACCGCAGATCTGCAACAGACTGTCTGTCTGTCTGTCTGTAGGTCTCCTTTCACCAAAGGGATGCGGGCCAGAATGCTGTTTCATAGGAAAATACACACTGATATCTTCATATATCGTTTTTATTAAATGACAAAGATTAAAAAAACCCACATCCAACTTACATAATAATTTATACACACTTCTCAACCAAAAAGAAATACACTGTTTAGTAAGATATTTTCTTCCCTGGAGAGCTGAGAGAAGCCTGAGAGATCTTAGTGTGGAAAAGGTCAGACATTTCATCAAGTGGCTGTTATAATCAGACACACGCACAACAAGGAGAAAAGAAACACCCAATAACATTGATCATTCAGGCCAGCAGAGGCAACACCCCAATAACTCTGATCATTCAGGCCAGCAGAGGCAATACCCCAATAACAGATCATTCAGGCCAGCGGAGGCGACACCCCAGTAACTCATCATTCAGGCCAGCGGAGGCAACACCAAAGGCCTATGGCTACAAAGCCGTCCCAGGCTGTGCCAGCCTAAAAGCTAACATTGAATCACCAGCAGCTCCGACAGAGATGACCATCTGCCTGGCTTCGCCTTGGCGAGCACACTGCATCAGCCGGGGTAGAGGAGGAGTTAGTGTGAACAGGGCAGAACTCAGTTAGGTTTAGCATCCTTCCTCTCTTCACCCCCATCCATCTCATGTGTGAGAATAAAAAAAGAGGAATATGGTTCAAGTGACAGCATCTATGACATTCCAGCAAGAAAGGACATTACAATCTTAGAGGTTACATCCTGGTATTCTTTTTACCACATCATATCTTACTTTTAAAAAGAAGAGAAAAAAGTCAATTCTGTGGTAAAAGTTATGTGTGGCAAATAAGTACTTATACAAGAGGAAGTTACAAAGTTGGAAAGTGTTTTATTGCGGACATTTGCACATACAGTGTTAGTGACACTGGCCTCCCTTCCTGGGGTGGAGCCAGGTCCTATCTCATCAAACATTCACGCAAAGCCTCAACACTCCCGAGTTACTCTCTTTTTTAGTACCTGGGGATTCGCTTTGGCTAGATTTTCTATTTTAACCCATGCTTCTTCTCGCTCTTTCATTTTTAGCTTCTCTCTGAAAAAAAAAAAAACAAACAAACAAGAAAACATCATTTGTATTAGAGAAGAGCTGCATTCAGGCAGGCTAGGGGGTGAAAACAAGGAGACACCAGTGCCACAGTCACCATTTCCAGTGCTTTCTGGTCTTATCCCACACCTGACACTGTGGCTCTCAACACATGTAATGTGAAAAGACACCTAAAAACTGGCCAAGAGTTAGGTTAAAGATTATAAAAAGTTAAAAATTTAGCCGGGCAATGGTGGCGCACGCCTTTAATCCCAGCGCTTGGGAGGCAGACGCAGGCGGATTTCTGAGTTCGAGGCCAGCCTGGTCTACAGAGTTCCAGGACAGCCAGGGCTACACAGAGAAACCCTGTCTTGAAAATCAGAAAAAAAAAAAAAAAAAAAAAAAAAAAAAAAAAAAAAAAAAAAAAAAAGAAAAGAAAAGAAAAGAAAAGAAAAAGTCGGCCAATACTGAGTTAGGAAGAGTGATCTTTTTTTCTTCTTTTTTCCCTTTAAAAAAAAAAAATAGATAGGGTCTCACTATATACCCAAGCCTGGCCTTGAACCTGTAGTAATTCTCCTGCCACAGCCTCTGGAGTTGGGGTTATGGACTTGTGTTGCTATGCCTGGTCTAAAAAGTGACTTACTAGCTGGGTGGTGGTGGCGCACGCCTTTAATCCCAGCACCTGGGAGGCAGAGGCAGGCAGATTTCTGAGTTCAAGGCCAGCCTGGTCTACAGAGTGAGCTCCAGGACAGCCAGGGCTACACAGAGAAACCATGTATCGAAAAATAAAAAAACAAAAAACAAAACAAACAAATAAAAAGTGACTTACTTAAGTAAATAAATAAATAAAATACATTATTATGCGTGGGGATGTAGGTACATGAGACAGCATGAGGGTGGAGGGCGGAGACCAGCCCCGAGCAGGGAAGAACAGCTCTGTGGAGTCTCTTCTTTCCTTCTCTTTGTATACAGGGTCTGAGCTCAGGTCATCAGACTTGTACCCACTGAATCATCTTGCCAGACCCCCGAGTGACCTTTCTTAACTAATGAGTCACATGACTATGCACCCAGCCCAGGGACAGAGCACAGCTTCTGGGGAGGGAGGACACAGCCTCTGACATCCCCACATGCATAGACAGAAGCAGCGTTCTGAAAAAGCTAAGGGTATAACTCAGGCAGTGGAGGGTAAGGACCCTGGCTTCAGACACATGCCCTTTGGTGACAGGCTTCCTAAACCAGGGACAGGGTTGCTTTACAAGTTCACACTTAGAGTGATTCTGCAGGACAGGCAGAGGCTGTGTTAGACTCAGGAACCTGTGCGAGGAGCCACTTACTTGAGTTTCTCTGCTTTGAACTGCTGGGTGCAGTCATCAAAGAGTTTTTGGTTCATCTCCATGAAGAGTTTCAGGGCGTTGTATATCAAGCCGTGTATTGTCCTGCAGAGCAAATGCCAGAGTGAGAAGCCCACACCGGGTCCTCCTCATCCTTCTCTGCCTCCTGCCTCCCTCTCCCCTTGAGCCCCCCGTCTCCCTTATCTCTGAGGCCCTACCTCCCTACAAGAAGCTCACTCGGTTCTAATACAAGCTGCTAGTTCGGATTCAGTCATTTCCCCAGTCAGGGCTTACCAGCACCTGTCAGGCCGGGAAATCCACCTAACTAGCTAACAGCAGGCAAAGCCACTTTGCCTGAAGACAGAAGAGAAAACGTGGAGTCCTGAGAAGAACTATGAGTGAGTTACTCAGATGGCAGTAACACAAAGACTGCTTAGGATACTCCTTGGAGGAAAGGGATGCTCTGCTATCCACATCTGGCTAAAGCTGAGTATTAACCTCAGCGTCCGACACATCTGGCATCCACAGGGAACTCCTTGCAGAGTGTCAGAGAGCTTTCCATGGGTGAACTTTCCCTCTGAAGTGAAATTAAAGGAGAGGGGACTCAACAGTCCTCAGGTCTCAGGATGTCTAAGTCACCCATTCTTTCTTCATGATCTAGGTAGTGCCCACAGCAGGGTGGCCATTGAGTTTAAAGATGGTGCCCACAGCAGGGTGGCCATCGAGTTTAAAGATGGTGCCCACAGCAGGGTAGCTATCGAGCTTAAAGATGAACTCCTCTGATATGTCATGTGATTGAAGGGCCACCTAAGGACTGGTGTGTCACTGAGTCCCAGCAGGACTGAGTCCTATCAACTCTGCAGTGACCTCTGAACTCCCTGACAGCTCCAGGAGGGCCCTGGAAGGTGCCGTTGCTGAAACCAGCAGGGAGAGGGGTGCAGACACACAGGCCCTGTGCTGGTGTGGCATGGGGTTGAGGAGACAAAATAACCACAGAGGCCACAGACACAGTCCATACTGCGGCTTAACTGAAAAAGTCACAATGAGCCGGGCAGTGGTGGTGCACAGTTGTAATCCCAGCGAGGAGGCAGAGGCAGGTGGAGCTCTAAGGCTGAGGTCAGGCTGGCCTACAGAGGACAGCTAGGGCTACACAGAGAAATAGTGTCTCCAATAAAACAAACCAAAACCAAAAAGTCCCCTCCCCCCAAACAAAACAACAAAAGTTACAAAGAAATGGATGTTCATTTAAAAAGCTGGCAGTAGGCTTAGATTTCCGCTGTAACTGCAGTTACAGCAAGGCATGCACTACTTAAAAGTGACCAAGAGCTAGCGGCTTCCCCTCCAGTTCCTACTTGTTCCAGTGGGTCTTTGAGTTTCGGTATAAGGACGGAAACATGATGGGCAGAATCTTCGCTGCATTGTCACTGATTAAACTCATGATGTACTCATTGTTCCAGTAATATAGCGCCCGCTCTGCCACCTGCAAGAGACGGGTGCAGAGGGTCGGTGATCTGTACACTAAGGCATGAAGCAAACATTCCCACGGTTAGACTCGTGAGTACAGTGAGTGATGCCAGAGCACACACGTACAGTCAACTCCATCAATTCCAACAGTCTGGGTTGTGACACTAAACAACAGTAGATGAAGAGGCAAAGTGAGAACTTATGTATCAAGAGTACACACTGGCATTCACTTCTCCATTTATTTTTGTTTTTGTTGTTTTGTTATTTAAAAAGGGCTATCGAGATGGCCCTTGTGACCAAGCCTAGTGACCTTTGTTTGATGCCTGGGACCTGAATGGTAGAAGAGAGCCAACTCCTCCACACACACATATCCTGTGGAACACCCTTGTCTTCACCCATGCCCACCGCACGCACGCACGCACGCACGCACGCACGCATGCACGCACGCACGCACACACACAGACACACACACACACACACACACACACACACACACACACACACACACACACGCACGCACGCACACAGACACACACACGCACGCATGCACACACACACAAGCACGCACGCGCGCACACACACACACGCATGCACGTGCACACACACATACACACACACACACACACACACACACATATACACACACGCGCGCGCGCGCGCGCGCTTTAGGATGCCTCACTATTGCACACGGAGTCTCTCATCCACTTGAGTCTTCCACACTCTGGGAAGAAGGATACACACCACCACGAATGACAGGTAATTTTTGTTTAAGAGTTCAAGACCTATGTTTTCATTTTTGCTTTTAAAAAAAGCTATGTAGTTTAAGTTAATGTACAATTGGTAATCTGCCCATCTTAGCCCCTGAAATGTGGGAGCTACAGGTGTGTGCAATCATACCTGGCCAATACTGTACCTGTATCTCTGTATCTTTTTTTTTTTTTTTTAGAAAATTACATTTATTTATTATGTGTGTGGTATGGCATACCCTTGAAGCCCTGAGGACAACATGGAGAGCTGGCTCTCTCCTTTTACTAAGTTAGGTTCTAGGGATCAAACTCATCGTCAGGCTTGGTGGCAAGCACCTTTACCAGCTGAGCTATCGTGCTGAGCCTGAACTTTAATTTATTGTGTGTGCAGCCATGTGAGCATGTGCTATGCTGTGCATGGAGGTTAAAGGTCAACTCGGATTTGGTTTTCTCTTCCTGCCCTCATGTGGGTTCTGTACCCTGAGGTCAGGTTACCCAGGCTTGCCTGGCATCCACCTTTCCTGGCTGTTTGAGCCAGGGTCTTACTGTCAAAATGTCACCAGGCAGGCCTTGAACTCAGAGACCATAGCGAACATTTGGGTATTGATAAATATTTTTGGATATAGTAGTTCAACCTTCATTAGAAAACAGAAGATAAGGTGCTTGAACCGAAGGCTCAAATTATAAATTGTTTTATTTTTAACACAATTTTGTTTTTCTTGAGAAACAGTAGCCAGCTTGGAACTCATGATCCTCCTGCCTTAGTTCTGTGACTACCTCACAGTTGTATCATGTCACTCTCCTGGCTCAGTGAAAGCCTGTGCACTCGGCACTTCTGCATGCTTGTTCCAGTTTGGCAGTACTGGCTCTGACCAATGTGGCCTCGTACTCTACTCAGATTTCCTCAGCGTTGGGCCCTTCATGAGGACATACAACTTCACTCTTTCCTGCCTGCTCACCTCCAGAGTCCGTCTGCACCAGCATACATGCCCATATATACTTTTGACTTATCTTTCTAAAAGATACATAGTTTGTATAGTGGGTGTGTCAGGGGTGGTGCACATGCATGACACAACGTGTGTGGACGTCTGAGGATGACTTTGGAGTTGTTTTTCTCTTCCCACCGTGTGGACTGCCATGCTTGGCAGCAGGGCATGGATCTGCTGAGTCGTTTGCCTGGGCCCTTTCTACTTTCTACAACTTGGAGCTGAGAGATGGCTGACTCCACAGATGTGGTCTCCTCTGCAGCTACCATGTCCTTGCCTTAGGCATAGGAAAACCTCCAGAATTGAAGCTACCATGGTGGCCAGGGAATGAGAAAATTAAAAATAGAAAAAGCATTGGGAAAGCATCCAAATATTAAGAAAGAGCTGGCCACATATTTCTGGAAGGTTTTAGAAGTGATCCGGGTCTATGGAGACTGGACTTACAGGGGAGGCCCTACAAGAAAGAGTGAAATCTCCCAGCTGGATGACAGGTGCCAGGCCAGCTTCTAAGGGGAAATGAGGTTCAGTGTCAGAGGTGCCTATGCCTCTTGGAGCAGAGCAGACCTTCTTGGTTTCCTGTATACTTCAACCATGGCTCATGGGAGGAAAAGGCACGGTGTGGCATGGGGGTGGGGGTGGGTGGGGGGCAGGGCAGGGGGAGCAGGCCTGGATTATTCACCTTTGCTCCAGTCAACAAGGTCAAGGCCATCCTACTTGGGCTTGTTTTCCCACATAAAATTTTATCAAATTTTATCACAGCAGTACGAACCAGTAATCTTAAGCACTCTGAGACAGGAGGATCATGAGTTTGAGGTCAGTTTAGGCTATAAAGCAAAGTTCCAGGACAGTCAAGACCACACAGAGAAACCTTCATCTCAAAAAACCCAAACCAAACCCTACCAAACCCTAAGCCTTCTCCCCGCAACTGCTGAGTGTCTAACTTTTCACCTGGAAAAGGCCTTTGTGAGCCACGCCCACCCATCCTGGACCACTGGCTGCAATGGACTTGTGTAGCCACCGGAACTGGTGTGCCCAGAACACACAGCTTCACAGCCACCCCGACTTCTGGGACTTCCCCAAGCCTTGGGAGGAGACAGTACAGGAGGGATGTGACAGTGGAGACTCTAGGCAGTCACTCTGCACTTTGGTCATCTGTGGTTTTGTGTTAACCTCTGTCTGATGGGGTGCAAGCAGCTCTACCTAAGGGTATAGAGTTAGTGTTCAGAAGCCAGTTACACACCGTCAGTTTAGCAAACTGATGGCAGCAGGTTCTCCCCAGGGTCTGGTTCTGGCTCAGGTTTACGGTGAGATCCCTCTTATTGGGCAGGCTTTCAATCCCATGAGGCAGCTGCAGGTTATCTCTCAGGACAGTCATGCCCTTACTGAGCCACTGGGCATATCTTGCTGAAAGTCAGTCCTGGACCCTCCCTAGCCCCTATGCAGACTGGCCATCGAAGACACTTCCAGCTCAGGACCAGCTTGACTTCTCTAAGTCCTGCGACCAGAGTGCATGGTGCCGTCAGCAAAAGGGTCTCATTCTCACATTCTGGGCGACAACTTAGTACTCTGTAGCTGTTGTTGTAAAGAGACCCATGACTAAGTCAACTTATTAAATGAAGCAGCTGACTGGGGGGCTCCAAGTCGCAGGAAGGTACGAGTTGCTGGAGATTATGGCGGGAAGCACGGCGGAGGCAGGCAGGCGTGGTGCTGGAAATCCAGTCTCATTCAAACCAACATGGGAGGTCACTTGGACCCCACTCCTCCAATAATTTGAAGGGAGATATCTCATGCTTGGGACTAGTTTTTGTTTGATAGTCAATGGTTTCTGAGAGAAGTATTGATCTCCCCATGCTAAGAAATTCTAATTAAACTCTAACCCCCCACCCCACCTCCCCATCCCCCACTCTTATGAAATAGGTTTCCATGGCATTAGGCATTTTTTTTCTATCTCTGGGGAGGGTCAGGTTCTGAAATACTCTTGATGCCTCTCTATATCTTCCTGGGGTTCTCACACCTGCGTCTGGCTGGTGTCCTAAAGTAGGGCTGAGGACAGCCACACAGTGTTAAGCACTGATGCTTGTTTGTGAACTGCTCACTCCTTAAGCTTTGGAAGCAGAATCTTCCTGTTCTAGTTCTCATGTCAAATGCCTGTGGATGTCTAAAATAACAGCAGCTCAGCTGAAGGCAGTGGGAGGCCTGTCCAGAGGCTCCCTCTCAGCAGAGCAAACCCGGCCTTGTCCCCAGCAGAGTTGTCGGGCTTCCTTGTTTTAGGACTGCTGGTCCCAGTGACTTCCTTCCTAACTCTGGAGAGGCTCTGGATGGAAGGTCTCAGCACTGAGACGAGTCTCTCAGGACTGTTGGTCTCTTCATGCAACCCTTGGTTCCCAGTCAGCTCCATGGTGGGTAAGCAGGCATCACTCCTAAGGTCACCAGCTCTCTGGGTGGGTGGGTCACCAGCTCCCTGGGTGGGTCACCAGCTTCCTGGGTGGGTCACTAGCTCCCAGGGTCACCAGCTCCCTGGGTGGGTCACCAGATCCTAGGGCAACAGTTCTGCTGACTATCACAGCAGCTGGACAGCAGAAGGGCCCTGGAAGGAGGCACAGCCAAGGCAGCTCAGAGAACTCAAGAGTAGAAAGTGGGTGGAGGACACTCGCTTCCCAAACTGGATTTTAGTAGTTTAGAAAACAAACAAACAAACAGAAATACTAATTTTTTCTTTTTTATACTCTTTATCTCTCCCTTTCTTTCCTTTCCCTTTCTCTTTCTCTCTCTTTTTCTTTCTCTCTCTCTCTCTCTTTCTTCCTCTTCCTTTCTTTTTTGAGATAGGGTTTCTTTGTGTACCCCTGGCTATCCTCGAACTCACAGAGCTCTGTCTGACTTTGCCTTCTGAATGCTGGAATCAAAGGCATACACATGCACCACTGCCAGGAAGGAATATTAATTTTTAAAAGACATAAAGAGATACAAATTTATAAGTTAGAAAGAAAGTACTTTATGAAGAGAGATTTTTAGAGTTAAAGGTTTTTACTGCTGAAGTATTCATGGATTTGGATGACTCAATTATGAGAAGTTAGGGCCCCGTGAGCCTGACAGGACACCGCCTGAATGCAGAGCGTTACAGAGACAATGCAGTCAGCGCAGTGGCTGAGAGGCATGGTTTCAGTGATCAGTCTAGGGGCCTGAAGTAAATCTACCCAGAACTAAGAGTATACTTTATTTTTGGGAACAGAGTCTCTCATTAGCCCAGGCTGGTCTCAATTTGTAGCAATCCTCCTGCCTTAACATCTAAGTACTAGATTACAGGAACGAGTCACGCCATCTGGCTAAAATTTTAGCATCTAATTCTGAAGTACACATTAAGTAAAAAAATTGATTTTTACCAGGCGATCACAGCAGAACCAGAGCATAAACAGCTTCCCGTTGAGAATGTCACTTTGATAGGAGCACCTGGCCCCACCCCCGCCACCCAAACCCACATACCTGGAAGTGAGGGCTAGAAACACATTTGGCTAACTGTCGGAAAAGAGGCTCCATGATCTTCACAAATTCTGATGGTTCAATTACATCTAAAATTTCTTCTAACTCATTTAAGAACATTACTTCTTTTGGACTGTGAGTCTTTGGCCAGTATTTGAGAAGTGCCATTACCACCTACAAAACAATAACAGCAAACAAAGAGATCTCACAAGAAGCCAAGACGTTGCAGGGCACTGGTTCTCAACCTGTGGGGCACAGCCCCACAGGGGTCACATATCAGATACCCTGCATATCAGATATTTACATCACAATTCACAACAGTAGCAAAGTTACAGTTAGGAAGTAGCAATAAAATAGACTAAGGTTTAGAGTCACCACAAAACTGGAATTATGCAAAAGAGTTGAAGCACTAGGAGGGCTGACAACTGCTGCCCCACTGCCAAGTAACACACAGACAATGGTGAGAATCATCACCACGCTTTCTCTGTCATTAACAGTCTAGTTTTATATACTTTAATGTGGTCCATCCCCTCTGACTGAAGACCAGTGGAGACGGCTCTAGAATGGAAGCAGCCAGTGTTGACATTGCTAGCAACATTCGGACGTATGCACATTGCACCTCTCAAGTTAACTGACTACTTGCCTTTCTCTCTCTCTCTCTCTCTCTCTCTCTCTCTCTCTCTCTCTCTCTCTCTCTCTCTCTCTCTCTCTCTCTCTCTCTCTCTCTCTCTCTCTCTCTCTCTCTCTCTCTCCCTCACGCACGCGCGTGCACATACACACATACACCTTTACAACTTTGTTAAAAAAAACATCAAAAGCATGTTGTCAATACAGCACAGGTAAGCCTGCATCCACTGTAGGTGCTGGACCTGAGCAGGGTGCACAATGCTCTCCCTGTGTGATTAGTCAGAGCCTGAGGATGAGTGCCGGAGAGTGCTTGGTCAGGAGGAAGCACGCGGCAGCCGAGGCCTCCACTGGGAGCAACGCTACCTTGTCTGAGGCCCAGGGAGTCAGATTATAAATCCACAGTGCTCTTCTAGTCTGTGGCTACTCTATGTTACTATCTTTGCCTAAGTCAGACAGCTATAAAGAGTGCCTGTTGGGCAACTTAAAAAAAATGTTCCTCTATACTTTCAAAATATCTTACCAAATTACACCTGCAGATACTGGATTTGGTTCAACAAAGATTAACTACAGTTTTAGAGTTCAGCCATCAAGATCAAAAAAGTACAATAAGCACCAGCAGGCCTGTCTTCATAAGGGTACATGTGTATACACACCTGCTTACACACACCTGCGCACATACACACCTGCTTACATACCCGTATGCACACACACCTGCATATACACCTGTGCACACACACCTGCTCACACACCTGCACAGGAACCACTTGTCCCTCTGAAGCAGCTGTGAGACCTTGTCTATGAGGCAAGATGGAAAGATGAAATGTGAAAGAGACAGAAAACAGAAAACCCTCATTTTGGGATTTAGCTTGAGTTTCCCGTTGGTTGAGGATTTCAGAAACCTCAACAGAACTTACAAAGCCAAGGACGTCTACAGAGAACACTCCTTTGCCTAAAGACTTCAAACAACAGAGGTTTGTGGTCTGGATTGGAGATATCAGTGCTCTTCTTTAATACCCCAGCCTAAACAAGGAACTCCATCAAGCCTACCTTACGATTTCATTTGTAAGAGGAAATTCTTTTCTATCACACCTATTTATTTCCCGTGTGTTTATGTGTGTGGCCATCGGACATACATATCTGGGAATCTCCTTTCACCACATGGGCCCCAGGAAGTTAAGCCACACTGTCAGTCTTAGGATCGGAACCTTTATCCACTCAGCTACCTTGATGACCCACAGGAAGAAATTCAAGATTGATTATATATTCATATATATTATGTTTTATTATATTATATAAAATATTTGGTTTCTTTTTTGTTGTTGTTTTTTGTTTTTTGAGACAGGGTTTCTCTGTGTAGCCCTAGCTGTCCTGGAACTCACTCTGTAGACCAGGCTAGCCTCGAACTCAGAAATCCACCAGCCTCTGCCTCCCAAGTGCTGGGATTAAAGGTGTGCGCCACCACTGCCCTGCAATATTTGGTTTCTTGAGACAGGGTTTCTCTGTGCAACCCCTGCTGTCCTGGAACTCACTATGTAGGTTGGCTGGCTGCCTTCAAAATCAAGTAATCTGCCTGCCTCTGTTGGCTTCCTGAGTGCTGGGATTAAAATATGTGCCACCTCTCCTACTTAAACTTTTACAATCTTTAAACACTGTTATACGTTATATCCTTTTAACAATGTAATTAGGACAGAATCGTTTGTGTGTGTGTGTGTGTGTGTGTGTGTGTGTGTGTGTGTACTATATAGAGAGGCAAATGCAATTCTCCTGGGAAGTTGGAACCCCTGCCTTGGTTGGTGTCTTAGGGTTTCTTGCTATGAAGAGACACCATGAGCACTTCAACTCTTATAAAGGAGAACATTTGGTTGGGGTGGAATTACAGTTACAGAGGCAAGAAGCAAGGCAGCAGGCACACAGACGTGGTACTGGAGAAGACAAGCAAGGCAGCAAGCATGCGACATGGTGCTGGAGAAGGACCTAAAGATTTCTGCATCTCGATCCAAGGCGGCAGCAGCAGGAGACTACCCCACTAGGTTTATTAGCCTGAGTACCTGACACTTCAAAGCCCGTCTCCACAGTGACAGTTCCTCCAACAAGGCCACACCTCCTAGTAGTGCCACTCCCTTATGGGCCAAGCATTCAAATACAGGAGTCTAGATAAGGGCTATTTCTCTTAAAGCCACCACAGCTGTGGACTGACTTTTCTCTCTCAACACCTACAATTAAATGTAAAGCACAAATGTCCATTTCTCTCAATCTGAGAGATGTACTGTCTTCGTGACACTCTGAGTCATCGTGAAATGCTTTTTCACAGTATTACTAAGGTACTCTGTGCGTGTGTGCGTACATGCATATATGCATGGCTGCTGGCAGTGGTGCAGGCTGTGCCTCCCTTGCCACCACAGGTGACAGTGATGACAGGGTGTCATCGTATGACCAACACTGCTGAAGAGTCCCCCTGTGCTGCTGCCCTTCAGGGCACGCTGCTTGTCACTCACTTGTCACATCCAGCTCATCCCCACTGAGCAAGTCACTCTTCCCATTATTATAAAGGAAAAGGCAGGGTGGGTATATGAGAAATATTAATATGAATAATTCTGCTTTGGTGCTCTGGGTATTTAGGACATTTTTTCCTGTTACCTATCTACCATAAAACTTCAAATTTCATTTTATAAGTTCTCTTAATTTTAGAATCTGACAAAAATCTACAGCTGTCTTGAGCTGGGCATGGTCTTAGAGCTTTGATCCTAGACCTCGGGAGGAAGAGTTGGGCAGATCTCCGTGAGTCTGAGGCCCGTCTAGTCTACATATGGAGTGCCAGGCCAGGCAGGGCTGCTAAGACTCTCACAAACAAAGTCTTTAAAAGAACATATTTCTAAAGTGTATTACGTAATGATTTCCCTCCTACTAGTAGGTCAACCAGGCATTTCTTGAGTATCTACTTTGAATCAGAACCATGGTTAATATGGAAGACAGGAATTACTCCAGACCTTCATTGGCACCCCAGATTTCAGTGGGTTTTTAAAGTCATGTAGGAGTGGCATAGTATGCCCAACATGGACTGCTTTGATGGAAAATCCAGTTTCTGAACCAGGCTCATACTGGACTCTTTCTGATCTTTGAAATACTGTGAGCAGCACCCAGTTTTCTGGTCTGCGTGTGAGAACGGCAGGAGTCTGCTGAAGGCACGCATGCCTGTGTGCCTGTGCACGCCTGTGCATGCCTGGGCGCGCCTGTGGACAACAGCAGCTCCAGGCTCCAGGCTCCAGGCTCAGTGCATGCTCCCCAAATAGGGATAAGGGGAGCATGTCAGTGACCCTGCCCCGAGTCCTGGGGAGCCTGTCCTGGTGTATCTAGGAGCAAAGCAGTGACTGCAAGACACGTGGGCCATCCCATTAGCTGAGGGAGACAGGAGGATGAAAGAAGACAGTGTGTAAAATCTCCCATGAGCCTCTAGCCTGGCAACAAAGAAAACAGTAGCTATGTCTAGTGTACCCAGGATACTTTGGAGTACATGAAAAATATCAATTACAGGGTCAGCAAATGCCCTTTACAGACTACAGACTTTTAAGTGGAACACTGTGATGGGCAATCTCCACTGTCAGTTTGATTGGATTAAGAATCACCTAAGGCATTAATGAGACACACCCAAGGGTTTGTCCTCTGGGCCTTTGCTAAGAGGATTAACTGTAGGTAAGACCTGCCCTGCTTTGGTGCATCATCCCAGGAGGTGGAGTCCTGCAGGAAGTAATAATTGAGGAAGGAGAAAGGCAGCAGGCTTCCCTCTTCCCTTTCCTGATCTGTCTGGATTCAAAGTGGCTAAGGTATGAGGTCCTGCAGCTGCCAGTTCTGCTGGACTCTCAACCCACGAGCTGGACTCAATCTTCCCCCGAAGTCGTTTATTGGTGGGAACTTGATTGCAGTAACTGGCATGACTTGTATTTAAAGTAATTCCACATGGCAACCGGGAGCCCTGGGGCAGCATGTGAGGTTCATGTTCACACCTACATTTTAAGTCTTCAGGGTTAGGCAGCAGTGGTGCACACCTTTAGTCCCAGCACTTGGGAGGCAGAGACTGGGAAAATTTCTGAGTTTGAGGCCAGTCTGGTCTACAGAGTGAGTTCCAGAACACCAGGGCTACACAGAGAAACCTTGTCTCAAAAACCAAACTAACCAAACCAACCAACCAACCAAAACACAAAACACAAAGTGTTCACTTCTAAGTCAGACACAATGGCCTTTACATTTTTATAAAATGTAAATTTCAAAGGAAGAAATATACCAGGTGAGAGTCCAAATGCTTTGAGTGTATTAAAAATGAGCTCTCCTTTCTGCAGCTGGACAGTGCTATCATATCACCATCTGTCAACAGGAACTACCCAAACAACATCATACTGGGTGTGGGGGACTTTTGGCTTGCTTGTGCAGGGCCCTGCCCACAGCTGGCATCCCGTGTGTTTAAGGTACAAGGGCATTCTGTCTTGACTCCTGCACCCAGTTAAGCTCGCCCCTCACAAAGCTGCCTATCTGTCATTACTCTGCATTAGTGGGATCAAAACCTTTACAACTGTCACTTGAGTTCATGTTATGCTCAGACAGTTGAAGAAAGAGTCAATGTGGGCTAAGCAGGCCCGTGGTCAGGCTGGGACATGGCCCAGATGGCAGAGATGCTCTGGGTGGAAGGATCCTGCCTGGGGCAAGTGTGGACTGATGCGTGGTGAGTTCTTCAGTCATCAGTGTATGAAAAATACACACAAAGGAACACCAGGAGAGAAAGCTCAGTGTGCCTTTCGGCCATACCTCTGGTACCTTTGACTTCTGAATGTAAAAGGGGTGGTGGGTGCGGGTAAGATTCCTTTTCTTTTTAAAAGTAAATTATTATTTGTGGGGTGAGGTGTTGGGGAGAAACCGAGTGTTCATGCTGGTGTGCTCATGCATGTGAATGTCTGCAGAGTTCGGCAGAGGGTATCTGACCCCCGGGAGCTGGAGTACAGCCCACTGCGAGCCACCAGCTGGGTGCTGG
Source organism: Mastomys coucha (assembly GCF_008632895.1). Classification (NCBI taxonomy): domain Eukaryota; kingdom Metazoa; phylum Chordata; class Mammalia; order Rodentia; family Muridae; genus Mastomys; species Mastomys coucha. The sequence continues at coordinate 124,294,296 of NW_022196912.1, read as the reverse complement.
CGACCTCTTAAGAGCAGCAAGTGCTCTTAAACACTGTCGTCGCTCTAGCCAGCCTTTCCTCTTCTGAATAGGGTCTTGCTGCATAGCTCAGGCTGACCCCATACTCACAGTCATCTGTCTATCTCAGCCTCCCGAGCCACTGGGCCTGGCTGGAACTGTGCCATAAACGGATGAACTGTATGGGCTGCACCTAGAGCTTAGGTTCTTTTTTTTTTCGAGACAGGGTTTCTCTGTGTATCCCTGGCTGTCCTGGAATTCACTCTGTAGACCAGGCTGGCCTCAAACTCAGAAATGTACCTGTCTCTGCCTCTCAAGTGTTGGGATCAAAGGCGTGTGCCACCACTGCCTGGCAGCTTAGGTTCTTTTTAAAGTGAATTCAGATGGTTACATACTGGCTCACATCAGAGAGGAATGGCTTTGCCAACCATGCCATTTATTGACTGAATTTTTTTGTGGAGATGCTAGGAATTAATTTTTAAAAATTTAATAAAGATAAAACACCAAAAAAGTGGGGCGGTGGTGGCACACACCTTTAATCCCAGCACTTGGGAGACAGAGGTAGGCGGATTTCTGAGTTCGAGGCCAGCCTGGTCTACAGAGTGAGTTCCAGGACCGCCAGGGCAACAACAGAGAAACACTGTCTCGAAAAACAAACAAACAAAAAACCACCAAAAAAAAAAAAGAGAGATCTAAACCAAAAGACAATAATAGTCTAGCCTCCATTTGCTGTTCAGTGATGGTAAAACAACACTAACTTAGATTGACTTCCTAGGGCGCCACTACCACCCTCTAGAGTACAAGAGATTTCTTTTTTTTTTTTTTTTTGGCTTTTTCGAGACAGGGTTTCTCCGTGTAGCCCTGGCTGTCCTGGAACTCACTCTGTAGACCAGGCTGGCCTCGAACTCAGAAATCCGCCTGCCTCTGCCTCCCAAGTGCTGGGATTAAAGGCGTGCGCCACCACCGCCCGATTTCTATTCTTGCTGCAACACCTGTGCCGGAGTCAGGCACTTGCTGCCCAATGTAGAGGGCTCAATGGTGCCCAGGCTGGTGGCCACAGCTGCTCAGGGGCTGTGTTTCAAGGACTGTGGGGCAGTATGAGACAAGGTGGCAAGCTTGTCATACAAAACCTTCAGTGTAGTGAAGGAACTTGTCACCAGACCACCACAGCTAAGCCTCCAACCAGGGAGCTTCTGACAGTGTGGCCACTGAAGGTGACAGGCCAGACTGAGGCAGCTGCTCAGGGAGAGACTCAGCGACAGTCACGGGGCATCGAGCACTTACTGGTTCAGTGAGGGTGCTGTCCTTCTCTAAAAACTGCACGACACAGTACGCCAGCTGCAGGGGAGGGGAGAGAGTGTCAGTCAGTCACTTAGCATGAAGACACCTTCCAGACCGGCCCTCAACCACGGCCCTCAACCACACTCCTTTGGGAAACGGCCTGATGTGGATGAGATGCTCCACGCACCATGTGTCTGAGTGACAGTTTCAGGGAAAGTACCTTTGGGACCAATGCTCACTGGATAATTCTTCTGTGTGTGTGTGTGTGTGTGTGTGTGTGCACGCACGCCTGTCTGTCTTTACAAGATGAGAATGGATAAGTACTGTAATATCTGGAAAGTTTTAGTGCAGGGTTCTACCAGAAATATCTGCACTATTCTTTGTCCTTTGAAATAATCTTTATATGTAGCCCAAAGTTGCTGGAAGCCCCCTGCCTCAAGTCTCAGAGTGCTGAGGTTCGATGTCCCCCATACTGAGCTCCTTTATGAATTACTACTACTCAAAATGAGTATGATCTAAGACAAGCAGACCCACTACCAGGCGATGCCAGACAGAAAATATGTAAACAGGAGGACAGTGCATTCGGTCAATGGGAGAACACACTTGCTTGTAATGTATCCCACGCCGCCCACTTCCAAGGACTTCTAGAAAAAGGACTCTTGTTTAATTTTTAAATGAGATCCTGTTACATACAGCAAGCACAAGCTGGCCTCAAACTCAGGATTTTCTGTCTCAGACTCCTGATTACAGTTATCAGCTCTAAGCCTCGATAAAAATCTTTGTTGGAGATGGAACCTGAGACCTTGCACGTGACAAGCAAGGACTGTCCTACAATGCCCACAGCCCTTCCATGTGCTTTCTTAAAAAATAATTAATTTATCTTTATTTTATGATCATTGATGTTTTGCCTGCATGTGAGTCTGTGTGAGGGTGTCAGATCCTGGAGTTGTAGACAGTTGTGAGCTGCTATTTGGGTGTTGGGAATTGAATCTGGGTCCTTAGGAAAAGCAGTCAGTGCTTCTAACTGCTGAGCCGTATCTCCAGTCCCCCATGTGTGCTATGTGCTGTTTCTCTCTCTGTGTGTGTGTGTGTTGTGTGTCAAGGGGAGGATATTAAAGTTTTTTTTTAATACTTTATTTTGTTTATGTGTGTGGGTAACTCTGTGCACTGTGGCCCATGTAGATCTACAGCAACCAGAAAAGGCTTCGCCAGGAGCAGGAGTTACAGGCGGTTGAGAGCTGCCTTGTGGGCGCTGGGAAATGAACCTGGGTCCTCTGGAAGTGCAGTCAGTGCTGAGCCAACTCTCCAGCTCCCTGTCCACGTGTTCTTATGCATAATGGCACCGTAGTCTGTGTCCAGCCGTGCAAAGGATTGTGGGCCTAACCAAGGGTGGCCACCTCCTTGAGCCCCAGCATAGCTCAAGTACTGTCTGTGAAGAGCAGATCCAATGCAAACAGACAGAAAGGAGTTGGAGCCAGCAGCTGACTAAGTGGCAGCACGACCACAGCCTGAGTCCGACGGTTCTACAAGGTGTCAGAGCATGCCATTGGCTGTGGCCACCTAGCTTTTGTCTTTAGGGTATTAGGTTTGGATCACACTGTAAGAAGCTCATTTCAAAGCTGGGCCCCCATAGTCTTTGTACAATCTACATTCCAGAGATTCCCCTGAATTTCTTTTTTTGTATAGATAAACGTGTGCGGCCATAAACGTCCTCACGTGTGAGTACCTGTGGAGGTGAGAAGCTGACACTGGGGTTCTCCTTGTTGCTTTCCAGCCTGTACCACTGAGGTAACGTCTCTCTAGCTGACCCGAGAGCTAGCTACATTGCCAGACGGGTAGGCAGCTTGCTCCTGGGATTCTGCCTCTGCCTTCTGAGGTGGGGAGCACCGGTGGGCTGTCACCTCTCTGCATTTATATGACTTCTGGGGTCTCAACCCTGGTCCTTACAAATAGTGGCAAGAGATTATATAACTAAGCCATCTCCCACCCTCTTCCCAAATTTCTTATAAAAACTCTCTGTCCCGGACTCTGAAATATCGCCACATGCTCATCTCTCAAAACCGGCTGGACCGCTGCAGAGGTGGGCAGCTGTGCTTAGCTGGCCTTACCTGGGGATGGTAGACACTCAGGGATTTCACTTTGTGCAAGGGCAGCAACACCTTCAACAGGAAAATCTTGTGCTCTTCCTTTAGTGGTAAGGCAAATCCATTAATTATACTGTGAAGAGAGATTTCAGTTTGAGTATTTACACATTCCAGGTCATAATCAGGAATCATGTTTTCTTTGAGCTTTTGTTTTCAGCATTAAAAGCCAATGGGCAAAATATTTACTTTAGAATAAAGAGAATATTCATAGGAACAACAACAAAATGGCCCTTCAGGGAGCACTGCCATTTTTATCTTTTTTGCTGTGGGGCACAGATTCCAGCACAGGGAGAACGGCTGGGCTGCAGGGGCTCCTGGAGGCAGACTAACACTCCTAAAGCTGCAGTAGATTAAACAGCTCAGGGAGACCTAGTTCCAGGTCCTCCCACCCAGCACTTTCCTTTAAGACTTCTACATGCCTGGGCATAATCCCAGATCATTATCCTAGTAGGAACCAGAGTCCTGTCCCCTCCCAGTGTGCAGGGTGGGTGTTGTTCATTCTGTAGGAAAGGCACACCACGGAAGGACCTCTAAACTGAACATGGCTTATCCACGTGGTTTTATGACTAGGCAAAGCAAACAGGTATTCTTGAGAGCTAGAGAGGTCAGAGCAATGGTAAGTTGGTTCTCCAGGAGTGGGGGTGTGTGTGTGTGTGTGCACATCTGCATGGGATCTGGGGTGGAGCACATCTGCATGGGTCAAGGGGGAGTGTGTGCACATCTGCATGGGATCCGAGGTGAAGCCTGTGCTGGAGGTAGGATCAGTGTGGTATGAGTCACACTTAACACAGCTCCCAGCACTGCTGACACAGGGCAGAGGGCAACAGTAGCAGGGAACTGAGCATTCTTTTTATTCAACAGAAGGAGCTTGCCCAAGCTCATGGAACTGGGAAGGGAAGCCTTTAGCCACACTAGTAAGCCATGCTGTGAGGGACAGCGCCATCCTAGGTCCAGCACTTTGCAAATCACATCTAAAGCAGCAACTTGGGAGGGACCAGAGTACACAACAGTTTGTGTGTGTGTGTGTGTGGTGTATGTCTGTGTACGTCTATGTGGTGTGTGTGTGTGGTGTGGGATGGTGCGGGGAGGGGCCAGATTACAGGTTCAGAGGCTAGAGGAAGCCACAACATTTTGTATACACAGGATAACGTCAGGACAACTCAGAACACTTAGGACAAATGCACATGGATCCCCTAGAGGCACGGAGAGAAGCACTGTCTAGATGACCTACCTCCTAGCTCTAAGTAAATCTTTTGGGAAACAGTGGGTCAGGAAATCTTTATATTTACAGGGTTTTTTAAAAAAAATTATGATAGTAAATAAAAACTTTACTCAGATTAAAATGATAAAAGTTGAATAATACTACACATGTGAAAGGCCAACCAAATGAACCAATGTGAAATATCAGCATTGACTCCATCCCTCAAATATACATTCTCCAAATATGCTTCTAAGAGCGACCTTTTTCTCTAACCAATTTCAACACTACTTGGGATAAAATAAATTGAAATTCCATAGTTTCTGCAATCATGGACTGAAGTGTGGGAGAGGGCTCTGCCCATGGAGTCAGGGATGAAAGGAGAGGGCTCTGCCCATGGAGTCAGGGATGGAAGGAGAGGGCTCTGCCTATGGAGTCAGGGATGGAAGGAGAGGGCTCTGCCTATAGAGTCACAAGGATGGAAGGAGAGGGCTCTGCCTATGGAGTCAGGGATGAAAGGAGAGGGCTCTGCCCATGGAGTCAGGGATGGAAGGAGAGGGCTCTGCCTATGGAGTCAGGGATGGAAGGAGAGGGCTCTGCCTATGGAGTCAGGGATGGAAGGAGAGGGCTCTGCCTATAGAGTCACAGGGATGGAAGGAGAGGGCTCTGCTCATGGAGTCACAGGGATGGAAGGAGAGGGCTCTGCTCATGGAGTCAGGGATGGAAGGAGAGGGCTCTGCTCATGGAGTCAGGGATGGAAGGAAAGGGCTCTGCCCATGGAGTCACAGGGATGGAAGGAGAGGGTTCTGCCCATGGAGTCACAGGGATGGAAGGAGAGGGCTCTGTCTATGGAGTCAGGGATGGAAGGAGAAGGCTCTGCCTATGGAGTCACAGGGATGGAAGGAGAGGGCTCTGCTCATGGAGTCAGGGATGGAAGGAGAGGGCTCTGCCTATGGAGTCAGGGATGGAAGGAGAGGGCTCTGCCTATAGAGTCACAGGGATGGAAGGAGAGGGCTCTGCTCATGGAGTCAGGGATGGAAGGAGAGGGCTCTGCCCACGGAGTCACAGGGATGGAAGGAGAGGGCTCTGCCTATGGAGCCATGGGGATGGAAGTGTGTTGTTATTTGGTGCAAATTCACCAATCTTTCTTCTCCTCACATCAAACTCTGTTTCCATTCCTTCAGGACCTGGCTGAAATGGCTCTGCTCCGGGCAGGGGTCAGAATAGATGAGCTAAATCATACAGGTGTCAATGCTAGCTTCAGCTGCCCACTGCCAGGGCAGCGACTTACCTCCCCAGGATCTCCAGTAACTCTGCTATGCCATTGTGGTGCTCTGTCTCATAGATAAACCTGCAACAAACAGAGCACCACAGTTAGACCCCGAGGGAAAGTTGGAGGACGAGCCGGGGCCAGTGAGCACCTTGGAGGGACAGCTGGCTGCTCAGATGCTTTCAGAGTCCATGAAATCCTCAAAGCCTGGCTGCAGAATAACCTGAGGGCAGAAAGTCTGTGGAGCTCAAATTTCTTCAATATTTTATTCCGAAAATTTTCAGGTATCCAGAAAGCCAACCAACAGATTCAGACAATGCCAGTTTGCACCGCTGCCTGTCCAGTTGTGCTTACATCTGTCCCGCCTTCCATCCTATCTACCTGCGAACGTCAACATAAGGTGATGTCTGTCCTACTTAGTTTAGAGCTCTGATACCTAAACTAACATCCCTACCATGGCTAGAAGCTCCTCTCTGAACACCACATTGTCTCTCCCTACCAGTTCTGAGCCTTTGTACAGTCTCTGCCCATCATACCCGACACAGGTGCCTAGGGAGCTCTTAAAGCATGCACCCCACTCTCTGTGTCAGCTTGTCTCCCTCCAGTCAGGGACAAGAACTTCCTGTGACTATGTTCATGGTGCTAAGACCAAGCCTGGCATCTGTGTGCTACTTAAACACATCTGGTAAGCGAACTGGGAACAAGAATAGGGAACAGGAGAATGTCCACCCTCAGGAGTCCATGGAGACTGACCCAGCTAATTGACTGCTGGTGGTCTACAGCGCAGGGCGGCACAGCTAGGACACGTGATGGTGGAGGAGGCCCTGCCCATCAGAGAGCACCTCCCACAGAAGCCGCTTACTGGTTCTGGCCCAGATCCCAGTATCCTGAGATATACTGGCAAGCGACCAGAAGAGGTTAAGCATCCAGACCTAAAGACGTCTGAGGAGAAGGTTGAGACATCTCTGCATTCTCAGATGGCCAGGCCTCTCTGATGGCTCCTACTCACACTAAGCCCCAGGAGGCCTCTGAGAGACTCATCAAGGTGAGGCATGCAGTGGGGGGTGGGGGGTGGAGGAGGGCATGGAAGGGAGAACACTATGTAAATTCAGGTGAGACCCGCTGGTAGGTCAGACAGTCTGTGGGAGGTTTCAAGACTACTGGCAGCCACACACAGAAGCCTGGAGATATGCTTGACTGCAGCCTGAAGGCATGGCTAGGAGGGTATTATTGCCAGAGACACAGCTGTGGTACATCTCAGCTGGGCGGTGGTGGCACACGCCTTTGATCCCATTACTCGGGAGGCAGAGGCAGAGGGATCTCTGAGTTCGAGGCCAGCCTAGTGTACAGAGGGAGTTCCAGGACAGCCAAGGCTACACATGGAACCCCCACCCCAAAAAAGTACCTGCTTCCTGCTGACCTCTTCCTATTCCTGCCCTGGAGCACAGAGCTGGCATGTCAGCCAGTCTGCACAGGGCAGTGGAGGAAAGTGACTTACAGTGTGAAGCTCAACCTGACTATCTCCTTCTCTTTGCATATTTTACCTCAAGTATTTAAAAGACAGTTAATTCTGTAGCTGGTGTAGCACCCTTGCACAGAGCTCATGGGACTGCCAGGCCTCACTTCTCATCCTTCCTGTGTGTTACAGGAGGATGTTGGTAGCTTGTAAGCCACGTGGCTTCCACATTAATACCATTTGTGGAGGTGTCTTAGTTCTAAGCACTTTCAACTCACTATGTAAGAAAGAAGAAAGTGGGCTAGCTCTGCCTTCCCAGAGGAGACTGTCTGGGGAGCCAGGTAAGAACCTTCCATGACAGCCAAAACCAGACTGAAAACCAGACTGATCTAACCCCAGGCTAGATCGGCTGCTCAGAGCAGGCTCCCATAGGGAGCGTAACTGTCCTGTGCCTTGCCTAGGATGGAAGTGAGTGGCACTCATTCCCAGGTTAGTCTCGAGGAGACTGGTAGCTTCTCCTGACCCTTTTCTGGAGGGAGTTAGTGCTCACAGAAGTGGCTGTAAAGCTCCAAGCGGCAGCCCATGCCTATAATTACAATGGGGAGTCGGAGGCAGGAGAATTAGGTTCTGTTCAAGGTTAGTCAGGCTATTAAGAAAAAACCAAAACACACATACACAAAACCAAAACCCCACAAGGCTGCAAGCATGACCAGAGAGGCCATGTGGACAGATGCACAGCACTGAGAAACCACTCGGGTCCTTCCTGCCCTAGACAACACAGTTCTGCTGAGCCCAGGTCAGAACTGGGAGGAGTAACAGGTGCTGACAAGAGCTTTGGCACTGGGTGGGGCAGCAAGGGAAGGCCCGAGTGCTCTCTGGCTGGCCTGCTGGTTAGCGCTCTGGAAAGGGCAGCACCAGAGTGGCTTTGGCTCACATGAACAGACTGAGTCAACGAGGAACGACAGATAGGAACCAAGTTGCTTAAAACTGCATTTCCTTACAAGATGTAGGCACAGGTTAGGAACCCTTTACCCAGAATGCTCTGGACCAGCAATTTCCAAGGTCAGAGATCATTCAGAATCACATCTGTGTACGCATGAGATGTATCTTAGGATATCACCCAAGCTGAAATGAAAAATTCAATTATTCTATTCAATTACTCTTTACACAGAGCTGGAAGGTAATGCTATGCAACATTTTTAGGTTAAATATGACTAAAAATTTTTTTTAAGCAAAAAAATAGAGACAGGTTTCTTTATGCTGTCCAAGCTGATAACTAATAGGCTCAAATGTCCTTCTGCCAAAACCCCCTGTAAGAGCACGAGTCCCTGGCCATTCCTGATTTTAACTATGACTCACCACATGAGGCAAGTGTGTAATTTTCCACTGTGGTGCCACATTAGTGCTCAAAATATTCAAATTTTTGAGTGTGTGGATTTCTGGGTCAGGGATACTAAACATACACAGTACTGCATTTCTATGATCTGGGAGCCGCACAAGAGCTTTCTGACTCTTTTAACACGAAACAACAATAAAAAGATCCAGGCCAATTAGAGAGTCTTCGTAATGTTTGCTTTTGAGTGTATATATTAAGATAACTATAGAAAAGAGGGCCAAAAGGAGGAAGCTCAGAAACACCATGCGACAGCACTAGCCCTTCTGCGAGAACGGAACCCAATCATGCATCCTTATTTTGAAGCAGCAGCCGAACGGTCAGCACTCAAGGTAAGATCTCTGAGGTAGGAAGCCCGTCCACACTCCCACAGTGCAGTTCACCACATCTTTGCTTCTGCTGCCTGATCAAAACCACTAGTCCCGGAGAAACAACTCTACAGGCAAGGCTTGGACTTTGGGGCTAAGAGACTGGAATCTACATTGTACCCATTGTGTGTAGAGAATGACGTCAGCAGAGTGATGACCTTGTGAGAAAGCACAGCACCAAGAAGTGAAAACCATGAGTGGACATCATTCTCTCACTCATCAGCAAGCCAGGGCTGGGCTCCATCATGTATTATGGGAACCTGGAAAGGCTCAGAGGGAAGCCACACAATGAGGGCCCCAATATCATCATGTGCCATCAGGCAAAAGATCCTAGGAAACTCCAGGCCTAAAAGGGCCAGAGAGCCACATAGGCTGCCAGCCTCACTCTCAGCTCCCCTTTCTGGGCCACTTTCAGTCACTGCTGGGGACCAAAGCAAGGGTCTGGCAGGCCAGTGCACTGCTGTGAGGGCTGAGGGCTCAGGCCCTGTGTCTGCACACGAGCAGGTCTGGCCTACAGCTAGACCATGAAGCATATTCATCTTGTATCAGATGGACATCACATTTCCATCACTGCCAAGATTTGTCACTTTGAGGCTCCTCTAGAGTCAGATGTCACAGCATGAGGCCAACAGAAGAAGCCAACAACTATGGAGGAATCTGCTCACTTAGTAAGCCTTCCACGTGCTACAACAGCCTGGGCTGGGCAGGGTGACTCGCACCCTTAGTCCTAGCAGAAACAGGAGCTCTGAGTCTGAAGCTGTCCTAGTGCAGTGAGTTACAGGCCAGCCAGCGGCGACAGAGTGAGACCTTCCCACGAGAGAGCTGCAGTCTCCCACCAGCACCCACTCGGTGTCACTGTGGGTGCGTGCAGAGCTGGTGTCACTGAGGCTGCCCCTGGGGAGTAGGAACCATGCCAGCTCATGTGGACTTCTGGGGGAAGGAGCTCTGAGGGCTCAAAGCAGGGCAGGGCAGGACAGCCTAGGATAACACATGGCTGCACAGTCGGGAAGAGGCCAGACCCTGGAAGCACAGACACGACCTAGGGCTGCACATAGTAACCAGACAGCAACCGTGACATGAACCATGTGAATGGAGTCCTGGCTTACTGGGACCGCTACATAGATGAAGCTGTGGCAATCTTTCTGCTTCGGCCTTTGGAGCCGTGGAATTATAGGTATATACCTGCATGCTCACCTGGGATATTAGAACTTAAGAATCATGAGGCCTAGTTAGAGATGAGACAGGGATGGGGGAGGGGCAAGTGGAGGTAAGACATCTGGGGTCACAGCCATCAATGTACATAGAGGCTTTTGATGTGTCCTTTCTGAGCTGGGGGCTACAGGGGCAGGTCTGTGGTCATTCTTGGATCCTGAAGACCCAAGTCTGGGCATAGACTGGAAGGCTGTCCTGTCTGCCAGCTGCCAGGCTCTCTTCTCTGTCTGTCTGGCCTCAAGCTATTCATCTAATTCCCAGATCCTCCCAGGCAAAGACTGCCTACTTCTTCCTCCTCCTTCTCCTCTTCCTCCTCCCCACCTCCTCCCTGTCTTCCCTGTGACTGAGCAGGAATAAGGTAGCAAGCAGGTACACGGGACAGAAGTATCCACACTGTGACAACTGGACAACTCTGTAGGAACCCAGCAAGGGTAAGGAATGTGGTAAGGCAAGGTGTGTGTGTGTGTGTGTGTGTGTGTGTGTGTGTGTGTGTGTGTGTGATGAGTGGTGGCATGGTGGGGTCATGAGCACATGGCTCAATTTCCCTCCCCATCTTTGATGTGACAGCATCAAGGGTGGATGACAACCACATGGGGACTTACCTATAAAATATATTATTGATCTGTTTCCTGATGTAAGCGCGCAGGCCTAAGAACTTCCCATAGATTCTGTGCAGGGTGGTTTTTAGAAAATCTCTCTCCCGAGGATCCTCGCTGTCAAAGAGCTCTAGAAGCTTTAAGAAAAATAAAATCACACTTAGTGACAGTAGCCATTCTGTCCTTAAGGCTGTTGAGGAACACCTAGTTGGGAACTTACCTGCAATACAAACTTTTGATCAATATATTTCTTTGCTATATTGGGCTGGAAATCTGGAGATTCTAAAAATCTTAAGAAAAATTCATAAACAAGCTAGGAGGAAAAAAAAACAACAGTGAGTCAAATTACATGGTACTTCACTCAGGCAACTGCCTAACTCATTCTTTATCCGTTGAAAACACTGGACTTAAGAAAAACCACACATGCATTCAAAATTAACGCTGAATTGTGTGGCTTAGCATAATTATAACTGCAGGTAGAATTCTTTTATTTAGTAAGAGCCACAGACTATTTCTCAAATGGCACACAGTGTTTTTCATGGTTTAGCTGCTACACCTGGGACCATGACCAGGCTTGTGGGCGGAGCCTGCAGTCTGCCATCTACAGTTATCATGGGGTTCTAAGTGGACAAGAACTTCAGGATTGCCTGGAGAGGAACACGAAAGCACAGCCACCGAGCCACAACTACTGTGGCTCCCTCTGTAAATAAACACAGCTCAGTGGGCTAGATTGCGCAGATGGTCTCTCATAGGCTGTGGAGAAGCCGGAGGCCTCGAGGGCGGAGCATCGCTCCTTCCAGGTTTCTCACTTTGCTTCCTTTCTCACCGAGGACATGCATAAATGTTCTGCCTGTGCTGGCCTCAGAACAGTAACCTGGCATCGTACAGGTATCAGCAAGGCGCCTGGGATGCACAGCGGCAAAAGCCAAACCCAGGCACTGAAAGCCAGGAGCACACCTGGGGAATGCTCGAAACCCGAGCTGGATAGTTTTATATCAACTTAACACAGGCTGCAGTCATTTAAGAGGAGAGAGCCTTGATTGAGAAAAGGCTGTACGCAAGCCTGTAGTGCATTTCTTATTTACTGATTGATGAGGAAGGGCCAGCCCACTGTGGGTGGTGCCACCTCTGGGCTGGAGGTCTTGGGTCTATGAGCAAGCTGACTGAATAAATCATGGAAGCAAGCCAGTAAGCAGCACTCCTCCATAGCCTCTGCTTCAGCTCCTGCCTTCAGGTTCCTGCCTTGTTTTGAGTTCTGGTCCTGACTTCCTTTGATAATGAACAGTGATGTGGAAGTGCGAGCCAAATTAAACCCTTTCCTCCCAGCTTGCTTTGGTCATGGCGTTTTATCACAGCAATAGTAACCCTAGCTAGGACAGAACCTGGACTCAGTGTCATCAATAAAGTTGGCATCATCATTGAGGGCACACACATCAGGCTACATCTCTGGCTTGTGTAATGGGCCCATAAAATCAGCCAGTCATTCACTCACAAACTCGTTTAATCAATCTTTTCCTACTTCTCCCTTCTTTCCCCCTCTCTGCTCTACTAAAAAATTTTCAGACCAGAGACTCCTTTGGATCAGAAGCGCACTGGCTGTCAGCCCCGAGGCCCTGGGCCACCACCCACACAGCACACCCCACCCTATCTGAGTTGGTGCCAAGTCCGGTACCTGCAGATGAGGCCAGGCTGCTTCTAACGTTGGCTCATCTTCTTCTGGGTCGAATTCTGCTCCCGTAGGATTGGAGGAAGGTGGCAAGGTTCGGAACATGTTAACTGCAAACTAAAACCCACATATTCCACGGTCACAACCGGGACCCTCAAGGATCAAACTCGTAGCTTGAAACAGACTTTCCTGGCAGGGGACCATCCAACTGACTGCTCCAGCCACTCTGACTCTCAACTGTCAAACTGTCAACCACAGCTGACCCCAGGAGATGCTCAGAGGTCAGTGCTGGCTGAGGAGGCTGTTACATCTTGGGAGTGGGGAAGGAAGAAGCGAGAAGAGGGTAAGACCATAAAGGCAACAGAAGACTAAAGCAGCAAGACAATGAGAAGGCAGCGAAGGCTGCTGCTCAGCGATGGCCTCCTAACAACCACAAGGCAGGTGAGCGGCTGCTCAGGCAGCCTGAGATCACTTCAGAAACAGGACTGCTTGCTAACACAGGGAGACATCTGTGGTACATCTGAGGCCATCTGAAACATACTGGGTCTAAAGCAGCAGCTATCTCCTCTGAACTGGTGCTGCATCCCCTGGGCCCAAGTACTCTGGGCCCAGGGGACTGCGGATTGCATGAATCTGAGTCCTAGCCCATCTAAGTTCTAGTGCTAGTCCTGCATGCTAGTCTAAGTCCTTCTCCTTCTCCTAGTCCTAGTCCTTGTCCTTGTCCTTCCGCACCAAATGAAAAGCAGGCTTAAGTAGCATACAGCAAGCAGGGCAAATTACAAGAGTCACGCAGACAGGTGGGTTACAGCAAGAGGCGCTGGACTGAGGTCACGTAGACAAGTGACCGCACATCAAGGTCAGTGGGATTTGGTCGTCAGGTGTAAAGAGGAGTGGAACTCTCCCTGTTGAGGCATTTTGGTATTCCTAGGCTAATTCTCTGATTCTGCTGGAGGCAATAACCAGGAGGTTTCAATCTAGCATTTCCTGCTAATTCTCTGGGTCTAGCTGGTGGCAAGCAGTGGGGAGTTCCGACCTAACACTTCTAGCTAATGTCCTTGAGTGAGGGAAATCCTTCATTACTCTCTAGTATGCAAAACATTTCTAACTATTGTAAACTATCTATTACCCTAAGGAATGTACTCGATCTCTGTTGCTAGCTCTGGTGAGGCAGATACTTTGAGAGAAATTGCAAGCTATGGACAGCTTGGTATTAAACTAGGATAGTTGGAAACATTGTGCTGGCCAGAAAACAGTGCCCAATCTTAGCCATTTATGAATCATTTCTTGGGGTACCTTTATGCCTAATTATGAGGGCGTGTTGACGATTGGAAAGACTGATCTGGAACACGTCTGAGTTAGGAGATACCAGCGACTGTCTATCCAGTAGGCACAGAATCCTTTTGGATTCTTATTGCCTCTTATCCTTAATCAGGATTTTACCCCCGATATTTTGGATGTGACTGGAGTAGACGAGTGTGTGTAGCACATGTGACCTATTATCTTATGACAACTATAAACCCACCAATGCCAGTTCCAGTTTATAGGTAATCAAAACATCCTTGACCCACACTGTCAAAAGTACAAACCCAAATATCAGACATAAATGCAAACGGCAGCTCCAGGACAACCTCTGGGGAGGCTGACGAGCCATGTGGTGAGAGCCTAGCAGGCAAATGAGCACTTGGTACTTCCTTGGGTTTCCTTCTCTGCCTCTTCTCCCTCCTCTTCCTTCTTAAAGATTTATTTTCATTTTCTGTGTCTGAATATCTTGCCTGCATGTCTGTGTTCTGCATGTATGACTGGTGCCCATGGAAGCATGAAGAGACTGCTAAATGCCTAAAGCTGAGGTTACAGATGGCTGCAAGCCATTAGGTGGGTGCTGGGAACTGAACCCACACCCTCTGCAAGAACAGCCTTCTCAGATTCGGGATTATAGTAAGGAGTCACCACCAGCTGCTCTTTCTTCTTTCTTTACTGTCACCACTACCTAGCTTGCAATCCAGGCATTTCTCGTGATGTCACCAGCATCAAAGCTTCTATGAAGACTGACAGGAAGGCAGAGACAGTAGAGGAGGAGGGCAAGGGAGAAAAACACAGCTAAAGATCCAGAAACAATGTACACCTCGAGAAGAAGGAAGGTCTAGGCGCCCACAAAGAGTATGAGTGCCAACTCCTGGCCTCTGGGGATGGGAGCCCTCCGGGATCCAGAAAATGTGCACAGGGCCCTGTGGGGCCTCCCAAACAATGGATGGGAAGCCATGGAGAGAAGCAGCTGCACACGACATTTCTCAGCAGATGGGGATCAGGACAGAGGGCCTCCTGAGGGGACACACTTTCGAAGCTCGAGGATGAGGCAAGGAGAGGGAATGAGCCCAGCCACACACAGCCTGAATGGGCCATCACTGCCTCCTAGGGCCTGTCCAACAGTGGCAGAACTGACCCTGTCATCATCAGAGACTCCCTGGGCTTCTTGTACCTTACCAGGCTGTGAAAGTACTGGGAGAAGAAAGTTAGAGTAGAATTGAATCCTTTGTCTGATCTGCCTGTCTCCTTTCTCCTCAGAGGGAGAAGAGCCAAGGGGCCTTAAGGAAAATAGGAGATGGCTCTTTGCTCTCTGGCAGGCATAAGTTGCAGGCTCAGGCAGGTGCCATCTCAGAAGCAGAGTAGGGTATGTGGATACCCAGGAGGGTCAGCATCTGTAGAGGAAGTTGGGAATCCAGAGGAAGGTCTTAAGTGATGGTGAACACTGCCAAGCAGGCATGGTCACACCATATAGCAAAGACCAACACACTGGTGGTAGTTATAGGTAATGATGAGAAAACAAGCTCAGAGCGAGTGCGAGGGTAGGCCCTTCACAGGTTATCCCCAGGAAGAGGAGATGAGAGGAAGGCCTCACATTAGACCTCCAAGCTAGGTCCGATTCTACAACCAAAGATGATGTGAGTTATGTGAGTTATGTGACCCACTCCAGGAGTATTTAGGAGCAGCACTGTGATGTCATGGACCATGTAGAAAGGCAAGAGTTGAAGAGTAAGACGGCAGCTTCTACCACTGGGCACTGTCATCCCAGGCATTCACGTGTAAGAAAACCTGACATCTGGAGCTCCTAGACACTTTCTTAGAGCATTAAAATACACTGCTTCCCCCAGAAAAGGTTGATGAGACGCTAATGCTCAGTGGGGGGAAGGGATAGAGGTAAACATACAATATGATACCCTAAATTAGACTTGGGTTTCTAATTGGGTGCCATGTTTAAAATATAAAAACTTTAGGAGCCAAATTTGTGGAAGGACACAGGAGGAGGAAAGTGATGGCACTCATATGACATCCATGCTCCTGGGACCTGTGGTGCTGGAGCAATGGGACCAAGGTTGGATGAAGGGCCGGAAGCCTGAGGTACTGCGCAATCTGCCAGCCTGTCATAATCTTGTAAATGGATGCATATATTCAGAGCATAATGGAGACACAGACACATAACAGGAGCGGGCTGCATGTGGGAGGGCAGCACAACACAACACAGTGACCTTTTCTCTAGAATCAAGAGAGGAATGGGCATCTGCCTGGGCCTCAGTGCGCTGTCTCTGCAAAGGGCAAGCTCTCTCCACACCAGGCTGCTCTGAGGGCCACAGAGCACATCTGCAAAGCATTCTGGCACTTGCCATTGTTCAGCATGTCCCAAACGTTTCCTGCAGATAGTAGGAGCGGGCTCACAGTAGGCATGTGTTTGTGTCTCATCCACAGGCTCCACCCATGTCATGATGGGGACCGACCGTAATACCAGAAAGAACCAACACTCTCATTTTCACTTCTCACTACATCAGCCCTGCAGAGCTTTCTCAAAGTGTCTTATTCTCTGATTTAAATATAAGCCAAAGCAGCCTGAAAATCAATTTAAAATGAAGACTCTTAAGAGTCCAGCAGCCCCGTCCAGCTTCTCCGTCCCTGTATTAGCTATCACCGATGGGTGGATTCGTAAACACAGCTGTGACGTAAAGGGACAGTCTCAAACAGCGTCACTGAGACACTGGGAGAGTTTTCATTTCTCAGCTCTGTGGTTTGTTCTGACCCACTGCTCCCTGCTTCCGGTTCCCTAAGTCTTACTGAGCATGATGTCTATCTGGGAGCCCAAGGGCCAAATGATGGCTATCTCCAAACCCTTCCTCCCACAGACAGCACTGGGGTCCTGGGTTCTAAGAGTCAAACTGCGAAGAGACACATTTCTGAGAAGTCGGTCAAGCCACCATTTGTTTGTATATGATATACTTGCAGAGGCCCAGACCGACCAGCAAAGCTGGGACCCAAGACACAAAAGCCAAAATAAAAAAAACAAGGGTAGCAACATCAACAACTGAAACTGTATTGATGGAACAATGCCATAAACACAGACATGAAGACATACAGTGCTGAGAGCTATTCATCTGACTAGGCGGCCTTCAGAGAAAGCACAGCAACGATAAAAGGCTCTACCGATAGCTGCAGCTGCAGCGTGGCAGAACCTTCCTCACCCGAGGCCATGTCCTACAGGGAACCCACAGAGAAATTTACAAATTGGAGCCCATCTGTTTGTTGTGCCAGCAGGTGTCACCTGGGGCTCGTTGACTTGGGTACATTGGCTGTGGTGAGCTCCGAGAAGCTTCCTACCTTTCCAGCACAGGGATCACAAATGCATGCTGTGGGTCGGGCTTTCTCACAGATGCTGAGGATCAGAGCTCCGGGCCTCATGATTTCACGGCAGGCACTTTACCAAAGAGCAACTTCCCCAGCCCTGAATGCACTCTTAAACATATGATGAGACAATGGTGAACTTAGCCAGCCCTTCAGTAGACATTCAGAACTGTGCATGGAGCAGGTCCTCTGGAAAAGTGCACACTGGTCACCTTACTAACTGAACTAATTACCAAAAGCCTACCAAAGACGGTTAACCCTTTGCCTCTCAGCTGTAATGCAATACAGTCCTCACTGTGGTCCCTGGTCTAGCTCCTGCATGCTTCTCTGGAGTGTTCATCTCAGATGCACCTGTACGGAGGAGACAGGCTGCCGTCTTTCATCCCCCACCCCAGGCCCCTGCAATATGCACTCAGAAACTCTCCAGGGGAGCAAGCAGAGCCTCGGTTTTGACCACTCCTCAAGCAGAGCTGCTTTCAAACCATGTCATTTCCCGCCAAACAGACGCCTGTACATGGCATTTAAAAGCCCATACTTCAAAATTCTTACATTTGAATAGCTTTTCATTTTTTACAATCTGTTCAAATATGGTGGGATGTCCCTTATCTGAAATGCTTGCTACCAGAATGGTTTGTATTAGTATAGATGTGTGCATATGTGTATGTATATACACACACATACATACATGTGTGTGTATATACATACATACATACATGTATTGAGCTATTTCGGGGTGGGATTCAGGTTTAAACACAAAAAGTCATGTTTAATTTGTTCCTTAAACACATAACATGGAGGTAAGTTAAAACAATTTTTCCTCATTAAATGTACACAACATTTTTAGTGGGTCTAGGTCAACTGTAAAAATTTCCATTGTGGTATTATACTGGTGCTCAAAAATTCAGTTTGGATTTTCAGATTAGAGTATTTATTCTGCGTGTTCTAGTATTTAAAATAAGATTTCATTTTATGTGTACAAAGAGGTGCCTGGTGTACATACTGCACATCAGTGTTCCCTTGCCTGTGGAGGCCAGAGGAGGGCACTGGTTCTCTGAGATTTGTAGTCACAGATGGTTGTGGGCCTCCTGGTATTGGGCATTGACTCTGGGTCCTCTGCAAGAGCAGTGAGGGCTCTTAAACATCACTCCAGAAGCCCAACTTACATGTTCTTACAGAATGGCTGAAAATATCAGGGAAATAAGAATTTACAATCTTTTTAGGATATTAAATAAAGGGAATGTAGTTGCAATTCTTTTAACAACTGTTCTAACAATTCATAGTATTTTATAGCTATTGTACAACTAAATGTATGACACTATCTTCTGATAATGATGAAATGGGACACCATTTTAGTGTGTGAGTTTATTTAACATTTTTAAGCATAAAGAGACCATCCAGGACAAGTAATAGTTCGAAAGTCAGTTCAATTAGTATATGCTTAGAAAAACAGTGGGAGGGCTGGAGCTGAGCTCAGCTGGCAGGCTGGCAGTATGCTTGCTAGGCATGGGCTCCTCCCTAGCACATCATAAAACAGAGCACAGGCTTGTAACTTGGCACATGGAAGGTGGAGGCCGCAGTGTCATAAATTCAGGGCCATTCCTGGCTATGTAGTCAGCCTGGGCTATATGAGACTCTGTTTCAAACAAAACAGAACAGAAAACCAACTACACCAAGGGTTTGCTGAGTGTGTAGCGGCTTAGCAGGGGGCTCCTCTGTCAGCCACAGGCCCTAGATTAGCTCCCAGTAAGAAAGCAGAGCAGAACAAAGGTGGATCAAGAAACGTATCCTAAGTTATTTACCATGACCGATGGTTTTAAGTAGATTCTGGATGCTGAATTCCAAAACTGATGCTGACCAATTTCAACATGAAGCTGTAAGTGCGGTCTAGTAAGCGGTTACACCTGGACTCCAGCATCAGTGTTCAAACACATTTGTTCTGTCTAGCAGCAGCCTGATGTTTTTATTGGGATAAAATGTGAGGGGTTGGGACGGCTTCAGAATATCCCATTAATCCACCCCACCTCCCACACAACATAAGGAAGTGAGAAAGGCCACGAAACCATCACTTATGCACTGCCTTTAAATCCTACTACCCTGTGCTCACTGCTGGCTCAGTTGGGGGCATAGCTAAGTGTCACAGGGATGGGGCTTATTTTACTGTCCCAAAGACCAAGCATACTAGGTAAAAATATATGACACTACATCCTTCTGGTCCCAGGAGATGGAAGAGATGAAGGGAGCCCTGTAATGACCACCAGGATACTGCCAGGCTATATCAGCCCCACAGAGGAGGGAGTTCTGCAACTGGAAAAGGTCCTGTCATTGATTAGCACAACTACCAGAGGCCATGAAAACACACAAGAGGATTAGTGAGGATCCAGTAAAGTTGGCGCTTTACCTGTAGGTTTCATGCCCCTAGATTCAGTCAACCAAGGCTCAAAAATATTTGGCAATAAAACACTGCATCTCTGTTGAACATAGAGGCTTCTCTTTTTAAGTCATGGTCTTCTAAACAATAAACCATAGGACCTGCGGTGTTCTAGGTAATGACTCATTACACAGCACCTGCAGGGTACTAGGTAGAGTCATTACATAGCACCTGTAGTGTTCTAGATAAAGACTCATTACACAGCACCTGCAGGGTACTAGGTAGAGTCATTACATAGCACCTGTAGTGTTCTAGGTAGAGTCATTACACAGCACCTGTAGTGTTCTAGGTAATGAGTCATAATACAGGACCTTCAATGTTCTAGGCAATGACTCATAACACAGGACCTTCAGTGTTCTAGGTAATGATTCATTACACAGCACCTGCAGGGTACTAGGTAATGATTCATTTCATAGCACCTGCAGGGTACTAGGTAGAGTCATTACACAGCACCTGTGGTGTTCTAGGCAATGACTCATTACACAGGACCTGCAGTGTTCTAGGTAATGACTCATTACACAGGACCTGCAGGGTACTAGATAATGACTCATTACACAGGCCTTGCAGTGTTCTAGGTAATGATTCATTACACAGGACCTTCAATGCTCTAGGCAATGACTCATTACACAGGACCTGCAGGGTACTAGGTAATGACTCATTACACAGCACCTGCAGTGTTCTAGGTGTAAGTCTTTAGAGATGACTTAAAACAGGAGATCAGTGAGAGTAGACAGGAAGACATGGTTCTGCAGACATGGTACCCCTCATATGAAGAGGTCTTGAGCATCCCCTCCCTGATATGTGAATCCTCCTGGTCACTGAGAGATAACTGTACTATGGGAGTCTATAGAGAGTGGCTACTTCATCAAGCAGACCAGGAAAACTCCCAACCAATGGTGCCTTGGTTTCAGCATCAGCTGGGCCTTGGATTGGCAATGGAGAAGTTGTTAGCTCCAGGCTAGTAAAGCTCAGGTCCTGTTTAATGCTTAAAACAAGAACCAAGAGGATCAAACTATCTCCACATTTCTTAACTGCATCTCCAAGTATGTCTCAAAAACCTAAATATACAGGACTCAACAGGACAAACCCACAGTTTCACACAGGTGAAGACCAGATAGGTGGAAAACAGGGAATGCAATTTACAATGACAGAATAGGCCATGCATCTTGAAGTGACCTGACTGATGTGGGTATCAACAGACAACAAGTGAGGCATAGACATAGAAGCTATAAACAAAAGATGCAAATCCAACTAACAGGGGTGATGGCCAAAGGGTGAGACATAAACTATGGGGTGGAACTGATAGAAGAGACTCCAGGGGAGAGACCGGGGAGCCTGAAGACAGACAGGGAGTTAACAGGCAGAAAACTGAGGAACAGCAGAGAGCAAAGAAACAGTACCAGTAAGCCTGGGCAGCCCCAGATGCCTACCATGACACTGGGATCCAATATGTAGTAGTTTCAGAGAACAGAGTCCCAGTGGAGTACAGAAACAGACTCACTAATATAGTCAACTGATGTACAACTACCGTGCAAAGCTGTTCTCTGGAGGCTGGCAGCTTCCTCAATGACAGGGCAGCTAAAAGAGCATGCAGACAAATGAGCCACAGACCTAAATCAGAATGTAGACCTGTAAAAAAGACACCAAGAGAGCCTTCCTGGGTTCATTAGCCATGGCTCCACAGTATTCACAATTACAGGAATGAGTCAGAGTGCCGACTTCACCTAAATAAAGGACAGGGTTCTTGGGTGCTAACGTGCTGGCCATGGAAACCATTGCAATGTGCACAGAAGTTCATGCACATCTGAGTCCAAAGCCGATCTACAAACACAATAGCTTATGGCCAACGCTAGAGGCAACCCAACTGCATCAACTGGGGGAGGGATAAGCAAGCTGGGTACTTGTGCAATGAATAGCATAGCGAGCAGTTATAGGGAACTACTGACTCACCCAACAACATGAGTCTCAAACCCTTGCTTAGCAACAGAAACCACACTCCAACAGTTACACCGGCACGAGCCCACTTCCCAGACATTCTGGCAAAGACCACGGCCCAGGTATACAGAAAGATTCGTGACTGTCAGACAGTGAGAATGATGCGCTCTCGACCAGACGCTCCTCCAAAGTTCCTGGCTCATCCCCAACCTGATTCTTTGAATCTCTTCGCTGTGCTCCACAAGCAAAGAAACACCTAGCAACCATGATGGCTTAAGACTTGCTATGCAGAGCACACCAGCCTCAAACTTGATGCCATCTTCCTGTGTTTGCCTCTTGAGTACGGGGGTTGCAAGTGTGAGGCACCACACCCAGGTTTTACTTAACAACTCTGGAGCTTACACATCTAGCTTTCCCGAGATACACTGAACAAGCGAACGCTGCACATCTGACACACTGGCCGCACTCCCCAGCGCACCTGTGACATCATCTGTGACCTGATAATGAACTCACTCATCCTTCCCAAGGCTTCTCAACAGTTTTCTCAAAAGAAAAAAAAAAAGAGCTTGAATGAAGTAGTCAGCTGGGAATGAACATACCTAAAGCAAGGAGAAGGGTAACGTGAGGAAGAGGAGTTTTCTTTTTAAATTCGTTTTATTTGTTATAAAAATAACTATGTATTTCTTTTACTATTTAAAACCATCAAACAAGGAAAAATTTCAAGAATGTAAGAGCAGATCTCTTTAAAAGATGCAGGTAATTTCAGTTAGAGCATTACCGTTACTCACTCGTCTTTAACCCAGGTTATTTATTGTAACTTTGGTAAAACGCTGGCAAAGAACTACAGAGGGCCATGTGACTTAGCCCTCAGTTGAAGCAGGTCTGTAAAGTATATGGAAACTTCACTGGTGACTATCCTTTTCTTTTCAATTCTAAACACCCTTTCCTTTCCCACTGCATGCTCACTCGCTTGCTCGCTCGCTCGTAGCACCGGTACAACATCCTTTCCACACTGAAGCAGCAGGCGCAAAGCAGCAGCAAGTGTCCCAAACCAACCATCACGGGGTCCATGAGATCCTGTCCTGGGATGTGGGCAGGAGAACATGGCAGGTTTGTTCCAGTATATATCCAGTATATCCTTTGTCCTGAGGAAAACCCATAAACCAATATGTAATCAAGTATGCAACAGTGACTAAATTAATGGGGTGAGCTCTAAAATAATGGGGCAAACTCAATTTCCTGGAAACCAACAGGAGTCCTATGTGGGCAGCACTATCATAATGTTATACAGATTGCTTGATTTTAGTTTAGCTTTGTTTTTAATTTGTGAATTTTGGATGATAATAAATGTACATAATCACTGTAAGGCGGGCGGTGGTGGTGCGCGCCTTTAATCCCAGCACTTGGGAGGCAGAGATAGGTGGATTTCTGAGTTCAAGGCCAGCCTGGTCTACAGAGTGAGTTCCAGGACAGCCAGGGCTACACAGAGAAACCCTGTCTTAAAAAACCAAATAAAAACAAACAAACAAACAAACAGAAAAACATTGTAAAAATATTTTAGAATTACCAAAGCATAGAGCAAAGAGGAACTCCCAAGGCCACACTGTCCAACTGCTGAAAATCGGGGCTGTGCTCCTCTACCAACAACTCAGCCTCTGTTAGATGACTGACACTTTGCTGTGTTTCAGGACTCACTTCCTGTCTGCTATTTTGATTTTATCCTTATGAATTTATTTCTATGTCACAGATATAAAACGGCACTTCATGGTGTGTGTTTTAAACATCCCAGTCACCTAATCTAACCAACTCTCCATGAAATAGTCTTGCAGTTTAATGTCCTACTGCAAAAAGCAACGCTTACATTAAACCAAGCCCCTAAAGCCACAAAAAACCCACCAAACTTCAAAATATCAAAGTCTGGGAATGAAAGTTAGAAACAAGGGGCTTGAGGGTTGGCTCAGTGGTTAAGAGCACTTGTTCTTACAAAGGACCCAGGTTTAATTCCCAGCACCCCCATGGAAGCTCCAGGAGAATAAAGAGTGTCTAAGAGAATAGCTGCATACTGAGCATGGGATATGGGGCAGAGAGAAAGTTGTCCCTGAGAGTCTGTGATCAAGTCTGAGTTACCCTCAGAAGTCCGACACTCTCTGTTGAACACATGGAACAGTAGTGAACTGGGCCTCTGCACCTAGAACTGGAGTTGCCATCCTACCTGAAGTCAGACTCCTGGGCAGTAGCTTCTCTCTCTACACATCTCAAATCAAATCAAACCACATTGTGTTCCTACTCTAACACCACCCACACCTGCCCATTTCTCTCACCCATCCTAGCCAAGCAGCTTACTCCACACTCTGACATGCCCCAGCACATCTGTCAGTCAGCCTGTCTGTCCCACAGCACCCCCACGTCAAAGCTCTTACTACATGCTCTCAGCAGGCAGCCAGAGTGAAGGAGCAGAGCACACCTACACACACATACTCCCATACCTCTACACACACACACACCCCACACACACCCCCCACATTGCTTGTATCAGTAGGCTTCATTAGGTTTCCAGGATTAGGACTCTAGCTACACTCAACCCAATCTAAGTCTCTTTTTGCTCCTGGGTCTTTAGAGCATTGCCCCTGCCGGGCACCACCCTGCTCCACTCTCTGCCTTTGGGTGGATCAGCTCATCTTCCTGACAGCAGCAGTGGTCAGGCTCCTTGTGCAGCCTTCAGCTCTTATTGGTGCCTACTGATGTCTGGTCTTGTCCCTCAGACACATCCAGGCATGCTCTGGGAGAGTTGAGGCTATATTACCATTTTCAGTGGGAGTGCCCTAAGGCAACGGGGTGCTGGAGTTCAGAAGGGATGCAATACGTGTTTCCTGATTCAGTGAGTACACTGAGCTGTGCTCTGGTTAGTGATCCAGCACAGGTGTCTGGACAATCCCAGAGCTCCATGTGCTGTGAAGGGCTCCCAAGCCATTCAGTCTGTCCAAACAGTGCCCTAGCCAAACCCCTTTCTATCTACAAGGCCTCCCTCCCTGTGTCCACGGCTTTGGAGGCAGCAGCATCCCATGAGTTCAGTAATTCAGGTTCTCAACTTTCCTATTATGGAATTTACACTCAGAAGGGCTCTGCTCCATTTTCACATAAATTAAGAAATTCAGGGTAGGGAAACAGCAGTGCTCTTCCAACTCCTTCAGTCTTTGGGTAGCAGACTTGGCTGTGACAGCACAGGTGATACGGAAGGCCCAGGCCTCCAGCCACCACTTTGATGCAGGAGCCACAGTGCCAAATGCTGGGGCGTGTCTCTTCACCTTGGTCTTCCCACAGGAGGCGCAGGTACACTTGGCATACTGGCTCATCTCAGTCTTCTCTCCTCTTTTCTATGAAAAGGAACCGTGGCAAGTCCATGCTTACCAACAGCCCCGACCTCAGTACATTCAGCCATGTCACTGTGACCCAGGCCTGAGCCCAGAGGGGAAGCCACAGTCTCTGCTAACCCTGTGACAGGTACACCTGCCAGCAACCTGGGTATCAGTGAACACCAAGTGTGGCAGGGCATCCCTGTGGAACCTGGGAACCTGCTGTGGAGAGCTCTTAAGGCTGCTTCAAGGAAATTGGCAAGAACATCTGACACTGGGCTAAGACAAGGAAGTAAGCTCAAGAAAAACACAGCTGAGGAATGTACTCCTTGTATCTTGATCATCTTGATACAGTGACGGGGACCTTTGCTTATGCCTTGCTTGTCCTTGACCAAGAACTGACCCTATTCTCTGCATGTACTTAGAATGGTATAAAAGCAGACTGGGGAAAAATAAACTCACTTCAGTACTTGCTGGAGTCATGTTATAATGCCAAATTGTCTTTTCTCTCTTTAATCCCCCCTCCCTCCGTCGAGACCACTGACTAACTGAGGGGCTTGGTCAACCTGGGTCTCTGATGACAGCCACTTTGTAAGATAAGAGTTCTCCTTAACCTTTTTGGAATCAGGATCTTGCTAAGCTCCTAAAAATTACCATGGACCCCAAAGGACATTTTACCATTCTATCCACTAGGGTCTGCTGTGTGAGAAAATAGCCAGAAGTTGGAATAGGAATTATGTCTAAATACACATGTTTATGAGAAGTGGCTAGAACTTTCCCAAACGTAAGAAAGTAGGCTATAAGAGCGACACTGTTTTATATCTCCAATAGCTGTGATGCTATTCTTGGTGGTCAGCTTGACCACCTAGAACTAACTAAAACTCAAGCGGGTAGATATACCTGTGGGGAAGTGGAAAGACCCTAGATAAATCTGGATCTTTTGAGGAGAGAAGATACACCTCTACTCCAGATCTTTTTTGTTTTTGTTTTTCTTTTTTTGAGACAGTATTTCTCTGTGTAGCCCTGGCTGTCCTGGAACTCACTCTGTAGACCAGGCTGGCCTTGAACTCAGAAATCTGCCTGCTTCTGCCTCTCAAGTGCTGGGATTAAAGGCCTATGCCACCACTGCCTGGCTACTCCAGATCTTTTGAGGTGGGAAGATCCACCTTTAATCTGGGCCACATGTTTTGATGGCAGCCTATATAAAGACATGGGAAGGGAAGCTTGCTCTCTTTGCCTGCTTGGTCTTAGTCTCAGTGGTGAACGCCACTCCCTCATAGGCATCAGAGCCTACTTCTTTGGGATGCTAACATATACCAAAAACATTCACTGTTATGAACTCAACAGCTACTGGATTCTTGGACCTTCCACAGGTAAAAGGCCATCAGTGCACTAGCTGGACCACAGCCTGTGAGCCACTCTAATAAATCTTCCTTCTATGTATATACACATTAATTTTTATATATCAGTTTTATTCCTCTAGAGATCCTGACTAAAACAATAGGTGTGGCTTTACAGAAAACAGCTGGGCTATCCTGCCTCCCCAGTTATGTACTAAGTGGGAGAAACATTCAACAGCCACGTAAATGGATTTCTTTGGTACTGTAATAAAACTATACCAGTAGTGATTTATTACAGGTGACATGCTATGGGGACAATGAAACCCAGGTGGGCCACATTTTCTGTTAGTGCCTCTGGAAAACACCAGTTTGTTGTTATCAGATCCTGACGACCTACCTCACCCTATGCTCCAAGCCCAAATTTCCCTGGAAGTCCCCATGCTAACAACAAACACCATCAGCTATTTCCTGGAAAGTGGAATCTCACCCCCCCTTTTTTTTAAATAAAAATGCCTGCTAAACACTGAAGTCTAAATCACAGGATTTTTTTGTTTGTTTGTTTTGCTTTGTTTTGTTTTTTCAAGACAGGGTTTCTCTGTGTAGCCCTGGCTGGCCTTGAACTCAGAAATCCTCCTGCCTCTGCCTCCCAAGTGCTGGGATTAAAAGTGTGCGCCACCACTGCCTGGCTTAAATCACAAGTTTTTAATCATTAGTTTGTCAGGTAAAGACAGTTTCCATGCAAATAATGGCAAAATCTGTACCACTCCACTGCACATCTTCTCTGAAGGCCTCGATCAGTTCAAGGCCCTGTGCATTATGAAGGCCTCGATCAGTTCAAGGCCCTGTGCATTATGAAGGCCTCGATCAGTTCAAGGCCCTGTACATTATGAAGGCCTCGATCAGTTCAAGGCCCTGTGCATTATGAAGGCCTCAATCAGTTCAAGGCCCCTGTGCATTCACTATGCAATCACCATAGCCATCTTCCACAGCTCATCAGACAATGTTAAAAGGTCGTGATGCAATAGCAGTAATCTATTCTACTGTTCCAGTCAGCCTGGAGTTCTGGTTCTTACTGTGTGTGGGTAGGGCCACACTAGCTGGGCTGTAAGGCTCTGGTTTGTAGTAGGGTATGAAACAAAGAGCACACATGAAAAGATGCTCAGACAAATCCAAGTCAGAACTACAAAGAGTTGCTAGGTCTTACTCACTGGGGCACTGGAACTAAAGAAACAGGCAATAAGGTTCTGGAGGTGTGGAGAAATTCACACCCAAGTCTACAGACAGAGTGTGAACTAGTTAGTATAGCCAGTCTTAGAACAGCCTGACAGCTTTTCACACTGTGAGGCTCACACAATGCTCTGCTGCTAGCTACAAACCCAAGAAAGACAATTTGTGCCAATGCTGCTTCATGGCAGCGTTACCCACAAAGGCCCAAATCCAAGTTGGTGTGGTGGTACATGCCTGCAATCCCGGAGGTGGGTGGATGGATCTCTGTGAATTCCAGGCCAGCTTGGTCTACATAGAGAGGTCCAGGGCAGCTAAGCCTATCTATTGAGATCCTGTCTCAAAACTGCATCAGACCAAAACAAAAGGCCAGAAATAAGCTTAATGCCCACCAGACTATGAATGAGTGGGCAGAGGGGACTCGGTGGTGAAGAGCACTGGCTGCCCTTCCTGAGGACTGAGTGAGTGGGCAGAGGGGACTCGGTGGTGAAGAGCACTGGCTGTCCTTCCCTTCCTGAGGACTGAGTGAGTGGGCAGAGGGGACTTGGTGGTGAAGAGCACTGGCTGCCCTTCCTGAGGCCTCAGGTTTGGTCGCCAGCACCCACATGGCAGCTAACAACCATCGGCCATTCTAGTCCCAGGAAATGTGACATCCTCTTCTGGTCTTTGAGGATACTTCACATATGTGGTGACAGACATACATGCAGGCAAAACACTCATACACATAAAATAAAAATAAAATTAAAAAAAAAATCTCAAAAAAGAGTGTGTGTGGACCCCTATCCTCAGCACGAGGCACTGTTTTGGAGGGGGTGGAGCCTCTGAAGTGGGAGATGTGTCTGTATAAAAGGGTCACTGGAAGTGGGCCTTGGGAGGGCACAGGCCAACTGGAGCTCTCCTGTTTTTTCAATTTATTTATTTGTTTTATGTATGTGAGTACATTGTTGCTATTTTCAGACACAACAGAAAGAGGGCACCAGATCCCATTACAGATGGTTGTGAGCCACCATGTGGTTGCTGGGAATTGAACTCAGGAACTCTGGAAGAGCAGCCGGTGCTCTTAACTACTGAGCCAGCCCTCTCTTGACTCTTGATTCACAAAGATGAGCTCACGTCACACCATGAACAGACTGCCAACCACCATTACCTTCCCCAGTGTCAGGGAGTCTGAGAAAATAGTTAATATACCATCAGTCCACACAAGAATCCAACCTCTTCCTGTTCCTATTCTCCTCACAGAGCACCAGATAAACTGGAGGTCAGGGCAGACACACACTGGCATACACACACATAAACACAGAGACACATGCCAGTATAGACAGACACACACACAAACATAGAGAGATACATGCAGATATACACATACACACACACACACAGAGACACACAGAGACACATGCCAAAATAGACAGACAGACACACACACACATACATATAGATATACAGACACACACACAGACAGATACACACACACACACACATAGATATACATACACACACACAGACAGATACAGACACACACACAGACACACACACACACACACACACACAGACACACACACACACACACACACACACACGACGTCTGACAGCTCGATCAGTTTGTGACTCTCCCCCTCTGGGTCTTCTCGTGCACACGCAAAGGATCAGAAGTTGAACTCGCAACCCTGCTGCCCCAGCTTGCTTTCCCCCAGTGCCAGCATCGTCGGAATCATGCAATTTTCAAGCCAACAATGTACTGGTTGGCTAATTCATCCATCCTTGTCAAGGGTGCCTAGCCCACAGTGGAAATTCAGAAAATGTGTGTTAAGTTCTTCTGGGAGCCGCATGGCCACCCCCACCCCACGTGGGAGGGCATGATGCTCAGGAGAGGGGACAAAGTTACAACAGAGACAAGACTAGCTACAGAACCATGTAGCTAGTAGTAGGAGCAATGACCAACCCATAAAAGAAGTCTCTAGGGCATCTCAGGGGCTCCAGAGAAGACAGGTGGGAAACTGAGTCACACAGTGTAGAGCACGCTTGGCTGAAGGGGAGGCACTTGACCCAACAAGGCAGATTTTCTTCTCGGGTTAAAGAGTACGAATTAGACAATGGCGGCTGCCAGGACTGCTTCAAAACAGAAAACTCCATACTGCAAGTGACCTGTTAACAAACTTAACAAGTACTGAGAGGTAGGTTTAATTTTAAAAGAAAGTTAAGTTCAATACTTTTATCTTCGATGAGTAGAGGAACTGGACCTTAATATCTGATGTAAGAACAAATTTAATAATCATAGAAGAAAATGAAGCCTGATTTAAGCTACTGAAGAAGTTCCAAGAGGACTGAGCACACCAGAACAAATGGAAAGCTGTGAAGACACTTGGTACAGTTCCTTACAGTTCCAGAACTGCTGACTTCCTGAAGGAGCAGGAGCCTGCCGCTGCGCTGGGCACTGCTGCATCTGCTCTTTGCTGAGAGCACACGGGTGGGTGGGCAGGGCACTTATTTCTGAACTACATGAGGCCACCAACACTAAGGTTGCTTATGCTTAAAAAGTCAAGCCAAAGAATTCAGAGACAACATCACAGTAAACACCAAGCCCTCCCGCTCCCATCTGACAGGGGAGTGGTGAGGATTAAGTGAATGCCAACAGCTCCTCTTCCCGACAGGATATGCTATCTATTCTTCCTGGGACACCCCAAATCTTGGGGTAAGAGGAGGGGGATCTCTCCAGTAAGGCTCACTCACCATGTGGACGGCCTCGGGGTAAATGGGCTCTGTGATCACGTTCCGGTTGTGGGTGATATACTCCACCATCTCGCTTAGCGCAGCCCGCTTTACTTCCTTCCACTTCAGGTCACTCAGTGGGTCAGAGACAAAGTCAAAGAGGACACAACACTGGCGTAGCTTCTGGATAAAAAGCTTCTCTTGATCTGCAGGAGGAACATCTGAAAGGAGAGAGTGGGGACTGTCAGTCACAACAATGCTTAACCCACAGGGCTTGTAGACACTCGTAGTCTCCGATTTTTACTGTGAATTAAGGTGGGTGAGGTGAACAGTGAAAAGGATGTGTGCCCCACAGCTGGCTGCTGCTGACATCACAGGCTTGGCATGATTGATAGCACCAGTCACAACCAACCCTTCTGAAGGCACTCAGTGGACAAATACTTTCTGGGCAGCAACACTCACATGGCAGGCCCTGGGCTGGGGTACAAAAGCGTGAGAAATAGCAGCAGACAGGGAGGCCAGGTCTGCGTGATGACAGCAGAGCCAGGTATGGGATGGGGGAGAGACTTCTGGCTGTCCAAACCTAGCAACTGCATCTGCCCAAAGACCTGCTGTAAAGCCTCTTGATGTCTCTCAAAGCTCAGCATCTAGGAGGCAGGGCAGGAGAACCGAGAGTCTGAGGCCACCCAGAGCTACATGGGGAGTTCCGGGCACTGGGATCTATACAGCAAGGGCTACCTTCTATGAGCACTGCACTTCACTGCACCACACTGTAGTTAAGAATCCTTCATCTTAGCCGGCAGTGGTGGTGCATGCCTTTAATCCCAGCACTTGGGAGGCAGAGGCAGGAGGATTTCTGAGTTCGAGGCCAGCCTGGTCTACAGAGTGAGTGCCAGGATAGCCAGGGCTACACTGAGAAACCCTATCTCGAAAAACAAAATAAAACAAACAAACAAAAGGAATCCTTCATCTTGCTTTCCTTTATGGCTGGGACTATTCATGAACCCTTACTGGCACCACACAGGTCTGAAGAACGTGCAAGTTTTCTATATGGAGTACCCTAACACAGAAAATCAAACCATTCCTCTAAGCACTCAAGTTCTCCTTTCAACAAAGTCGGATAATTTTAGTTAAAATGTGCTAAACATCATTGGAGGGTGTGCGCAGTTTTCTTGGGGTATGTTATGCTGATGTGAGATATTCCCTCGAAAGATTAATTTTAGATTGCTGATGCATTACAGAAAAGAGCAACATGTAACTGGCTACCTTGTTTGGCTGGTAGAGTCTGACCCTCCTGCTCCTGTAAATACTTTCAATGTGCAAGCTCTGGCACACTGCTCCTCCTTCTGTGTCTGTGCTAGCTAGGACCTCCCAGTGGCACTGAAAAGAAGTGGGAGAGGCTCCTCCTCTTCCCCCTCCCCCTCCTCGGCTTGGAGGTCACCACTGGAATCCAGTTAGTTCTAGGAGGCTGCATGAGAAACCCACTTGTGTATTCAAAGATATTCCAGTCTGCTACCTAACAGCTACCTCTGTGGGCCTGGGACAGCAGGATCTGCATAAATGAGTGCCAAGGGGCTGGACCCTGGATTCATAGCAGCACTGGACTGCAGGACAGAGAGTATGTCAGCCTTTCAACACAGGACACTAGGTTGGCTATGGCCCAGGGCCAGGAAATAGAGACAGAAAGAGAGTTAGATCACATTACACACAAAGCTCAAATAACCTGGAGCATTATAGACTTGGATCTAAACGTCAATAGCTAACACATTTTAAAAGATAGTATTAGGCTGGCTAGTTTTTTTTGTTAACTTGGTATAAGCTTAGGTCATCTAAGAGAGAACTTCAACTGAGAAAAATATTCCATTAAGTTGACTGGCCTGTAGGCAAGTCTGTGGTACATTTTCTTCATTAACGATGTGAAGAGAGCTCTCAGCCTACTGTGGGGGGACCATCCTAGGGGTGTGTGGTCCTGGGTTGCTGACCAAGACATGGGAGTAAGACACTAAGCAGCATTCCTTCATGACTTCTGCTTCAGTTCCTGCCCTGAATTCCCCTGATGATGGACTGTGATGGGGCATGTAAACAAATTAACCCTTTCCTCCTCTCCTCAACTTGGTCATGGTGTTTTATCACAGCAATAGATAGAAAACTAAGACAGTTATAGAATATCTTAGAAGAACTGCCAGGTGCATCCTTTAATCTCAGCTCTAAGGAAGCAGAGGCAGGTAGATCTCTGCAAGTTCAAGGCTAGCCTGGTCTACATACTAAGTTCCAGGTGAAATTGTGAGATAGGGCTACACAGTGAGACTCTTATCTCGAAATTATATAAATAAATAAAATAGAAAGGAAAGGACAGAGGACTTTAGACACAGAACCTGGCAATCACTAAAACGTTCTTTATTGTAATCACCAGAAAGCCAGGTCTGTGGTTACAAGTTTATAATCTCAGTACTCTGGAGACCTAGACCACAGCATCACGAATCCAACACCAGCTTGGGCTACACAGCAAATTTGCGGATCAGTGTAGGGAACACAGCAGGACTGCTCCAAAAACCAAAACAAACAAAAACACATCCAGACACTAGCAGCTGTCTAAGAGTTGGTACACATTCAAGAGCAGGGGAGGGGCAGGGCTGCAGCCAGTGCTCACACCCAGTGGACCAGACTGGGCAGCTCTGGGCACTGACAGCTGCTCTGGAAGACATCTGTGCCCAGGAGCTAGACCAGTACCCTAGCACATTACCTTGTGATATCAGAATCTACGTACCACACACACACATAAGAGTGTCCAACGGAGCTGCCCATGTCTACCACGGGGGATCAGATGGGCACCCTGGAGCGCTTGCACCATTCTATAACAGGGAGTGCATGAGGTACAGACAAGCACATCTTAATAGAACACTGGCATGAAAGAGGCGATAGGAAGGACTTTGTAGCTTTTTTTTTCCCACTGTGCAGAAGTAGCTTTATTGCCCCATCTACCCTCACTTCGCCTTTCCCTGGGCAGCAACAGCTTCCATGGCCTTCCAAACTGTCTCTTCGTCTCCCAGGAACCTCATGGGCTTGATGGGCTTCAGTTGCTGGTCCAGCTCATACACAATGGGGATTCCAGTGGGCAGGTTCAGTTCCATGATGGCCTGGTCTGACATCCCTTCCAGATGTTTCACGATGCCTCGAAGGCTGTTCCCATGGGCTGCAATAAGCACTCTCTGGACAGCCTTAATCTTAGGTGCAATCTCCTCATTCCAGAAGGGCAAGGCCCAGGTAATGGTGTCCTTGAGGCTCTCACAGGTAGGCAGCTCCCCAGGCTTCAAGCCTGTATAGCGCAGTCCTTGCTGATGGAGGTGTAGCAGTTGTGTTTCTCATCCCTGAGTGGTGGTGGGGTGTCAAAGGAACGCCTCCAGATCTTCACCTGCTCCTCCCCGTGCTTTGTAGCCATCTCACCCTTATTGAGGCCTGTGAGGCACCATAGTGCCACTCATCGAGGCACTAGGTACGCACTACAGGCACCCACATTTGGTCCGTAACATCCAGGATGGTCCAGAAGGCGCGGATAGCCCGCTTCAGTACCGATGTGTAGCACCACAGGATGGTCCAGAGGGCGCGGATAGCCCGCTTCAGCACCAATGTGTAGCAGATGTCAAACTCTATCTTGGCATCCTTGATGGCAATGGCCCCCTGCTTGGCCTCCTCTGCTCCTTTCTCAGCATACCCGAGACTGGAAGGACCTGGAGAGGCCTTTGGATGTTTGGCCAGGGGGCAGTTCCATGGGTTTCTGTTTTATAACTATTTACTGCACTCTCCATTATCTGCTTTTGTATGTGAATCCTATTTTTAGTGAAAATACTAAATGTATATGTATTTGGAAAAAAATTAAAAGCATATCAGGAACAAACAGTAGGGGCTGCAGCGATGGCTCAGTAACTGCTTATGTACTGCCCCTGCGTAGATGCACAGGACTTGAGTTTGGTTTCCAGAAGCCACATCTGGCTGATCACAACTGTCTGTAACTCCAGGTCCTGGGATCCAATGCCCTATTCTGGCATCCATGGGGTGCTCCATGTGGTTTTATAGGCTTACCTTTATGTAAAAAAATTTACACAATCAAGATAAGGGTGACTTCTGAATGCTTTATTTATATAATGCTCTTTTCTCTGACTCTCTTATTTCTAAGGGTTGAGAATTGGGATGTGTGGTGGTTTGAATACACTTGGCCCATAGGGAGTGGTACTCTTAGGAGGAGTGGCCTTGTTGGAGGAAGTGTGTCACTGTGAGGGTGGGATTTGGAGATCTCCTTCTATGCTCTGGCTCCACCCATTGCAGAAAAGAGCTTCCTCCTAGCTGCCTGAGCTGCAGTCTCTCCTGGTTGCCTTTGAATCAAGATGCAGAACTCTCAGCTCCTTCTCCAGCATCATGTCTGCCTGCATGCTGCCATGCTTCCTGCTATGATGATAAGGGACTGAACCTCTGAACCTGTAAGCCAGCCCCAATTAAGTGTTTGCCTTTATAAGAGTTGCCTTGGTTGGGTTGGAGAAATGGCTCAGCCATTAAGAGCAGGTCCTGAGTTCAATTCCCAGCAACCACATGATGGCTCACAACCACTCATAATGAGATCTGATGCCCTCTTCTGGCGAGTCTGAAGACAGCTACAGTATACTTATGTATAAGAATAAATAAATTTTGGGGCCAAAGTGAGCAGGGACTAAGCGAGCAGAGTTGACTGGAGCGAGCAGGGCCAACTGGAGCCAGCGGGGCAACCAGAGCCAGCGGGGTTGATCTGAGTGATCAGAGGTCCTAAAATTCAATTCCCAACAACCACATGAAGGCTCACAACCATCTGTACAGCTACAGTGTACTCATATACATAAAATAAATACATAAATCTTAAAATCTTTTTAAAAATAAAAGAGTTTGTTTGGTCATGGTGTCTCTTCAGAGCAATGGAAATCCTAAGACAGGATACAAGTGCACAAAATAAAAACTGTGATCTAGCCATTTGAATCCAGGATGAAAAGAGAGAACCAACTCCTGGAATTTACTCTCTGACCGTCATACATGTATTGTGGCACTTCATGCCTGAAGTCACATGTGCACACACATGATCTATACAAACACTAAATAAAATGAAACAGTGTAGAATTGTGACTTGGTATGTCTGCTAATGTATGTGCATGAACCAACAATGGTTGGTTCAACAAGAATCAGGCCCTGAGTTTCAGGACTGGCTGCGTCTGAAGGAGTGTAGATAAGAACAGCTAGGCTAGCTTGGTGTAACACACCTGTCTAACAAGTGGAGGGCTGGGGCTCCTCCCATCAGCACTGTAAATAAAGAAAGACTGTGCTGGGACTGATTATAGATTAGATTACAACCCTGTGGTGGTTTCAATAAGCTCGGCTCACAAGGAGTGGTAC
This sequence comes from Mastomys coucha, assembly GCF_008632895.1. Taxonomy (NCBI): domain Eukaryota; kingdom Metazoa; phylum Chordata; class Mammalia; order Rodentia; family Muridae; genus Mastomys; species Mastomys coucha. The sequence continues at coordinate 124,258,649 of NW_022196912.1, read as the reverse complement.
TGTTAGGAGGTGTGGCCATGGGGAAAGTGTGTCACAGTGTGTGGGGGGGCTTTGGAGGTGTCCTATGCTCTGGCTCCACCCACTGCAGAAGAGAGCTTCCTCCTAGCTGCCAGAGGATTCCAGTCTTCTCTCCTTTGGATCAAGATGTAGAACTCTCGGCTCCTTCTCCAGCACTATGTCTGTTTGGATGCTGCTGTGTTTCTTACCATGGTGACAATGGACTGAACCTCTGAACATGTAAGCCAGCACCAATTAAATGCTGCCCTTCATAAGAGTTGCCTTGGTCATGGTGTCTGTTCTCAGCAACAGAAACCCTAAGACAAACACTCAATCTAAAAGAAAAACAACTAAAGCCACGAGGGAGGTGAGGGCACAGTTGTGGACACCTGAGGCAGTGCCATGGGGACCCAGCGGGAAGGTGATCCACTACAGACAGAGAGTGGTAGGACCCCATTGGGTTCCAGGAGCAGATAATCCATTAGGAATGGAAGGCAGAAGGTGATTTTTTTTTTTTAATAGTTTGGATATGAAGTAGCCCTCCCGAAAACTCATGAGTTGGGGCTTGGTCCTTTAGCTATGTGAGGAGGTTCTGGAAACTTTAGGAGGCGGGACCCAGCTGGAAGAGCATCCCACTGGTCCTTGGTGGCGCCACCTTGAGCCACCTTGCCCTGGCTCATTTCCTTCCGCCCTCTTTCAGATTCCTGTGTGCTTTAAGTCCACAAACAACCTCCACACATTCCCACATCAGGTTACTCTCCCCACATTCCTGCAGCTAAACAACACAGACAGCACTGAATACAAATCTGTACAAAATAAAACAAGTCCTCCCTAACCCCAAGTGGTCAGGTTTTGGCCACAGTGAGGAGAAGCAATTGATACATGAGCTACTCTGCTGTAAGGAAAGGGGACTGTAGGTTCAGGAGGAGCAGGAACCACGGCTGGTGAGCTGCCACAACTGTGGGGTGCTTCAGCTATGCCAGACAGAGATTGAACACTGCGCGAAGTGCAGGACTTAAAAGCTACAGAACAAACTGCTGAGTTCACTTAGAAACCAACGTTCCTCAACAAGTCACTGTCATGACCGAAGATGGTGCCTACATCAGGCCATGTTCCCTGTGTTGTCCACACCGGTACTCAGTGGAATGTCCTTACAGAACAGGGACTCTGCCCTAGTCACCATCTTATTCCTGGCACCTACACCGGTCTTGCACATCTCTGCTGGAGCACATCAATCTGAGTGGAATAGACTAAGGTAATTTAACTGAGAGGCACCATACTTTCAAATGAGTTTGTATCATAGGACCATTATGTGCATCGGAGTAGAGCACAATGTCCATGGGAACCCTAAGAAAGCTGAGGGGTGCTGGGCAGTGGTGTCGCACACCTTTAATCCCAGCACTTGGGAGGCAGAGGCAGGTGGATTTCTGAGTTCAAGGCCAGCCTTGTCTACAGAGTGAGTTCCAGGACAGCCAAGGTTCCATATTCCTAATGTAGTGAGTCACAGTTAAGGTCACCTCCATTGATTCTTGGGCACCCCCCTTATCCCAGGTCTCTGTCTTGTCCTAGAGCTGGCCCCCACCTCCCCAACCCTGTCAGCTGCAGATTTCCATTTATTTTCATGGGCATCTAGCCCTCTCTCCTGTCCTTTCCCACATCTGATCCTGAATCCTCCATTTCCCTCCCTATCCCCTCCATTCCAGATCCCTCCCTCTATCTGTTTCTTATGACTATTTTATTCCCTCTTCTTTTAATTCTTTCTTTCTCTTCTTTCCCTTTCCTTCCCCCCTCTCTCTTTCTTTCTTTCTTTTGAGACAGGGTTTCTCTGAATAGTCCTGGCTGTCCTGTAGACCAGGCTGGCCTCGAACTCAGAAATTCTCCTGCCTCTGCCTCCCAAGTGCTGGGATTAAAGGTGTGTGCCACCACCGCCTGGCTTATTCCCCCTTCTAAGTGAGAGTCAAGCTTCCTCACTTGGGCCTTCCTTCTTGTTTACCTCCTGTAGCCTGGCAGGAACCCTAGTGGAATGATACACAACCCACCCACAAAATTTTTAACCCAAAATTTATCCTGTCTACAAAAAATGCAGGCAGGAGTGATGGAGCAGAGACTGAGGGAATGGCCAACCAATAACCGGCCAGACGTGAGGCCCATCCCATGAACAAGCACCAATCCATAACACTATTAATGATATTTTGTTATGCTTGCAAACAGGAAAATGCTGTCCTCTGAGAGGCTCCACCCAGCAGCTGACTCTAACAGATACAGACACCCACAGCCAATCAGTGGATGGAGCCTGGGGACTCTTCAGAAAGAATAGAAGGAAGGATTGCAGGCCCCAAAGGGGATAGGAACTCCACAGGATGACCAATAGAGCCAACTAACCTAGACCACTGGGGCTCTCAGAGTCTGAACCCCCAAGCAAAGAGCACACACAGGCTGGACCTAGGCCTCCCCACACACATGTAGGAGAATGTGCAGCTTGCCCTTTGTGGATCCTGAACAACTGAATTGGGGCTATCCCTGTCTGTGGGCTATGTTCTTCTAGCTGAGTTGCAGAGACTTGAAGTGCTAGGGTGGTGGAGGTACCCATGGGGCCACCTGCTCTGAGGAGAAGGGGGTAGCAGAGAGGAGGATTGTGGGAGGGGTGGCCAGGAGGGTGGCAGTGATCGGGATGTAAAGTGAATAAGTAGAAAATAAAATTAAATTAATAAAAAGCAAGCTAGCTAGCTCGCTAGCTGAGGACCTCAATGTAGGAGCCAGACCTAAGCCGCAGAGGCTCTGTGAGCAGATGGGTGCTGTAACTCGACCCTGGACAAGGTCTCCCTGGAAGAGACACTGAGGTAGGAGGCCAGAGTAGGAAGAACCGACTTTAGCAGAGAGAAGGCCACGCCAGAGCCTGGGCCCCTGGCCTTAGCATACTCACTGTGCCTTAGCTCTGCTCCTGGTGGGTGCTGGGCTGGCAGGGTCATCTGTGGTGACAATGATCTCTTTTATTATTATTTTTTGAGGTGCTAGCAATAGAACTGGAGGTCTCACGCACGAATGCTAGCTAGGCAAGCACTGAACCCCCAGTCGTGGCCCGCTCTATGAATGTGAACAGCACCCTAGGGAAGCATCGTAAGGGAGCATAGTCCACATACATGAAGTGACACGACTAATCAACTTCTGACATGACCTCTTGAAACAGGCACTGGGAAGCTATTTTTGCTAAGAAGCACTGATGCCTCAACTTAGTCCCACGTGCAGAATCAAAGCCTGCATTTCTGCCTTCGCTTGGTGTCTGTCTTCTTTATTTTGGCTGAAGGTACAGAGACAAGTGTCACTGCCTTAACCTCTCTGGAGTAGGGTCTAGACTCCTGGAAGAATACAACCTCGAGGGCAGGCCTGCTCCCACCTGCACCACAGCTGAGGGTGAACCCACAAGAGTGAAGACACATCCCGGAGCAAAAACCATCTTGCAGAAACTGGACTGACCCCTGCAAGTAATGACAGGAACGACCTCACAGAACCAGCGCAGCCCTAAGCCAGGACCGCCTAGCTATGCAGATCTCTTGCCACCTGCTCTAATTCTTTTCCTGTTTAAGCCTGAATTTCAGGTCAGTACCTCTAAGTATGCACATGGAGATCACTGGATCTCTTTATTTGTTCCCCTTTCCACTGTTTATAACCTTAGTTTAAGTAAAGAACAACTTTAGGACCCAAAACCACCAGACAACAATGGCAATGATGATGATGATGATGATGACGATGACAACAGTGACGATGATGATAATGACGACACGTTCTAGTTTTGTTTCTCTTGTCATGATAAAAATAAGAAAGCAAAAAGCAATTTAGGGGAAAAAGGGTTTATTTGGTTTATAATTCCAGGTTATGATCATGTAGAGTCAGAGCAAGAAGTTGATCGGTGAGCCACACCCATATCAAGAGCATTGAGAAAGAATGTGTACACACCTATTCCTTCTGAGTCCCTTTTCTACACACATGAGCCCAGGATGCCCCATGTAAAGAACGGTGCTGCCCGTCGAGCGCTTGGTCCCCTTATGTCCACTGACTCTGTAATCAGGACCACCCGCACCACAGACTCATCCACAGGCCAATCTGATCTCAGCAGCTCTCGCTCACTCCCTTCTCACGTGGTTCTAGACTGTGTCAAGTTGACAGTGAAAATAACCGCACACAACTATTTGCTGGTGCTGGGGATAGCCCCCAGGGCCTTGCCCTTCTAGACGAATGCTCCCCCACTGAGCTGTGCCCTTAGCCTCCAAGAGCTAACAACTAATTTCCCTCAAACTGCTGGGAATCTGAAATCTTTCCTAATTTCAAAGTACAAATATCTTCTTTTGCCTGTTCTAATGTGTGTATTTCCTGCAGTAACACCCCTAAAATCAAGGTGCATCTTTTTCTTTATCTTTAAGAAGTAGGTGGATTCTGTGCTAGCCTGACAACGTAGCCGGGTTTCCCTACACACTGCCTCCGTGCTGGGGTCTAAAGAGGTGTATTCCACTCCTATCTCACCTGTTTCCACCCTAATTCACGTTGCATGAACTGTGAGGACGAGGTGACCTCCTGTACATCACATGAACTATAGCTCCTTCATGTGACATGAGCTGTAAGGATGGCGGTGGCCACTTGGTTCATGAACTAAAAGGGCTGCTCCTTCATGTTACATGAGCTCTAAGCATGGCGGTGACCACCTGGTTCTAGGAAGAAGGGAGGGCTGATGCCTGACAACCGTCACGAGCGTTGTTTGTCCTCCTGTGGCTGGGTTTGCTTGGTGGCACTCTAGAGGAAACCCCATGGAGACAGCATGAAGCCATGGCTGGGCCCCGACACCATCCTTCCTCTGGGCTGTGGAGGTGCAGTTAGGGCTAGTATGGTAAATGCCTGCTAGGGAAGCCCAAGCTCCCGGTGCCATCCTTCCCGACTTCCCATCCCATGGCCTCTGGGCTGTGCTCATCGCTCTGTCATGGGAAGAGATGCTGGTCCCCTGGGGTGAGGCTGCTCATTTTCCCAAAGCCACTCCTACCCCGAGCCTCAGGAAGGGCCTTAGGGCACCTGCTTTCGTTGTGGATGAAATTGGGACAGACTCCTTCCTTACGCCTAGCCACTACTGGTTCTCATGAAATCGCAGTGCTGTTTATTTAATAAGGCAGTCAAGCATACTTGAAAAAGCAGGAGCTGAAGCCAAGTTCTAGTTCATTCATGTTCTTCCCTCCACAACTGGGTGGGGCTGGGTGGAGGAGGTCAGGTGGAGATAAGGTGGGGACCAGGAGGGACTGGTCTCCTTGAAAACTCATTCAGCTAAGAGAGTTTTCTAGTGAAGACATGAAGACACACAGAGGGGACAGGGTGCTTTCTAGTGTAGACTCTGCCTAGTTAAGAAGCAGAAGGTGGGAGTTCTGTAACTGGGCAGGCTGAAGCTTGGAACTGCCCATGGCTGTGTACACACAGGGTGGGATCCATCCTCTAGGCACAGGCACAAGCCCGGGGAGAGCTAAGTACAAGGCAGGGACAGTCTTTCCTTTTCTGTCTCTGCTCCAGAGGCTGGCCAGAGCTTATGTGTTTTGCTTTAAGGTGCTCTGTTTGGGCTTCCTTCCTCTTTCCCTCAGCCTCCCTCCCTGAGTGTGGCTCACCTCCATGCTGGTTTAGCTCAAATGGCATGTCTGTTTTTCTCTCCTGTTCTGTTCCTGGCAACTGGTATGATTTATCAGTTTCCTGCCCTGGGATTTTTCTTAAATGCTAAGAAAAAGTTGTCTTTTTTAAATAAGGAAGGAAGGAAAAGAAAGAAGTGTAGGTTTTCCTGCAAATCACGACTTCACAATGCTCACAGATACATAGTGCAAGAAGAAGGATTCAAACACTTAGCCTAAGAGAAGACCTGGCTTTTTAAACAGGAAGATAGTAAGACAGGCTAAAGAAACTCCGAAGGTAAACATGGGGATCCAGCAGGCCACTGTCTGCTGGTGCAGGCCATATTCTCTACCCCAGAACTTAGTTCTAGAATGCCCGTGGGGAACGGAGATGGACTCCGTAATTACTGCCAATTAGCAAATGCTCCTCACCTGTGGTAGAACCCAATCACTTCATCTTCCACTCATTAAATATTAAACAACACTGCCACACATGGTGGCCAAGCTCCTCAACAGACGGCTCATTTATCTAAAGAACAAGGGCAGACAGTGAGTATGACTGGCACAGGAAGATTCCAGAACTTCAACAGCCACACAGTGTAGCTGGTCAGCAGGATTCTGCTAAGGGGAACCAGGCAGCTCTGCCTGGCTCCCGCTGTTCTCAGCATCTCAAACACAGGCACTTCCTTCTGGTTACACCCTTTGTTGCTATGGATCCCGGCCCTTTTCATCTGTGATGGCCACTGCAGGGCTGAGAACAGGGTCAATGAGGGAAATCAAAAACAGGTGCGCGCTGTCACCCTTTGGGAGTTAGAACAGACATAAAAAGGCACTGGGGTGTTCCGGATCTCCCGTAAGATGCCTCTCTGAGCCCACCACGTTTCCACTGATACAGGTGAAGACCTCCATTGGCTTCATCACCCTTCAAGGGTTGGTATGCCAAGACTCAATCCCCACAGAGACTTAGGCAGGGCCTCTGGGAGATGATTAACAGGAGATAAAGTCATCAGGTGGAGAACCAAGCTTGAGATATGAGCCAAATAAAGTTTTCTTTATATTACCTCACCTCAGGGATCTCAATATAGTAAAAGAAACCTCACTGAGAAAAATCCAGCCCAACCTGCCTGGCCATGAACTAACTCACAGCTGCTGGGATGCTCGAGAGCAGCAGGGAAGCCAGCCGTGGAGATAAACAGCTGTCCTTCCTGTCTGAGGCCGCTCCAGCCTAGGGAGCCTAGGATGAGGTAGAGCAGGCTGCTTGAAAAGAATGACAGCATGAGGCCGTGCAGGCTGTGCCTCCTCCTGCAGGTGCCCCTGACAGCTGTGCCATGTAACTAATGATGTCAATATGGCTGGTGTCAACAACCCATGACTTCTGTTCCTGCCGGCTGTGGCTGACCTCTTATGGCCTGGCTGCTAGCTAACGGGCTTTGGGGATCCTGGGGATTTTTTGAGATCATCAATGGACGAATTCCTTGATGGTTTCACAGTATGATGTTATTACTGGAAAGTGGTAAAAGGGAGGAGGGAGGCTGGGGCCTAGTTGAAGGATGGATTTCGGGGGTATGTCTCAGCATTCCTTTCTCCGCCCTGGCTCCTTCCTGTATCTCCACCATGAGGTCAGCAGCCCCTGCCATGCACTCCCTGCGGCACAGTATTCTGTCTCACATGGTTCTAGAATCATTGAAGCCAAGGTCTCTGGACTGAAACCTCTGAAACTATGAGCTCAGATGAGTATCCTCCCCTAAGTTATGCCTAGTACTCTGACACAGCAACATACATGGCCACTGAGAGCTGACTGGGAGTGGCAGGGCCATTCCTCAAGGGACAGGCACCCCTCGCTCACTGGATACTCTTGGTCACACTGAAGACGGTCACCTCTGGGCCAGGATGTCCAGTCTTGGGAGAGAGGGAAAGGCATGCATCCTGAAGCAGAAATGGAAAAACCTACATCTCTTTCTTTCCCTTTCTTCTTTTTAAAAATGTATTTGTTTTCCTTTCTTTCTTTCTTTTTTTTTTAATTTAAAGAGGACAACTTTATTAGAATTTAAGAAAAATCCCATGTCAGGAAACCGATAAATCATAGCATAGTTGCCAGGAGGAGAATGGGAGAGGAAAACAGACATGCCATCTGAGCTAAGCCAGCATGGAGGTGAGCCCCACTAGGGGAGGGAGGCTGAGGGAAAGAGGAAGGAAGCCCAAAGCACTTTAAAACAACACGTAGACTTAGGCTCTGGCCAGCCTCTGGAACGAAGAGACAGACAACAGGAGGAAAGAAAGAGAAAGAAAAGAAAAAGTTGTATCTATCCAACCCAAGACCCCTAAAGGCAGCCAGAACCTCATGGTGGCTCTCAGAACCACCATGGAGTTTTAAGCCTGTTAGTTACTGTCTCTAGCAAAGAATACATTAACAATTTTAACTAATTGCTTCAATACAATAAAGTGCTGAGAAAACCCCATCTTTCCTGACAGCACCTTCCCCACAGGCTAAGGGACCCCGGCCCAGGGTAGGCCTGCTTCCACCGCTCTCACAGCATCCCTGGGTCCTGCCACCATGGCCCCCACAGGCTGAGGGACCCTGGCCCAGGGTAGGTCTGCTTCCACTGCTGTCATAGCAAAGCTTCTTAGTATCTCCTCCTACTGCCTGTCACCAGCAAAGCCAGGGGAGCCTCTGATAACTATGTCCTCACTGGAGCGCAAGCCCTGCTCAATGCTCACTCTGCTTTCTTCAGGAACCTCTGGTGGCAACTTACCAAGCCAAGAAAGTCAACCAACGAGCAGCAAGTGGCCTGGAACCTCTTGGCAACTGTGTCCTTTCCTTTTAATGTAGACCTGAGGGGAGGCAACTCTGGCCTCTGACATAACTGCTCCCTGAATTACACATCTATACATTCTAGTAAGAAATATGTGCATGTGTAAATATGCATACTCACAGGCTCAAGTACATATTTTGTTTTTGTTTTTTTAAACAGGGGTTAGCTATTTAGCCCAGGCTAGCCCTGAATCCTGCTTCAGCATCCCGAATGCTGCTGAGCTTACAGGTTTGTAAACACTTGGCTACTCAGCATGATGTTCAAGGCTGAGCAGTAGATGCTATTCCTCTGGAGAAGTCTAGATGCATGCTATCATCTGTACTCTGGGGACTACAGCAATTCACAACTCCCACCTCCCACACTTTTTAAAAACAAAACAAAAAGAAAAAAAAAAAAACAGAGGTAGGATGGAACCCAGGGCCTTGTGTATGGCAGCAAGAGCCTCACTCCCAGCCCATATCTGGACTTTCTTACATATCTGCACAGATGATAAGCCTGCGTCCCAGATCATGAACACTCCTCATGCCTTCCATTTAATGTCCACCTCTGTGTAGACAGACAAGCAGCGGAACCCTAACCAAGACAGGGATCACACATGCCATCCTCTGCTGCTCTCACCTCCACATCTAGCGTCCAGATGTCCTATCAGGCCAGCATTGCCTTCGAATGTCTGCATGAACATGTACAGTGTGCATGGGTTAGTGTGTACACGGGTTAGTAAGATGATGGGAGCATCGGACCACACATACCTCAGGATTGCCACACTTCCTCGACTCTACCTGGGCCTTACTGACAGAGTGCACTCTATAAAGGGCTAACAACTCCTACCCCACAAAGCCTTTACCCCACAATAAGCCTGCATCCACCATGTGACCGCTGCAGTGGGGATCAAGTGGGGACCATCAGCCCCGTGGTTCTCCCTCTGTCCACCTCGGCACCTGCAGGTCACACAGGCTCGTGGCAGTTCTACCATCTACAGACTGTGCATGATGAAATAATCCCGACTCAAAACCTTTCTGCCCTGAATTCAGCTTAGCCCAAATACTAACACTGTGGCTCAATACTTCTTCTGTGTGTGCCTAACAGGTTTTTAATCTATTTTTACTTTTTACATTATCCATTTTATTCTAGGATTAAAAACTACAGTTAACAGAACAACTCTTGTTTAAGTTTATAAAGGTAAATGCTAAAATTTTAAATTATGGGAATAATCTTTTAAGTGTTAGTAGGCTAGAAAAAAATTCACGTATTATATTGAATGTTTAAAAAAGAGGTATTATACTTAAAATTTTTATTTAAATAGCATGTAAACAACTGTCCTCAAATCCCCTGGCAAAGATGTAAATTTCTAAAATTCGAGACAGAGCCATTTCTAAAGCCACTTAACAGTGTAGCAGACTCTGACTGTTAGTGCGCGCCAGCCTAACAGCTGCCGTTTCATTTTAAGGCTGACAGGTGGGGGCACAGGGATGAAGGGTAGAGGAAGAGGGTGGGCATCATCCAGATGTGGGAGGTGCCCAGGTGCTGGCTTGCCCTCACCCTTTAGTGACCACACAATAGCTAGACTTGGCACTCAGCCAAAGTCCTGTGGTACTTCGGTTCTACAAAGCATTTCAGCTTTTGGGAAGTCCACGGCTGTTGCTCACCACTTCACTGTCTCTTGTACCTGCCAGAGCCAGTCATCCTTTCCTTAGATGGTCCTGGCCAATACGTCCACACTCCCCAAGGCCAGGAACGGTCCGATATTCAGTGTCCTGGTTCTAGGTGATGAATCAGAGGTTCCGAGTCCCCAAAGGTACCTCTCCTCACTGGGAATGTACTGACTACACTCTCTAGACACAGAAGCAGAGCAGTGTCCTAGCAGACCTTTACTCAAGCCCTTCCTTCCCTGAGTTTCCAGAGTGAACAAGTGAACAGAGCTGCTCTGGATTGAGAGAAAGTTGGGAGGCTTGGGGATCCCTCAGAGCTTCTAGCAAAGTCACCTGAGGACAGAACAGTGATCCCTAAGAGGATGGTTCCAATTCCACCCAAGGTTTCCGGAGGACCAAACTTACATTTCACTGCATAAGGCACGGAGGTCCCCAACTGTCTCCAGCCCCTAGCCAGTCCTGTGGCAGACACTCATACTTCATGCCTTTGTAATTTTAAAAGATGCAGAGGCGGCAGATTGACAGTGGGCCTCTAAGGTTATCCTCTCTTGTCCAATCTCAGGTCTAACAGCCTCTACTATCACACTCAAATGCCAAACTGTGGGAGTGTCATATAGTTTCTTTTCTTTTTCTCCTAGGTCTCTGGCAAGCCAGACAGGTACTCCACTTGAGCCAGATTCCTGGTCTGGCGTGCTTTCTGTGTCTTCAATTTTGAGAAAAGTTTCTAAATAGCCTGTTCCGGAAATACTGCTGTCAAATGTAGCTTCACACAAGGTCTCTGATGCTGTCAAATGAGAGTCTATGGTCCACATACAACATAGCACCCGCTAAATTCTCTGGCAGATGCTACACTCAGGATACATCTGTCCTGACTGGACCACATCTGGTCAGAGTGCAGACCATGGAAAACTTTCAATTCAGTACAGACAGCTGGAACTAAACTCCAGAAGAGAGAACTAGAGACAAAACACTTTGATGCAAGCTTGACCTTTAAGGCTGTGCTGTATAAACATGGTGTTGTCACACAACCCTAACAATCCCCTGGGAAAGAACAGGCCATTACCCAACTCAGTCGCACAGGGAGGGTGGAGCTGACTTGCAAAGATTGTGGCTTCTCCAAAGGAGCCCACAGAATCCCCAGCCACATGATCAGACCAGACATTCTCAGTAACTCAGTGACCCTATTAACACTTTTGCCAAACTGACAGGCAAGAATCTTGGCCCCGCCTCCTTACAGCCTCTGATTCGCTCCCAGGCAGTCTGGGAAGCCCCACCCGGTGATTCTCAGTGACAAGCTTGTGCTGGTGGGGGACTCAGAGCTTGCAGTGGGCTGCAAGGCACCCGAGGACAGCTAGGCTTGTTAACATCTGATTCACGCCCCAGCAGCCTGGACAACAGAACAACTTGGGGGCAATGTTGAGGCTGAGACAAAGTCGTCCTGAAACGGAAGCCCCCAGTAGTCAGGCTCCGTTAGTTGGAGGTAGTGATTTCAGCATGGTCTACACCCAGGCCAAGCATTCACATCCCTCACCTTGTTCAAGACCCATAGCTCTTCTGCAGGGAGACTTTTACTGTGGTCATTTTGTGGACCAGCAACACATTAGGTAACTTGCTCCAGGTCACACTAGTTAAGGGTCCACGCCGTGAGCAAAAGCTCAAAGACTGGCAGAGAATGCACCAGCAGACAAAGGCAGGGCCAGCTGTGCTCTGCAGTCTGACCCTGCAGGCCAAGGTGACTCCCGGGACAGGAATCCTTGCACTGAGGCCCCTGTGCACCTTCTGTAACTCAAGAGAAGCTGGGGAGCCATCCTCAGAACAGCATTCTTAGGCTGAATCCCAATCCCGATTCCTGGAGGGCCCTGCTGCAGCCACTTGCCAACCCCTGTAAGTCTCTCACCACAGCAACATGGCCATGCCTTTGCTTGAGTTCTGCTTTGAATGGACACACATTTGACTAAGCCCTGTCCTAAGTATCAGGAACCCAAGAAATCAGGGATTTAGTGTGCTAATCACATACCATCACATTTGTTAGTATATAATTACTAAACGAAATAACATTCAACTATGAATCACTTCAAAATCTTCTCTGGTGTTGCCAACAGTGGTACATGCTGGCCACATCTGGAGGCACGCTGGCCACCCACAGTACAGAGGAGAGGGTGAAGCAAGCCATCCTCTCTTTGGTTAACTACTCAGCAGAATGTGCAGTTCGGGTTTCCAGCTATCCACTGAACAAGGACAAAGAACATGACTTTAATGGCCATGGCTATGTCACTGGGAGGACAGACTGACTGACCAATCGACCAAGCAAGTGACCCTTTCCTCCTAGCCTTTGCTGACCCTTGCCAGCTGTGGTGGTCTGAGTAAGAATGGCCAACATAGGCTCATATGTTTGTACGCTCAGTCCCTAGCTGATTAGAACTGTGTCCTTACTGCAGTAGGTGTGTCCTTGTTGGAGGAACTGTGTCACTTGGGAGTAGGCTTTGAGGTTTCAAAAGCCCACGCTAGGCCCAGCCTCACTCTGCCAGTAAACCAGGAAGTAAAGCTCCGAGCAACCTCTCCAGTCCCATCCTTCCTGCCTGCCCCCACACTCCCCGCCATGATGACAATGGACTAACTCTGAAACTGTGAGCAAGACCTCATTACATGCGTTCCTTTTTAAGAGTTGTGGTGGCCATGGTGTCTCTTCACAGCAATAGAACAAACACTAAGACCACAGCTTTGGAGTAAGATGAAGGACTAGAGATCCCAGTGCTAGACCCTCTCGGTGGGTCCCAGGCCCCACACAGGTTCTATAGAGCTTTGCTTTTGAATTTACACTGTAGGATTGCAGCTCAAATAAGAACATTTCTTTCTTTCTTTCTCTCTTTCTTTCTTTCTTTTTTTTTTGTTTTTTTTTGTTTTTTTTTGTTTTTCGAGACAGGGTTTCTCTGTGTAGCCCTGGCTGTCCTGGAACTCACTCTGCAGACCAGGCTGGCCTCAAACTCAGAAATCCGCCTGCCTCTGCCTCCCAAGTGTTGGGATTAAAGGCATCATGCATCACCACCACCCGGCGAACATTTCTGTATGGATGTTGACAACAGGCAAATTCTTTCTCTTACTTTAGGAACACTCTATAGGAAATATATATATATATATATCCCAACTTTCAGACAATGGACTCACAGTTGCATCCCCACACCCACAACGCCATAAAACAAAGACAAACAAACAAACAAACAGCCTCCACTCAAAAGCTGAATGAGTTCTGTACACTGTTCTAGTTTCTCCTTTAGGATACTGAGCACAACACAGTGGTGCATGCCTGCAATCTCAGTGCTTGCCAATAAGGGCAGGAGGTCAAGGTCATCTTGGACATTTCTGAGACCAGCCCAGACCACCTGAGACTGCCACTCATTGATAGATTGGTGCAGATGTTCTGGTCACTTATGCCATATCAAATTCTCTTATGGAAGTAACAAAAAAGTAAAAAAATGTCCCATGTCCTAGTAAATGTGAGCTTTTTATATATATCAAGGCACTAATATCAACATAGCACAGATACTCACTAGGCTGTCCACAAAGGCAGCATTTCACCTATGGTAAAACAAGTAAAACTAACAAAATGTAGAAAACGAAAGCAATACACACCTTCCCCAGAGCTCAAGGGGCTTGTTCCTTGGGCTGTGAATGTCCCTGGGTGAGTTCTCACTCTCATGCCACATGGCACTGTCACCCCCGTGCTACATGGGTACTCTCCTGGCACCATTGCTATTTGCTGCTCACTTGAAACTGTCAACACGTACAAAAGTGCTCAGAAATGTCTGACGAGTGAACACTTACAGAAAAGCCCCATGACAGCCATACAACCAACCCCACATCACCCACCCACCTACACTTCTCTGCCAGGCCTCCCACCATGTCCACCCTACAGAGGCCACCTGTAAGACTTCTCACCTGTGACTGAGCAGGCACTATGGCCACAGGAAATAGGGACAAAGTATAACTATGAAAGCCTGACTCAGCTATCAGACAGCCTACTTGAAAATAACACACGAGGTCTGAAAGTTTCTACTTGTCAAATCCTTCCCAGTGCTGGCAGGATGCTGCCTCTACCATTGATGGCCACCAAAGAACAGGCTGCCTCAACTAAGCCATGAGATGAAGTTCAGTCAGATTTAGCTGAAAGGGCTTTCAGAGTGTCCAGTTGTGTATTGTGACAGGATGTAGAAAGCCTTTCTAGGAGGAGGTAAGCAACTGTTTGGGGTCTCGACTTACTGTTAAACCAAACTTTGTGGCTTTCCTAAAGCAGAGCAAGTGTCCTGCTCAGCATCTTCTAGCAATCCTATCAATACACACAAGGTCTACACAGGTGAGCAGAGCGCTCCCTGGCCCTCACCAACATCAACACAATGTCTACACAGGTGAGCAGAGCGCTCCCTGGATCACCCCCCCCCCCCCGCAACACACACACACAATGTCTATATGTGTTAGTGCCTTAGATCCTTATCAAGATACATAATGTCTACGCATGTGAGCAAAGTGCTCCTGGATCCTCATCAACACACATTATGTCTATATGTGTGAACAGAGTGCTCCCCAGGTCACTCCCCCTCCAGACAATATCTGTATGTCAGAGCAGAATGCTCCTTAGATCCTCACCAACACAATGTCTACTTGCATGCACAGAATGCGTCTCAGATCCACAGCGTTACAACATTCACCACACCGTCCAGCCTCTGTGTAAATTATCTGGATTAGCATTCTATTTCATTTTTTATCTTATTTACATGAGTGCACTGTAGCTGTCTTCAGACACACCAGAAGAGGGCATCAGATCCCATTACAGATGGTTGTGAGCTACCATGTGGTTGCTGGGATTTGAACTCAGGACCTCTGGAAGAGCAGTTAGCGCTATTACCCGCTGAGCCACCTCCCCAGCCCGGCACTCCACTTCGTAGTGATGGCCACTCAGAGTCAAATGTTTGATCTTGTTCCCTTGCACCAAACCTCATCATCTAGAAAGCAGGTCATATCATCCTTGTTATCCTAATGAATACCTTTTATATTACATTTATTTATATATTTTTTTTCCGAGACAGGGTTTCACTGTGTAGCCTTTGGTATCCTGGAACTAGCTGACCTTGAACTCAGACATCCACCTGCCTCTACCATCCTCTGGGATTAAAGGAGTGCACCATCATGCTTGGCTAGCAATGAATAATTTTTAAAGGGATGTAAAATTCACACTGCATAGAACACATCGCTTCAACGTTTCAAAAGATCTTCATTGCAGGAACACCCTATACCACATGGGTCAGCACCTTCTCCTCTCTCCGTCAGCTGCTGCCACCTCAATCACCTCCGTTTCTACCAAGTTGCTTATTCAGGATATTTCATATAGAACACGGACTCTGAAATAGCAGAAATCATTTGAAGTATTATGTGGTAACTCTGAATGCAAACACTTTTTGGGTCTATGGGATGGAGTTGGGATTTCACTGGCATATGACTGGTGAGATTTAAAAAAAGGAAAAGGGTAAAAAAAAGCCCAGTTTAACACCAAAAGGACATTCTAGGGATAAGGGACAGTCCTTTATACTGCAAACCAAAACACAACACTCTTGCTCTTCCTTCGGGACAAGTTCTGTCATGGAGGTGCACAGGGGTTGGGACATGACTGAGCCTGGTTCCAGGAGAACTAAGAGTCTGTGGGCATAGGCCACGGCCCTGATCTCCCATGGAATGAGTAGATTTTATCCTGAAAGAGTCACAACTGGCCTAGGGATGGTGGCACACGCCTTTAATCCCAGCACTTGAGAGGCAGAGACAGGTGGATTTCTGAGTTCGAGGCCAGCCTGTTCTACAGAGTGAGTTCTAGGACAGCCAGGGCTACACAGAGAAACCCTGTCTCGAAAGACCAAAAAGAAAAAAAAGAAAAGAAAAAAGAAAGAGTCACATCATGTTGATGGGCAAGACTGACATCTGGATCAACACAAGAGGATGGCAGCTTTGAAGAGGACGTCGGCCTTGTGAGTCAGGTTACATCTTGGCCCCAACTAGATGGGGGGCTTCAGCTTTCTAGTTGGCCTCTGGTCTAGAGAGGTTAGAGACAGGCAGAGGACAGACTTCACAACCAAGAGGTCAAGTGGTAGCTCCTCCCTTTTCACACAGTGCTTGCTTGCTCGCTCTCGGTGGCTCAGGGCTCAGTGGGTGTGAGAAGCCACGGAGTGATGCTATCTGCTTCCTAGATGGTTAGTTTCCCATGCATCTCAACAGTCACCCTGACCGTAACTATTAAGTCCAAAGAGGTGTTCATGATGAATCCTTCAGGTTTCAGAAGCATCAACATCTGCGGAGGCTTTCCCCTCAGACTCAGAGGTGCTCCCGGGGAAGACAGGTGGCTCTGTCTTTATCACTGACTTGATCTGGGGAGGTCACACAACAGAAGGAAGAGATAGGGTATGTCGACAAGCAGATCCTAAAATTTACCTGGAAATGCAAGAGACCCAAAGTATCAAGCCACCTTGGGAAGACAACAGGAGCGATGGGAGCCACGCTGCCTGTGGTTAGAGCTGAGAGCAGAGCCAAAGAGTTCAGGACCAAGTGGCTGGGAATTGAGGGTGGAAACCAACGGAACAGAGCTGGAGCCAAGGAAGATCTTCCCGCTTTGGGTCCACTGACTTTCGGCATGCCTGTCAAGTCAGTTCAATGGGGCAGGGAGCAGTTATCTCAAGAAATGACAAGGGGGAAACAGGGTATCTAACATGGCAAAAGGCTGAAGGCCGCACTTTATCTGACTGGAGATAACAACCAACTCCACACAGACCAGAAGGTCTAAATGCAGGCTGTAAAATGGCTTGGAAGGAAACAGGCGCAAACCTTGGGGTTCCGTATGGCTCCTTAGATGTGGTTCACAGAGCACAGGGACAAAAGGAAGCAAGCAGCCTTTGTGCAGGTTCAAACCACTCTTCGGCAAAACAGTAAGGACACCCAGAGTGGAAGACACCTTGTAAAGCCTAAATCAGCAAGGGCTGTGCAGTCAAGCAGCCACTGGCCACACCCTTCCGGCCATTCTACACTCCACCAGCCCTGGGCTCCTCCCCTCTTTGTTCTTCTAGCTACCCATTTATTGTCCTGCCCTGCTGAGGCCTCCTCTTTAGCACCAGGAAAACCAAAGCCACCAGGGCCAACTTCCTCCCTTACACACCCTCCTGTTCCAGAAATGGCAGAGGCCATCCTCCTCAGGAGGCTGTGAGGGTCAAGCTTTTTCATCAGGGTTGCTCTTAATCATCTTACCATTTACCATAAAAAACAAACAAAACAAAAGGCACGGGCCTACCAGGAGCATGCACCAAGCCAGTTCATTCAATTAAATGAACACAGAAACAAGAGGGCAGCTAAACTAGAAGGGTAGAGCAGGAGCCAAGTCTCACCAGGGGTCAACCTGGACACTCCACTCGCACTCTGTTGCCTTCGCAGACAAGGGCAAGTGCTGCGGGACCAGGAGGACCAGGAGAGCCGGGCTCTGGCCAAGTCTCAGATCCAAAGCTAGGATGGCCGTGCTTCTAGCCATGAACTGGGTAAAAGCGTGCATCTTCCTCAAGAAGCAGGAGACAACACCTGTCTCTTGTTCTTCCTTCTGCCTCTCTGCATGCTCTAGGTACACACGCCTCCCTAGTCCACCACCCTCCTACTGTGGGCATAACTTTCAGTTTCTCCTGAGCCTTCATCACAGCCACAGCAAACCCTCGGGTTTCCAGGCTCTGGACATCATGGCTCTCTGTCCCACCTTGCCGCTCTGCCATCAGCCCCACACAAGACTTTGTTATTTATTCAACACAAACCTCATCCTGGTCTGACCCACCCCCACACAGCTCCCTTTGCTCTAGTACCACCAATTAGCTTTATAAAAGGTCATCTGAGCAGGACCTCCTCTGAAAGCGGGCACACCCACACTTGCAGCAACTGTAACATGACCAAGTCTAGGACTAAGCAGATGGCCCAGCGCCATGTCAGTGATTTCTAAACACTCACCTAAATGACATCAAATTTTACATGGCCGTGGGCAGGAACTCAAGATTCAGTTCTACTGTCTTTCCATGTATAAAGATTTCTTGGGTTTGAAGTGACATTCAAGCTCCTCTGGTAGAGGCTGCGTGGTCACCAAGCTACCAAGAGTGCACCCAGGGTTCCAGAGCAGGGAGCTTTTCTTCTCAGTACATATCATGAAACATTTGTATCGACAACCACTTCTCCTTCGACAAATGGGTGAGCCAAGCCAGAGCCTGCTTCTAGAGGAAGGGGCCTCTGCTCTACGAGAGTTCCAGGCTACTTAGCACGGGCACGAAGAAGAGTTAGCACAGGGCTAGACTCTCAGGATCACATTACGCATCTTTACCAGGAATAACATCAGGTTCATCAATGAAATACTTGCCAGCCATGCGTTAACAAATCCAGCTAGACAGAGGATCTCTCAGGGTAGCTGAGGTCCTTAACTCAAATGGAGGCAGGTCACCGTGAGCACCAGGGTTCTGAAGAGAGGCTGTAGCTGGCACTGGATACAGCTACATGGCTCCAGGCCCTAGTGAGTTAACTCCACCATAACCACAAGCCCTTGGGAAGAGCCTTACCTTCCTGCCCCAGGATCTGCATCTTGTGTTTTTCTAGATGACACCATCAGATTGAGCAGCCTGGTTCGGGAGCCTGCACTCTACACCACTGTAAATGCAGCAGACAGCTCTGCAAAGATCTCTGTGATAGAGGGACTTGCAAGAGCGGCTTCCCATGCCTGTCTAGAGCGTGTGAGCCCAGAACTGTGAGTCAGAAAGCCCAAGGCCTCTGTCACCAACTGCTCCAGGACCTCAGGCAAGCTGGCGAACTCTCTGCTCTGAATTCCACAACTGTAAAAATGGGGCTAATAACACCTGTTTACTACCTCCCAGCAAGGAGCAGGCTGCTAATGAACCCCTGCAAGAGCTTTGAAGATGAAAAAGGTTCCTGGGTGCTAATGACAGTGAGGGTCACTCTACTCTCCCTGGGAGCCACAGGTTGCACACAGAAGCCACTCTTCCCAAGTTTTTGCATAAACAATATGAAGAACCCCAGAGAAGATAAAGGGTGGTGATGCTTGGCCATGGGTAGTAGGGCGAAGCCCAGCACTGACGGCTCTGCCTTGGGGCTGATGGGTAAATATTTACCCAGGCTGCCTGTCTAGTTACTATGGATGCCACAGTTAAGGCTAGTAACTTGGCTGATAAGCCCTTGCTTTCTGTCAAAGAATGCTTTACTGAGAATGCTTCTTAAAGTTTCCTTTATTTATTTTTTTAAACATTTAAATGAGAAGTGTGTTGTGGGAAATTACTTTGTGGCTCCAAGTTTAGCCCATGATTCACAAATAGGCTCTTTTCTCTTTGTGAAAAATAAAAGGGTGGAAAGTCTCAAGGCAAAGGCCCCTCTGACCTGCTACACTAAACGAGGTAGACAGAAAGCTGGAGGGGTTTCTTATGCACACACACACACATGCACACACACATGCACACACGCATGCACATACGAACACACACACGCATGCACATGCATGCACACACACACACACACACACACACACACACACACACACACACACACGCAGACACACAGAGGCCAACTAGTTAGTTTTCCAACCTAGGAAGGCAGGCTAGCCTGTGTATGTTTAGTTGAATATGATAAATTCAGCTCACACAAAAATGAAATACAAAACTTTGTGATTAACATTTTAAAGCTCACATTTAAATATGTATAAAACTTAAAAGTGAAAAATGCAGAATTCCTATTAGTATTATGCTATTTAAATAAATCACACCCCACAGTTTACCTGCCTCAGAAAACTTCAGTTTCAATATGTGATGGCCTCAGCTACATCTAAGAATAAGTCAGGAAAGCAGAGTAGAGTTGAGCCCTCAGGAGGCGAAGGCTAGACTTTGGCCAACCTTTTATGTACAGTAAGAGAGGAGGAAAGGCAGTTTTCAGAAAAAAATTAGAATATAAATTTTCTTTAGCTTATTTTTTCAGCAGCACTGGGAACTGCCTCCACGGCCTCACATATGGCAGACGAGCACCCAAGCATTCAGTTCTCTATCCATAGACCTAACTTCGCCTATACACATTATTGTTTTTTTTTCTTAGTAATAAAAACACTGTGTGAGTGCATGTGTGTGCATGCATGTGTGTGCTTACATGAGGTATACACATTGTGTGTAATGGCTGGGGGTGGGGTAGGGGTGCCTAGAACGACACTGGGCATCCTGCTCTGCTGTTCCTAGCTTCCTCTTTTTAGACAGGGTCTCTTACTGACCCTGAAACTAGGTTTGCAGCAAGACAGCCCCAGTGGTCCTCTTCTCTCCTGCCACCTCCCGCAGTGCTAAGGTAAGAGCCCCTGCACGTGGGCACACCTGGCTGGATCCGGAGCGCTGGATCCGGACTCATGTTCTTGTGCAGTTGAGATGGAGGCACTCTTGTCTATTGAGCCGGCTCTCCAGATTCCCAAACACTTCTTTTAGCACAGTGTCATTGTGATTTTATTATGAAGAAAAACAAACAAACAAACCCCTGAGCCAGATGTAGTGGCACTTGCTTATAACCCTAGCATCCAGAGGCTGAAGCTGAAGGGTGGTGTATTTGAGGGCAGCTGGGACTATAGTGTATCCATAGGAACCATACATACAGTTCCAAAAACACCTAAACAAACAAAAACTTGGACCTGAATGCATTAGACTGAGCCAGCCTACTCTGTGGACAGCTGCTGGCATTCTCTCCTGGCAGGCATCTCCAGCAGGACAGAGGGCAAATTCGGCTGAGTCTCACTGTGCTTCTCGTCTTCGTGGTGTTATTCTGCAATTTCAGAGTTCCTTCCTTTCAGCTTCCCAGGGGGGAAAAAAAAAGGAATCTGGGGCTGGAGAGATGGCTCAGCGGTTAAGAGCACTGACTGCTCTTCCAAAGTTCAATTCCCAGCAACTACATGGTGGCTCACAACCATCTGTCATGGGATCTAATGCCCTCTTCTGGTGTGTCTGAAGACAGCTACAGTTTATTCATATAAATAAAAATAACAAATCTTAAAAAAAAAAAAAAGACGAAATCTGGTCAAATGCACTTCTAAAGAGAACATGCTTGCAGACTCGGGAAGGTAAAGACTTAAGCTAGACTCTGTAAAGGACAGTCAGCCCCCCTCCCCAGATCTGACACCTTTGGTTGCACTGTCATCTGACAACCCAGGAAGGGCTGTGTGTGGAGGAGAGGGGAGCATCACTCAGCGAGTGTGGCCTTAACCTTTTAAAATGAAAATGTCCTTCAAAGGATCAGTGACAGTCACAAGAGTAAAGGTCCGCTTAGGCTCGGGTCTGAAGAACTAAGAAAAGGAAGCCCACATCTCCAATCGGTGATGAGGGAGAACACTGTGACTCCACTCTGAAGCTCTACCAGGAAGAGATGCTCCGCCTTGTCATCCCTGACACCTGCAAAAGGATGAAGAGCCTGCAACAAGCTCTGTATGGTAGCAAATGCTACACACTTGCCTCCTCCTTCCAAATGCTTACCTAGCCCAAGAATTTTAAACCAAGGTTACCGAAAGGTATGGGAGACTAAAACCCAGCGTTTAGGCCCTGAATGCATAAACAGTATGAGGTAGGCTTTAAATGTGCCAGCAGCTCAGAGCATCTCGTTACAAAACTTACAAAAAGTTCTGTTTTCTCAAATCTTTCATTTTCTTGTTTTCCTTAATAACTGAAGAAATAAAAATGACTAGAAACTTCCTATGAATAAACGCATGTTTATATTATCTGTGTGGGTAAGGAAACACATGCACAGGGAAACGTCTCAAGCGCCCACAGCATAAGCACTTTGCAGTACAGGTGGGCGCAGAAGGTTAATAACGAGGACAGGGAGGGTTTAAGAAAAATGCAAGAAGCTGGAGAGTGGTGGTCCATGCCTTCAATCTGAGAGGCAGACACAGGAGGATCTCTGTGAGTTTGAGGCTAGCCTGGTGTACATAAAGAGCACCAGGACAGCCAGAGCTACACAGAGAAAAAGATAAAAAGAACCAATCAAGATGTGTGGTAGCGCACGCCTTTAATCCCAGAATTTAGGAGGCAGAGGCAGGTGGATTTCTGAGTTCG